>NC_086317.1:357030311-357391978 GCF_036172605.1 Pelobates fuscus
AATTATACCCAGGGAGAAAAACACACATTTTTACAAAGTCCAAGAAGTACCCCAAAACACAACATATCCCTATAAAAGTCACAACCCCTGATAGCCCTGATCTGGGTGAACAACATATCCAAACACCACCCAGATCAGAGCAGGGTTTCAGGAAATTCCTGAAAGTCTCTTTACTGACCAACCGCACGCATGGCTTCATTCAAATAGTCGAAACGAGCCGTTCGTGCACAGAGTCAGTGAGTGTATCTGGTTTGGTAGATTATTTCTACCGAACGGCGCTCCGTTCATGCCATTCTAGTCGAACCTAACTGGAGGTGGAAGTCCCAGCGGTGTTCGTGCCGTCGAGTTTTAGATTAGAATTCCATGCGTTCAACGACAAAACACAGCTAGACGCATGCGACTAAACAAGATAGCCGCCGCCACGTGTTCGGCTATATGAACGGTGACCACCCAGCTGTTCATTAATTTGGCTGTGGTTAACTCCCAGCCTGGGGGGTAAATGAGCTGCACACTTCACTTGTGTGTGGTCCGACTGTTCGGTTGTTTGTTCGGTAAACGAACACCATAAGCAGAATACATTCGGTAGCCCCAAATACCGAACCGTAGAGGGGAAAAGGCATGAACAAAGCCTTTCCACAGTGCTGAAGCCAGGTCTAATACATGGGCCATAGTCCTGGGGCAAGAGGCTGGCAAACAAGCCCCTCCAAAAGCTTGTGGCAAACTCACAGAAACGGGGAGTTTGTCACAGTGGTGTTAGGAACAATACCACTACCAAAAAAAACTTAAAAAACCTCTATAAGTGACACTTTACAACAATGCAGTTTTATTTTCATAAAGAGAAGGGAGCATGATCAGTACTACAAATCTCATTGTTTGGACATATACACTTAATCAAAATGATGCTGCCCCAGCTACTATACCTGCTCCAAAAACATACCAAAATGATATCAGCCGCAGGGAGACCAGTACAGCGTGAGAAAAAAGGTAAGTAAAAACACCATTCCCATTTGATTGGAGGGGAGCTGGTCACCTAAACATACACATTGACAGACAGGCATGCACACTGATAGACAGGCACACTGGCTGCCACAAACACTGACAGACACACACACTGACAGAATTTGGTAAATAGTAAGAGAATATTGCACACATCAATTATCCATGGAATACTTCCAGCAGGGTGCTCCAATGTCCCATACAGAATATAGTAGTAAAAAAGTGGTCTGGGCACACCTGTATTTTATTTTTTTGTAGGCAGTCTTTATTTGGAGTGCATCACTCCATCACTCATGCCAAGAATCATCTTGGACCGCCCACCTCTATCCCTCTTGGAAAAGGATTTATGATGTCATGACCACAGAGGGAGATGAGGCGGAGGAATTCCATCTAGCGGATATCAAGTAAACAGCACTAAATCACCCACTTATAAATATAAGAAAACAATATCCAAACAGATGCTAACAGCTATAAATTGCTTATTCCTGCCCTCTCGCTGCAAATTAGGCCACCATCACACCAGTGTTGGTTGGATCTTATGGAACAGATCCGCCACATATGGCTGTTCTGAGAAACATGAGGCGATCTTGAGAGCATGGCAATTTTATTTAAGCAGCATGTGTATTATTATTATTATTATTGCCATTTATATAGCGCCAACAATTTAGTAGCACTTTACAATATTATTAGAGGGGGGATTTAACTATAAATAGGACAATTACAAGAAAACTTACAGGAACGATAGGTTGAAGAGGACCCTGCTCAAACGAGCTCACAGTCTATAGGAGGTGGAGTATAAACACATTAGGACAAGAAATAGCAATCAAATAAGGTGAGATTGAAGCAGAGCTGGAGGAGAGAGTAGAGTGCTGCCCTTTAGGAGAGAGCAAGAAACAGGTATGTAAGGTAGAGGTTACTCTGGAAGGACATAAGCTTTCCTAAAGAGATGGGTTTTAAGGCACTTCTTAAAAGATATACAGCAGAAAGTATGCACAACGTGGAAGTGGATGTAGTACACTAGCTCAAAAACACCTGTAAAGTGGTATCCCCTACACCACTTCAAAACATAGAATCATGCATACATATAACAAGTGGAGCTTTTAGATTTCAGCAGGCGTTCTGTAAAAATAAAATACATACAGAAAATAGTGCAATATGTCTATAACACACTATATAGGAATAGGTAGAAAGATTTGTCAAACTCACAAGCCTGGAGTCATACCCTCATATGACTCTGGTGATATAAGCCTCTGGACCATTTGGGGGTTGTCCAGACCCTTCTTTACAAGCGTGCTGGATGTTGAGTGGTTCCTTTTGTGCCTTTCTGACTGGTTTTCAAATAAGAATAAGTACCCAGTGTGTCAGGATTCTTAAAAAACAATTTATTCCAAAGAAAGATAAAAACAAGATATAAATAGTAAAAAATACTTATCACAGGTAATACTGGGTAGACTCAATAGTCCCAAGTTGATAGTCCAAAACGCGTTTCGCCTTCTCATAAGGCTTCCTCAGTTGGCTGTTCTGTGTTCCGTCTGTTCCAGTGGCTTTTTAAATGCCTTGTTTGCCGGTTTCACTAATTCCGTCTTTTACTTCCGGGTTTCGTCACTTCCGGTTTGCGTCCTTTTGGAACGCAACGTGCGTTCCAACATCAGTTTCGTCGTCGGACTTCCGTATGTGAGCAATTCAACAAGCTTTATTGATATAGGGAAGTGTCACATGCATAAGAAATACTTCGTATAGGAGTAATTAAGTAGGGAAGTTTGCATATTCCTATAAGATTAGTGCAATATGGACTCTTAAATATAATGTAATATTTATACTGATAAAAATGAATTTAAAAGGTGGTTTCTTACAGACCTGTTACGGTCGAAACGCGTTGTGCCCTTGTTTATATTACTTTTTACCAAGTAAAACTTTTCTATTTTAATATATTCCGCTGTGGTGTCTTTTGGTGTGGAAAAGTGCCCTATCACCAGGAACCGGTGGAGATAGCTGGAATAAGCTTATTATTCACATGCTTTTATAGCTAGAGCCTGCTTTCCAAGGCTCTGCAGATCGTGAGTGACCCATTACCTCCGATTTTATTTACTTTTAAATGTTACAGTATTATGCTATGGATTTCTTTTTATTTTAGGTTGAAATCAAGACATACCTAACATAAGTATAAGTATAATCTGTTTATTACCCATCTTTGACTGCACCTCCCTAAATCCAATTTGCTATCTTTCTAAGTAGGGAAGTTTGCATATTCCTATAAGATTAGTGCAATATGGACTCTTAAATATAATGTAATATTTATACTGATAAAAATGAATTTAAAAGGTGGTTTCTTACATTTTTCGATAAGTGGACAAGCTGAATTCACTAAAAGCAAGGTGCACATATAAGAGAGGTAAAAACATAATAAATACTAAATACATATTAATTCATATTAATTCATAAAGTGACATAGTTCAAAATCTTTGTTTAGCCCATATGGTATCATAGTATTAAAATTGAAGATGAATTTAATTTCCTCCTTTCCTATCTTCCTAATATAGTCTCCTCCTCTCCAATCTTTTTGTACTTGTTTTATTGCACTAAAAAACATTCCTTCAGGATTTTTTTGGTGTGTAATTCTGAAGTGGTTGGAGACACTGTGTGACTCCACTCCATTTTTAATATTACTTGTGTGTTCTGCCACCCTAGTATTGAGGCTTCGAATTGTACGGCCTATGTAGAGGAGGTTGCAGGGACATTTTTAAACGTAAATCACTCCCTTGGAGTGGCACGTGAGGTGATCTTTTATTGTAAATTTTCTATTGATAAAGGGTTCTAGATCTGTTATGTGTCTTTTTTTATTTTTATTGTTTTTGCATGCTAAGCATTGTCCGCATCCATAGAATCCTTTATTCATTGTGAAAAAGTTTTTCTTTATTGTTGTTTCTTTATTGCAACTCTGTACTAGGGTATTTTTTTAAATTCTTGGCTCCCCTAAAAAATATTTTTGGTTTGTCGTGCAGAATATTTTTAAGAACTGGATCGTCTCGTAAGATATGCCAGTGCTTATTTATAATTTTGTTAATTTTCCTGTTGTTGCCATTAAAATTACATATAAAAGGAATGTTATTATTACTCCATTTAGGGTCTTTCTTTTTGTTTTTGTATACCAAAAGTTCCTTTCTCTGTATTTGTAAGACGTTTTCTAGGGCTGCCTGTAGTGAAGGTTCTTCGTAGCCTTTTTGTAAAAATTGAATTTTGATGTTGTTAGCTTGTCTTAAATAATCTTGGTCACTCGAACAGTTCCTTCTAATTCTTAGAAACTGTCCTCTAGGTGCATTAGTTAAACAAGGAGTGTGGTGACAACTTTCCTTGCGAATGTAACCATTCGCATCAACTTCTTTGAAATGATTTTTGGTTGCAATCTTCATGTCTGTTATGTGAATATCTAGGTCTAAAAAATTGATGTGTTGAGTGTTAATCTGTGCGGTTATAACTAAGTTAAATTCGTTGGTATTTAAATAAGAAATGAAGGAGTTGAGGTCAATAGCATTTCCTGTCCAGATAAAAAATATGTCGTCTATATAACGGCGATAGCTTCTTAAAAGATGCCAGACTAGGGGAGAGTCTGATGATGGTAGGCAGGCTATTCCATAAGAAGGGAGCCGTCCATGAAAAAGTCCTGCAAGCGTGAGTGCGCCGTACGGCTGTGAGCAACTGACAGGAGAAGGTTATGGGCAGAGCGGAGAGACCGAGAAGGGGCATACCTATGGATCTGTGAAGAGATATAAGAGGGGCTAGAATTGTTCAGCGCTTTATAGGTATGGGTTAGCACTTTAAATTGACTTATATTTTTAAAGAAACCGACTCTAATAGTTACATAGAGAAAAATAGCAGTCACCATCCCAAATGGTTGACTGGAGTACCAAAGAGCCAATTTACTCGTATCCGGAGAAATTGTACCGACAAAGATATGTTTTTCACTCAGATTGAAATTCTTCGAGATAGATTTTTAGAAAAGGGTTATCCTCGGGACTCTTTGGACACAGAGATCGTTAGAATAGGACACAAGGAAAGAAGGAGTCTATTAGGAGATAATTATGTTAAGAAGAAGAGGGATCAAGGTTACGAATATGCTTTTAATACCCAATTCAATTCAAAGGCTTTTGACATACAAAGGATTGTGAAGAAACACTGGGCATTGCTTTTGGAAGATGATGTTCTCTGGACCAAAATTCCTAATAACCCCAGAATGATTTTTAAAAAGGGTAATAATTTGAAGAATATGTTGTCTCCGAGTATGTTTAGGGGGAAGGGAAAGGGAATTAAATCCCACACTGGATTCTACACGTGTGGTAAATGCAAGGCGTGTAGTTATTCTTTTACATCTTTTAAAGAATTTCAAAGTACCCAAACTAAGGAGACATTCAAAATCCAGAACCAAATTTCATGTTCCTCCACGCATGTTGTGTACCTCATCATGTGTGGGTGTGGGGCACAATATGTTGGGAGGACGGGAAGGAAGGCTAAAGTAAGATGTCTTGAGCACTATAACAACATTCGGAAGAAAGTTACTACCCACTCAGTTCCAGAACACTGCAAGAAATGCCCCCTATTCAACATTAACAACATTAACAACATTAACTTTATAGAAATAGAACAAGTGTGTCTTGATGAAAGAGGAGGGGATTTGATGCTTAAACTAAGGAAGAGAGAAGGCTTTTGGATACACAAATTAAATACCATACAACCTTGGGGTTTAAATGTAGATTTCTATCTAGTTTGTTTTCTTAAATAATTTTTTACAATTTTTTCTTTTAGGGTCCATTCAAGGTATATTATCAATTTTAGAGGTTTTAGATTCTGTAGGCTTTATTGACATTATTAAGCATGATTCTTTTTAGAGTGTTATTTATGGGTTTGAGATTTTTCGGGGTTCACTTGGATGACACAGAAAGGTCTATGGGTGTCTCTTTTGAGGTTGTGGATATACATACCACGAGGATACCTTTTTTATTTTGTATTTCTTATTTTGTTCTGTAACACACTAACTCATCTAAATATTGTTTTTATTATGTATTTATGAGTATTGACTATTAGTTTATTGTATGGGGTATTGTTTTGTAATATTTATTTTCTATATGTGCTATTTATGTTCTATGAGCCTCTTGGGACTGTTTATGGAGGAAGGGAGGACTTTACATGGATTTTCGGATCGACCGTTCATTTTTTCTAAGTGCCGAGTGCACGCATGCGTACAAGAACGTTATATGAAAACGAGGCTTGGAACGCTGTTAATGCAGCCGGAATAGCGTGGAGTCAATTGGAGGCTGAATATGGCGGGAGCTTTACCGGGTTATTTAACCACACCGAAAAGAGAAGGACGACGCTGCACGGGAGTTCCTGGTAACAAGTACCCCTGAGGAAGTTCGAGCTGTTAAGGACAAAACGCGTAGGGTTGGACTATTGTAGAGAGAATTCACACTGTATTTATTTATTCTCATTTTTGATTTATTTGTGCTAATAAATAGTTTTTATAATTTAATGACGGTATCCCCCTTATTTTACATCGATTGGAGGAGGATGGCCGTAGATAACATCTGATGATATGCTTTTATATCACTACAATTTCGTAAGTGCAATTTATTGGAGTGCAGGGTATATTTATCTACCATCTACACTTATTTGTGGTTTATTTCTCTCCTACATGTCCATACATCCATGTTGAGGATCCCTTATCATCTCTCTATTATTGAGATACGCCTACTATCAATTTATGTCTGTGAGTGCAACTTAATATTTGGTGATTTTATGTATACTGGCTATACTACTCTATGAGTTTTTTATTTTTTCTGTTCTGTAGATCTTTTCTATTTATATTGTATTGCGAGGACCGGGAGGAGTCCTGTTTTTTCTACAGCCTTAAACTAATTAGGTATTTTTTATACCTGTCTGTGTGCTTGATCTGTTTTTAACTGGTGATTAGTGTGTTTTGTATATTTATATAGGATAGAGGAAGCCAATGTAAGGACTGACAGAGGGGTGAGGTGTGAGAGGATTGACTAGAGAGGAAAATCAGTCTGGAGGCGGCATTCATTACAGATTGTAGTGGGGCAATACGTCTTTTTGGAAGACCAATTAGGAGAGGGTTACAATAATCCATGCAGGAAATACTAGAGCATGGACAAGCTCCTTGGTAGCATCTTGCGTAAGAAAGGGGCGGATGTGGGCTATGTTTTTAATATGGAATTTACAGGATTTGGCAACATAATGGAGAATCAAGTGACACCAAAACAGCGCGCTTGCAAGGATGAACTTATGTGGATACCACTAACTTGAAGGGAGAGCAAAAGAGGATATATATATGTATATCTTCATGAGAGCATCTCCTTTTTTCTTCTCTTTTGATATTTATATAGCTGTAAATTTGAATGCTTTTATATATAAGAATATTGATATACTTCTCCCCTTACTTTATACTTATGGCTGGATAATTGATGTATATGAGGACTAAGAAACGAGCTATACAAACAGTGGAACACAATTTGGAACGCATTCTGGACAGGATATCATAGAGTTATGAACTCTGTGATAAAATTACCAAGAAACGGATATGACTCGAAGCGACCTAACCCGGAAATGAGGTCGCGGCGAAAGGAAGAATCAAAACGAGTCTAGGATCACAATGGGATCAGCTATAAGTAATAAAACTTAGAAGGAGGCATGTAAATACGAGAGCAGGGACCAGGAAGTCTATTGTACAGGACTGAGGAAGTCAACTAATGGTGAAACGTTTCTGGAAGCTAAAAAGACTTTATAATATTGGTATATTTTTTATATTATACTATCTTTGTTGTTTTTATAATATAGTAAAGTAATACTTTTTTAATACCATTACCTGAGTTTCTGCACTTACAAAAGAAGGTGGTGTGGTCCTGAGCCAGGATTTAGGCTCTATGTTTATACATCACTGGACAAACCCCTTAAGGACGGCAGGCGTGATCCTGGGGTTGCCTGGGAACTCAGGCAGACCCCCTCTGCCAGGTCCGCCCACCCCCCTCGACCATGTGATCGTATATTCAGAAGTATATTAAATTCAAAATAGTCTATTTAGAATGACGTTATAAATACATATTTGTATCTATAGTTATATATCAATAAAAATAGTAAAAATAAAATAATAAAAAATTATATATATATATATATATATAAATACATATATATACACATATATCTTTAAATTCTACAAATATATTTATATAATATTTTTACATAATTAAGTCATTTTATTAATTACAATCTGAGGGACCTGCCCGACAACCCAGGCAGAAAGTCCAGAGAATTTGGCTCACATACCCTATGTTTAACCCTGTAACTTTCCAGAACACCATAAAACCTGTACATGGGGGGTACTGTTTTACTCGGGAAACTTTGCTGAACACAAATATTAGTGTTTAAAAACAGTAAAACATATTACAACGATGATATCATCAGTAAAAATGCAGTTTTTTGCATTTTTCACATAGAAACTGTACTTTTACTGACAATATAATTGTTGTGATACGTTTTACTATTTTGAAACACTAATATTTGTGTTCAGCGAAGTCTCCCGAGTATAACAGTACCCCCATGTACAGGTGTTATAGTGTTTTAAGAGTTACTGAGTCAAATATAAGGCTTGAATTTACTTTCACATTGAAATTTGCCAGATTGGTTATGTTGCCGATGAGACCGTATGGTAGCCCAGGAATGAGAATTACCCCCATGATGGCATAACATTTGCAAAAGTAGGCGACCCAAGGTATTGCAAATGGGGTATGTCCAGTCTTTTTGAGTAGCAACTTAATCACAAACCCTGGCCAAAATTAGCGTTCAATTTAGTTTTTGGCATTTTTCACACACAACAAATATGAACACTAACTTTGGCCAGTGTTTGTGACTAAGTGGCTACTAAAAAAAGACTGGACATACCCCATTTGTAATACCTTGGTTTGTCTACTTTTGCAAATGGTATGCCATCATGGGGGGTCATTTTCATTTTTGGGCTACCATTTGGTCTCAAAGGCATCATAACCGGCAAATTTTAATGTGTATAAACTCTAAAATGTAATGTGCTATATTTGACCCTGTAACTTTCCAAAACACCATAAAACCTTTACATTGGGGGTACTGTTTTACTCAGGAGACATTGCTCAATACAGATATGTGTACTTTATTGCAGTTACAGCTAACAGTATTGTGATATTCACAGTTAAAATGCCATGCAAAACTAAAAAAAATTAAAAACATTTTGTCAATTTCTCAATTAAAAAAAATATTTTATTCATATTAAATTATGTTTAATATACAAATATTTGATGTGATATGAAAGCCCTGTTTCTTGTGAACAAAATGATATATGATAAGTGTGGGTACACATAATATGACAAACATATATAGCGCAAATTCAAGGTTTTGTTTACATTTGGTTTTATCACAACTTGTACAACTGCCTCAGTCCTTTAGGGGTTAAAATAATTAATATGGGAAAGTGGAGAGGTCACCCAAACAGACCTAAAAGCTATACACACCAGAGCTAGGTTGATTAGCTCTGGACCATGTGAGTGTTCCATATAAGATTTCTATCTTAAAATATATAATAAGGTTTAACTCTATTGTCCACTATTTTTCTATTTAAGGTATACTTGCTGGTACATCACATATTTCCACTTAAGCCAGTTAAAGTATTGCACTAAATACAGATTTGTACATTTGTTGAACTTTAAAGGTATATAACGCTCCACAGGTTTTATGAGTTTTTAACACACAACACTTTTTTATATGTATAGTTATGATTATTAATATTTATTACAAGTAATATTAATATTCATATCAATGTCAATGTTAATATATACATCTATAACTGTGGGGGGACACAATATATAGGATGGAATATAATTAACTATTGAACTATGTGAACTATAGATTTATTTATTCAGCATTTATCCAAAAATAGTTGCATATAAGCATAAATATATTTATACCGTTTATATGAATATATAACTATTACTGGCTTGTTCATATGTATAAGTTATGGTGCTTATCCGTACAATAGAGTGTAGTCTGGTTTGTAATTGCCCTCCGTTATATATTTAATGTTACTCTAACACATTTTGAGGATTAATTTATGAAAGAATCTGCTTCAGTTACATTAATAAAATGTAATAGAACAGCAACAGAATACCAAAGACTTCACGATGATAATCCATTTCTGTGCCAGGTACAAGCAATACGTAGGCTTTCATGACAATACAAACAACAGATAGCTACTGGTAATTATCTAACACACAAATACAACTAAAATATTTACATATGCCCATCTGATACTCTTATGGCTGCCTGCTATTGGAACTAGCCCATAGTTACCATTCCTCTCAGTTCGTACTCCTACAACCTTTTGTTCTCACATCAGTTGCTACTTGTTTGTCTCTTTCTGACTGACTGTGTGTCATCTAAGCTAACTCAATTTATATCATATAGAGGTCTGCCTAGACATGGTCTCTGATTGGCTAGTTTAAAGTACTCTTGCAGCATCAAATAGCTATCTCTTTCCCACACTGATACTTAACCCATATGTTTTATCTTGGAACTATGTAGAACTAAAAAACAATATTAACCAAAAGTCTTCTGGACCATGTGTGATTGATATGTCTGTAATATGTAGCTTATCAATAAGTAAGTAAGCAAAATAATTGATGCAGTGTTTTGTATTCAAAAGATCGAATTAAACACATTAACATGCTATGTGATGATGTGAATGAAGGCTAGGACATGTCTAGACTAGACTTAATGTTTGATAGAATACCTAACACACAAATACAACTTAAATATTTACATGTGCACATCTGATACTCTTATAGCTGCCGGCTATAGGAACTAGAATACAAGATGTGATTTAGGACATTTCATACTCATGCAAACCAATGCTAATACAATTACCTATACATTTGTAGGTTATTGTATTAGCCTTGTAACTAATAAATATGTAGTTGCAGATAAGATAACAAATGCACACCCAGGTGTTTTAGGCACTTGAGCCAATGATCCTCTAACTCTGCAAAACTGGACAGACATTGCTGTTTTTTACTGGCCTACTCGTCTCATCTTGTAAAGAAAGCTTGCAGGTCCACTCAGAAAGTAGACCAGGACTGCAATGGGCAATCAGGCTGGTTTTAACACTCAGATTCAGAACATTTTATGTGATCATTCAAGCTCATTGAGTTACTCCCATAGCTCATCTGCAGATGAGCTACAATACCTACAATGACCGCTCATACAACCCTGTCCTAAGCATAATGACAATTATCTTTTATGTGCAACACAGTTAATATATGTAATAATGCTTGGAGTTATATTACACATGTACCAGGAGAGGTGTAAAGTTGACCATTTTCAAAATGTTTGGATCTGGGGTTCAAGAGATCTGAGTAAAACAGAGCTGGTCTATAACTCTATCAAATGTGAGTGTGAACCCACATATACCTGTTGGATGTCTTACACCTAATACCAGACCATCTGCACTATTGGACAATTTCCAGCCGTAAATTTCAGAATAACTCTTTTGACGTATTAGACTTATCATATGCAGTATCTGGCGCATTTTATTTTTTCTTGTGTTTTGTTTTATTCTGTTTCTCTCCAGTAAAGGGCTAGAAGTATCCCTTACATACAGCGTTTGCAGCCTATTATTTTGCCCTTGTAGTTGCTTTTCTAGCGCTTATCCTATTTTGTGTGTTTGATAAAGAGACATTATTTCATGCACCCTCCCCCCCCCCCCTTCCCCCAAAAGAAATAGCTTTGCATACCAGTCAGTGGTGACCTTTCCACCAGAAGTTATAAGCATTTATATTTTGTTAATGGTGTCAGGCAAATAAAAGTTTTTTTTTTTTTACTGTAAGAAGGATGTGGAATTCTCTGCCTGAAGAAGTGGTTTTATCAGAGTCCATACAGATGTTCAAACAGCAACTAGATGCATACTTGCAAAAAACAGAATATTCAAGGATAGAATTGTTTAATGTAGGGTAATAGCTTATTAAAGCAAGGATTAATCTGACTGCCATTCTGGGGTCAAGAAGAATTTTTTTCCCTAGTTTGTTGCAAAATTGGAAATGCTTCAAACTGTTTTTTTTTTTTTGCCTTCTTTTGGATCAGTGAGCAAGCCTGAACGTCTGCAAAGCCTGATTCCCCAACTTTGTAAGCCCATTACTTCAGTGAGCAAGCCTGATTGTCTGCAAAGCCTGATTCCCCAACTTTGCAAGCCCATTACTTCAGTGAGCAAGCCTGATGCCCACCCTTCCCTCCCCTTCCCACACCATCCCACCCCATGCTCATTATTACATTTATAGATTGTCTGTCACACCCACATTTTAGTTAGGTTAAAAAGAACAACAAAAAATGCCTCTTATTAGTACACTCCTGCACTTTCTTAACCCATAAAACATAATATCTTTCCTACCTTCACCTGCTCTTGATATTCCAATTATTTCCAATTTTTATTTTTCACAGTTTAGCAATTATCTGTTTTCTCCTCCTCTTTATTTCCTGAGTCTCCCTCAGTATAAAAATCTCTCCTTACACCCACTTCACTCATCCCCCCATCCACATTTACATATGCCCCTCTCTGCTACACTCCCCCCTTCTCTCATCTCATGCCTTACACTCATTTTTCTACTCTCTCACTCCGACCCACAATCGATCTCATCCTAGACCCCATGCATACAAAACCCATTCACACCTCCTGTCACTTTCTCTCCTCCTACTTCTAGCAGCTGGTAATGTCTTTCCCAATCCAGGGCCCTTCACCTTTTCTACACACACTAAGACAACCAGAAACCCCACAAACCTCATCACAATACCCTGCCCTTTACCCTCACTTACCAAAATTCATTGTGCACTCTGGAATGCCCGCTCCATCTGCAGTAATTTATAATCAACAACCATACATGACTTTTTCATCTCAAACTCACTCACACTGTTTGCACTTACATAGACCTGGCTGTCCCCTTCTGATAGCGCTACTCCTGCCTCTTTATGTTTTGGTGGGCTACAATTCTCTCACACTCCCAGACTCAACTGTAAAGGAGGCGGCATAGGCATCCTTCTCTCCCCTCAATGTACCTTTCAACCAATCATAACTCCCCCTGCCCTATCCTTTTCTTCTTTTGAAGTTCACACTGTCCGCCTATTTAAACCCACTCCTTTAAGAATTTATATCATCTACCGCCTCCCCGGTTATACTAGACTATTCATTGAGCACTTTTCTTCCTGGATTCCCCACTTCCTCTCATCTAGCACTCCTTCCCTTATACTTGGGGATTTCAATATCCCAATAAACAACCCAATATTGCACTGATGCCTCTCGTCTGCTCTCTGTAACCTCCTCCTTTGGCCTTACGCAATGGTCCAATTTAGCAACCCATACAGCGGGAAACACTCTTGATCTTGCCCTCACCAACCTCTGTACTGCCTCTAATCTCTCCAATATTCCTTTTCCTCTATCTGACCACCATCTGCTGACTTTTGACATTGGCATACCTAAGACCCAATTGACACCATTGTCTGAACACCACTCTCACAGAAACTTCCAATGTCTTGACCTAGAGCATTTCTCCACTAATCTCCAAACTCTCATTTTACCTATCTCAAACCTCACCTGTCCTAGTTCTGCAACCTCCTTCTACAATTCCACCCTCTCCTCTCAACTAGACATCATGGCGCCGCAGGCGCCCCCAACAACAACCCTGGCACACCAAGCTCACTCGATACCTCCAAAAATGCTCCAGAACTGCTGAACGCGGTTGGAGAAAGTCTCACTGTGCATCTGACTTTCTCCACTATAAATTTATGCTCAGCTCATACAGCTTGGCTCTTTCCTCTGCAAAAGTTAATTACTTCAATAACCTCATAACCACACTCTCCCGCGAACCCAAACGACTATTTCACACATTTAACTCTCTTCTTCGCCCTGCTGTTCCTCCTCCACCTACTAACTTGACCGCCTCAGACTTTGCAACTCACTTCACTGACAAGATCTCTCCAATCAGAGAAGAGATCGCTCATCTTTCCCTTACAATACTTCCCCTAACTTCACTCCCTCTGCTGTTCTATGTTCATTCGCACCCGCTACATTGGAAGAGGTTTCTGCTCTGCTTCAGTCCTCCCGCTCCACCACCTGCTCCCTAGATCCAATTCCCTTGCATCTCATCCGTACTCTATCTTCTTCTCTTTCTCCACCTCTCACTAAAATTCTCAATCTCTCTCTCTCCTCTGGTATATTTCCATTGCCCTTCAAACATGCAACTGTAACCCCAATTCTAAAGAAGCCCAATCTTGACCCTAATTCCCCATCCAACGATCGTCCTATCTCGCTACTGCCTTTTGCATCCAAGATCCTTGAAAGAATTGTGTATGCGAGATTGACAGACTTCCTCGAGTCCAACTCTCTGCTAAACCCGCTTCAGTCTTGTTTCCGCGCTAAGCACTCTGTGGAAACGGCACTGACCAAAGTATCCAATGATCAGCTCGCTGCAAAATCTCGTGGTCACTACTCTATCCTAATTCTCTTTGACCTGTCTGCGGCTTTTGACACTGTTGATCATCAACAGCTTCTTCTCATCCTCCGCAATATCGGTCTACAAGATATTGCTCTCTCCTGGTGCTCCTCCTACCTCTCCCAGCGCTCTTTCAGTGTTTCTTTCTCTGGCTCTGCTTCTTCTCCCCAACTCCTCTCTGTTGGTGTCCCCCAAGGTTCAGTCATTGGCCCCCTACTGTTCTCCATCTATACTTCCTTCCTTGGTAAACTCATTAGCTCCTTTGGCTTCCAATATCATTTCTATTCGGATGACACGAAAATCTACCTGTCCTCTCCTGATCTCTCCCTGTCCCTCTTGACTAGTGTCTCTGACTGCCTCTGCTGTTTCTAACTGGATGACTGCCCATTTCCTTAAACTAAACTTGACCAAAACTGAAATTCTGGTCTTTCCTCCCTCAAGTGTTGTTAAATATATATTGGTGCTAGTTCTAGAGCCTCAAGCACAATATGGGACCCAGAATGTTTGACTAATTTGTCAAAGGGGCACATTAGATTGACCTGTAGCAACAGAATACTTAGAAATATGTAACGTGGATGTACACGTTCAACAGTGTATATGACTTTATACTGCATGTGTAAGATACATATGTAGTCGGTTTAGCACTGTATGTTAAATTCCCTAAATCTATTGCCAAACTTAAATTATACTTTTAATTAATCATTAAAGTCACTGTGTATGAAGCCTTACACAGTGATTGGTATGCCATGGCTGGAACCAGGACTAATAATCTGTCCAGACCTTTACTGCAGTGCCCGTGCATCTGACCATTTTCACGAAGATCGTTCTACATTGGCAGCTAGTATAAATATATTCCATTAAATCAAAGGAGAAATATAGAAAAAAAAGCTTATTACAAAGGCAAATGAGTGTCCTGCTTAGGAAACTGAAAAGTATACAAGAATTGCCACAAAACCATCAATAATGAAGAATAAAAAATGTCTTAAAGGGAATTGTCACATCTATATCATTGGCACCATTAAATAAAATAGTAAAACTGTTATTATTAAATTGCATTATCTTTTTTGTAATACTCCATTTTTTTTAAATCCAATTCAGTCTATGCACATGTATACATTTTCCTATTTTTTGCACAGTTTCTCTATGCTGACTGCCAAGTGCAAAGGACAGAGCATCAACATCAGCTGTTTATTATCCAAAGCAATAAACGGTTAGAGACACTTTCTTAAAGGGACACTATAGGCACCCAGACCACTTCAGCTAATTGAAGTAATCTGGGTACAGTGTCCCTATTGCACTTAGTGCTGCAATGTTAAACATTGCTCTTCCAGAGAACTGCAATGTTTACATTGCAGCAGTAAGTCTGTCTCCAGTGGCTATCTCATTCTCCACCTAACAGTTACTCTGCATGAGGACATCCAGCATCAGATTTTCCACCAGATTCAATCATTTCCTATCGGGGAGGTCTAATGCGTGTCGCGGGACATCAAAGGAGCAGAGCCACGACTCAGTGCAGAGGGACATCGACGCTTGGATAAGGTAAGTAAATAAAGGGGTTTTAACCCTTTATTCATGTCTGGTGGGGAGGGGAGAGGAACGGGTGGTGCAAGGGAGGGGGGAGGCAGAGGTAGCTATAGTGCCAGGAATACACTTATAATATCCCTTTAAATAAATAGGGAGTGCTTATTATGCACATTCTATAGTATGCCAGAAGTAATCACCCAAGCTTACTGTTATGAGGACATTTTGTGGGGACATTTTAAAGAGCATAGCAATGTCTTCAGAAATTGCAGCTCTTCTAGTAAAATAATATTTTCAAATCCTTGGCTGTGGTTGGCGAGCTAATACATTTCTCCTGACATAAAATGGTGATTGAAATGTTCTCTATTTCTTCCGTACAATAACAATTTAACTCAATATGAGTAATTTATTATGAGTCCAATTTTCTCTCCACATAACATAGCAAATGCGCGCCAAAAATAGAGTAATCGATTTGCTAAACAAAACATAATCTTTAAATGTGACATCTGTGTTTTCAACACACACACTAAAATCTTCAGACCAGGCAGAAATTCCTGCTGGTATTATTGGTGTGTATTATCATGGGATATTGCTGAAGTAACACATACTTGTAATACCTTACTTTTATTCTGAACAGAACCAGGCAGTGATCAAAGTCTTTGAATAAAATGCTAGCCCAGGGGGCACCCAGAACTGTAAATGTGACTGATGAAATGTCTGTAAAGACTATTACATTTTCCATTGAGCAATTACATATCATTCTTAAATAGACAGAATAATCAGGACTTGTGGAGAAAGCTTCACGTATCTTTACATTATCTTTGTTACTGCACAATATTGTGTTCTTTGCAGGGAAAGTTGTGTGTGTAAGTTAAACATAAAGATTGTAACGATCCCCTAAATCCCTCTCTTTGGCTATATTTTCATTTCCATTAGTAATGTTCTCTGAAGACAATGAAGTAATGAAGGATTAATTCTTTGAAGCAACTTCCTTTACAGTGTCTTTGAGTCTATTAAGAAGTGATTAAGCAGAGTCTCCTTGATGTCTCCTTCACAAAGGAAATCTCCCCTTTTTTGGTTCACTTGCTTGATGTGGGAGTTATCTGTGATATTTGCTGCATTTAACCTTCTGAAATTATAAGCACTGCTCATATGCCAGTATTCAAGTGCTATACCTCATTCTCAGATGAGTAAGTATGGCTTTGTTCATTTTTCTTTATTTGTACAGATCAATTTGCATGCATAATTATAGTTGAAAAGAGCCAAGTGCAAATTTGTCCTTTAAAGTTATATACTTTGGTATAACTTGCTGTGGAAACATGGGATTAGATAGAAACAGCTCGACCCTGCCGTAGATCCTGCTTACACCACTGTTGCCTTTAAATCTTTTAATTTATTACTTTTATGTTTAGACTGCCCATATGGACTTTCCAAGTATACCTTTCTGACCTGAGATCAGTTATATGAGGAGTTTTCAAAACGTATTATAGGGTGCAGAATCATTGTAATTTTCAGTACATGGCACAATGCTCTGTGATAACAAAAATAAACAATTTTATCAGAAAGGACTGATTTAGATTTATTTTATTTTCCAAATAAACAGTAACTATTTTATCTATCTCACAAGAATGAAACACTGAGTCAACTCAGGTTTAGATTTGTATTGTCGCACTAGCCAGATGAGTGAATAGGTACAGTGGTGCACTAAAATGAAAGGATTGATTAAATGCTAGTTGCAGAAATTTTAAAAAAGGGACACTATAGTCACTAAAATAACTTTTGCTTAATTAAGTAGTTTTGCTGTGTGGACCATGCCTCTGAAGTTTAACTGTTCAATTATCTGCCATTTAGGAGTTAAGTCACTTTTGTTTATAAAGTCCTAGCCACACCTCTCCTGGCTATGACTCACACAGCCTGCATAAAAACAAAATGGTTTCATTTTCATTTAGATGTTAACTTGTTTTAAAAGTATCTTCTGCTTTATAAATTGAATGTTAATCACACACAGGTGGCTCATGCAATCTACAAGGCTATAAACAGAGCAGGAGATAAGAAATTCTAAATTAAACAGAATCTACTATGAAGGAAGTGTAAACATTAAAGGTACCTTTACAGGTGTTTAGCAAAGATGGGAAAGTCACATGAATGGAAGTGTGACTAGGGCTGCATAAACAAAGTAGTTTAACTCCTAAATGGCAGAGAATTGAGCAGTGATCTATACACAAAAATGGCTCAATTAAGCTAAAGTTGTTTTGGTGCCTATATTGTCCCATTAAATGCTGAATTGCCTTTTAATGGCTACAACCTTTTGCAGTGATGGTTAAAACAGGCCTTCTTTTTTTTTTGCTGATTATTAGCTACACCCTCTATTTATCACAGTGGCATATAGTGCCCCATAAAGTAGGAACCAGCTATAACTTTAATTTGTCTGGGTTTGTACATACAATAAAAAGCACCAGCACCTCAAGAACATATATATTATATTAAAAACATGCAAAATGCCAAAGTGTTAGTTGACATAAGAGCTTTACATCAACTGATTCTAATAGTCTCCTAAATTAAATTGATGGCATAAAGTCTGTCTGTGTTAACGAGATGTGCATTCAAAATATCAATTATCTAAATATATTATTTAGTAAAATATACCTATCATCTATTTGTCCAATATAATTGTTCTTAGAAGTAATATAATTATGTAGAGTAGGGTGATACAGTGGCCCAATAATAACTGTATTTTCAATTTAATTTATGGCAGAATGGCACTAGAAGTAGATTTCAATTTGTGTTGACAACGAATTGAACCCTATACCCATCCAAGGGCTCAGCAGTTTGCTTACTGTTCTCATGGCTCTCTTTAACCAAACCCTCCGTAATTCCTTTATGCGCTGCCACTAAGAGGAACTTAGGCTATGCTGACTTACATGTGGGAATATAAGAGGAAATATTTAAAGTGGCTCTCTCACCTTCTGGGATCTTTGTATATTTTGCAAAGACCCCCGATGGTGACATTGCGGCTTGCGATGCGGTGGCCTGATGGTGCAGCTATGGTAAGTTATACTTATCTAATCTATCTGCTTTCTTCAACTCTTGGCTATTCATCTACCAGGAGCTGTCCTCGGTGCTGGACTCTTGCGCATGCACGAGAGTACAACACTGAGGTCTAGAAGCCTTCATAGATATAATCTTGTGATAATGCCTTGTTCCCACAGGTATAGCTAGCACCAACTGTGGGGATTGACAAAACTTGATGGAGGTAGCTCTGTCTTTTGTCAAGTTTTTCAACGTAGGGAGTCCCTACTTTGTCATACGATAGGACATCCAGCATCAGCTATTTCCCCATAGGAAAGCATTGATTCACCCGCTGCGCATTAGCACCCATCTCGTCTAAGGAATGTCAGAGAAGGCTGAGCTGTTACCCTGCATTGAGGTACATTACCGCTTGGATCAGGTAAGTAAATAAATAATTTTTAAACCCTTATTTACCAACACGGCAAGGGGGGGGGGGGGGGGGTGCGCGAGGTAGGGGGAGGCAGAGGGAGCTATAGTGCCGGGAATACAGCTTTGTATTCCTGCCTCTATAGTATCCCTTTAAGTATTAACTAGAGCCCAATTAAAAAAAATGGAAGTCAAAAAAGGGTTAGAGTATCCATTAATTTGCATTGTGATATTATTTACCTGGGTAAAACATCAAGGCATCCCTATTTAAAGATGACTTTGTTTTCTTGGTGCCTTGCATTAAACCCTATTCATGTGCTATGCTGTTTCTGTGCTAATACCTGTACTGATACCTGGCTCTGACGTTGGTTACCAGAACACCACTTACTGGCTAAGCCTGTCGTTTGTTACCTTTCATGTTTATAGACATGGCATTGTCATTTCCGAAATACCCACAGAAATCCCAAACACACAGACTGTTACGTGAAAACCTGAAACAAAACATGACACCGAATGTATTGAATTATGACAAGGAGCAAGTTCGGTATAATATCAAACAAGTGTAATTCTGCTACCAATAAGAAATTTATTAAAATCTGAAACAATGTCCCAACACAGCAATAGCAGCATAATGAGAAGTAATCTAGTTACTTTTCCAAAAGTGATATAAAATGATAAACTATGGTATTTGTTTTTATTTTTTACTAAATATTCAAAATTTACAATTCTTAATTCTTGTATGAATTAAATTGTGTTTTAACATTATTGTTAATTTAAGGATTTGTGATTTCTGAAAAATTGTGTACCGGATATTTTATATCCAGATTTTATTCTTGCTATTTGCTATTATTTCCTAGATGGAACATGGTTTATTTTTCATGATAAAGTACTATAGGAAGATATTGACTAAGGTGTGTATAAGGACAAAACACAAAATTACAAATAATTTAGGCTTAGTTAGAATTGTTGGTACTGTTCATTGTGGTTTTATTTGTCACAATCAGCCATGGTTTCCAATAGCTTTTTATATTATTCCAAATGTGTTATGCTATAACCTTTCTATCCTCAAGACATACTCTTGTGTTTTCACCTCTGCTAACTGATGCATGTTTCACAAAAATCTTTGTTTGTGCATATGCTGGCCTTTTGTAATGTCCTCTGTGAGTTTCTATCTGTTCCCAAACATTCAGCTATTTTAGTTCTTTTTTTTTCTGCGAGGTTGCAGGTGTCCTTCATCTGCTAGCCTACAGGCATACATCAATCTGATCTATTTCTGGACTCTGCAAACCAGGTATCTACAATACTGCTTTATTCTTCGTTGTGCTCAAATGTAACTATTTAAATTCAGATTGTTCCCTAGTCTGAGACCTGTAGCCTCCATCCCTCAGTAGATTATTCATATCCTTTATATAAAATGAACTAAATTATCTAAAAGTAACGACACCTGTATGATCCTACGTTATGTTTGACAACAGCCTGTTGTAATCATGTAACTAGATATTTTTTTATTGGCGCAATTTTAGAATGCTCTTTGTCACCATTTCTGTGATTGAAGATGCAGAGTGACGATTTCAGGAGTCTGACCTATATATTGTCAGTTGACCCCTGGTTAGTTGCCTTTTCATGGTGTGACAAAAACCCATATTCCTTTGTCCCAGTAATTTTTTCCTGCGTTTGGTAGGCTAATCTACCGAACACCGACCACCCCCTGGCTCATTTAACTTCAAATAAACCACAAACTTAAGTGCTCTCTCTGTTTGGCAACCGTTCTTATAACCGAACAACACGTACGCTGGAAAATGGCGGCCATCTTGTCTCCCGAAAGCAGGCAGCGGTACCTGGTTGTCGAGTGTCTGGTACTCTAAAGTGAACACTGGACCTCACGAACACTGGTGATTTGGTATGAACGCCTTCTTTCCACGACAAGCCAGGAGGATGCTGTTTGGTAAGGATTGTTCGCATGAACAAGGCAAACAGTTGTTACCTATGAGCCAGGGAACCATTCGTTTTGGGACTCCTGAGAGTGACCGTCCACTACCACTTTTCTCATGGAACTATTTTGGGCAGACTCCACATGTGTGGTTGGTTAAAACTTTACCCCGGTGGCGATTCGGCTGTATTTGTGGGATCTCAGTGCTATTTAGACACTTTGGGTGCTCTGATCCAGGCTATCCGGGGATATAGGACTTGTGGGGTCCCTATTTTATGTTTTAGATTTTGTATATGAAGGGCTGGTAATACATCTTCTATAATTTTTTTGCTGTATACAATCTTTAGGAAGGAACTGTTATATAGATCTATGTGATCGTTACATGGACTTTCAAAAGCTGACTTCTCTCCTCACTGGGAAGAGACGCTCCAGTCAGGAATATTTCAATATGGTCTATAGAGTCTATTCTTATCTTATAAATTCCCATCCAGCAGTGGTTTATAGGATGTGTTTTTTTTTTTATACATTGCATGAATGGAACAGCTCTGTACAATGATAGCAGTCATGCAAAATATTGACTGTCTGACAGCTGATTGTGTGAAATTCTATGCCCTGTATGAAATAATGGGGAGACTGCACACATTGGATAGCAAGCTGAAGTGATTTTATTGCGTACAGCAAGCATGTCAAACTCAAAGTCTAGCACGGGTCAAATAAACAAGGTTTACGTTTATGTGGGCTGCAAAAAAAACTAAACTTAAGTACAGTATAAAAAAAAACGCATCCCCCTCTACTAAATCCCAGCCCTCCCTCTACTTAAACCCAGTCCCCCCCCTACTTAATCCCAGTCCCCCCATATACTAAATCCCAGTCCTCCCACTATACTAAATCCAAGTCCCCTGTCTACTAAATCCATGCACCCCCTCTAGCCAACAAGCAGACTCCACTGACATTGCCGCTGCCAGTATATGACTCCGGAGTCTGACCTCTAATATACCCCAAATATCGCTGTCCGCACCCTGTGCCAAAGCGGATCCTCCCGCTACTTCTTGAAATGCTGTGAAGGTGGAGCACGTCTACGTCACGTTGGAATGTGATGTGGTGTGCGGGGCCTCCGTGCACCATCAGGTTCTCCACTGTCCACCTGCGGCCATTGCAACACAGACCGACACACACACTGACACAGACACACTCACTGACAGAAACACACTCACTGACAGACACACACACTTACTGACAGACACACACATACTGACAGACACACATACACACTGACAGACACACAGACAGACAGACACACACACACTGGCAGACACACACACTGACAAACACACGCACACACAGACAGACAAACTCACTGACAGACACACACACACACACACACTCACTGACACCAACATCAGGAGAGCTCCACTGTTTTCAAGTTATACTTTTTGTTTGCATATACCTTTTTATCCTTAGATTGATTAAAGGTAGGGCCTCCCTTCCTCATTTCTTATACAGTGGAGCTCTCCTGATGTTGGTTTCCCCTTGTGGGACTCTACACATCACCTACTCCTATCACCTACATATTTTGGAGGGTTACCGCCTCATTGGAGCTCCCTATTAGGTTGTTACAGTGGTGCAGCTCATGAGCCCTTGACTTGTATCCGGACTCCTGACCTGCACTCTGTTTACTTTATTTCTCCATTTTGTATTACACTCACTGACACACACACACACTGACAGACACATACACACAGAGCAGGGCCGGATTAACATAGGGGCTGATGGAGCTGCAGCTCCAGGCCCAGGCCCATGGAATAGGCCCATGGAATAGGCCCATTGATTTAAAAAAAAAAAAATTTTTTTTTTTTTTTTTTTTTTACTTTTTTTTTTTTTATTTTTACACACTACTCTTAGGGTTGTTCACCTGGCCGGTATTTATTTATTTGAGGCTGCCTGGCCAGTGCTGATATTGCAATAATACCGGCAATACAAATGCCGGTATTTTTCTCAGTATAAACAGAGATTACTTTACAATACCATTACCGGCCAGTAGGGGTCACTGTGTGTGGGGAGAGGCAGGGATAGGAAGTTACAGCATATACCTGCATTGCTCTACTCACTGATCCGCTGTCGGAGCAGCTACACAGCACAAAGAGTCCAGACAGCAGCTTCCAGCCTGCAGAGACCGCCTACAGCTCAGAGAAGTGAGGGATGGGGTAAAGGCTGCAGGGAGACATGGGGACACTAAGACACTAGGGGACACTATGAGATATGGGGACACATGGAGCCCTCCAGGGAGGCTGAGACACTTGGGGACACTTGGAGACATGGGGACACAGACACACATAGGGACACTGAGGCAAGGACACACACACAAACACACACACGGGGACACTGAGACACGAGGGGACATGGGGACACAGACACACATGGGGACACTGAGACATGGGGACACTGAGACACTGGGAGACATGGGGACACAGACACTAGGAACACAATGTCCCCAAGTGTCTCAGTGTCCCCATGTCTCCCAGCCAGTGTCCCTGGTGTCTCAGTGTCCCTAGTTTCTGAGTGTTCCCATGTCTCCCAGTGTCCCTAGTGTCTGTATGTCCATGTCTCACAGTGTCCCTAGTCTCCCAGTATCCCTAGTGTCTCAGTGTCCCCATGTCTCCCAGTGTCCCCATGTCTCCCAGTGTCCCCATGTCTCCCAGTGTCCCCATGTCTCTCAGTGTCCCTGGGAGACATGGGGACACAGAGACATGGGGACACAGAGACATGGGGACACAGAGACATGGGGACACAGAGACATTGTGATGTCACCTTGTGACATGGGGACACTGGGCGACATGGGGACACTGGGAGACAGGGAGACACTGGGAGCAATCAATCTATACAGCAGTATCAAACTAAGTAGTTTTTTGAGGATTTCACAGAATTTTCTCTGTCATTCCTTGTGATTTACATCATGTGATGTCATGCATACATAGTTAGTTATGCAAATTAGTAAGGCCTGTCATTTTTTTTCCAAGAAAGGATGCACATACTCTTGCTTAAGTATGGAAACTTAAGAGGGATGTAGAGGAACAAATCTTGTGTGGACTAACTGAAATGAAATTAGTTAAGGTAGTGCCGACTTTGGTCTCTCTAACACTGTGCCATGTTCCCTTTCTTCTACACTCACTACATCCACCTTTTCTCTGTCTCAGACTGTATACCAGGAGCTTCTTCCTTCTAGTAAGAAGGTTAGGATAGAAGTGAACCAGCAAATACTAGGGGACAGTCCTTAGAAAGCATAGAGATAGCGCATCATTAGATGCATTTATGCCAAGCTCAGGAAGCTGTTGGCCAGCATGCATGATTGGCAGGCAGCCTGACATGCATTCATGCTAGACTAGCCTTTCAATTCTTTGGGCAGTCTCCTTTTTGGGCATGTTCGTCCCTTTCGGAAGTTCTGGTTACATGATCCGCGCCACTGGCCCGCCCTTTTACACCGCCCATTGACTTACTGCTTCTCTGAACACTGCTGGTAGGGAGTATGGATTTACTTGAAAGATGAAAGCTTAAATTACAGAGAGATTAGCATATTTTAAGAGAATATGAGGTTTTTTTTTATTGCTGCATCCTATGAGTTTCCCTCTGGCAACATCTCCACCAGATACATAATGCTTGAGAGGTATGTCTGTTTTAGTGTTTTTGGTCAATAAGATTCTGTACTTAGGCCCCTCATAATTGTCAGCACCAGGCCCACTGGGCTCTTAATCCGGCCCTGACACAGAGACACCCACACACTCACTAACTGACAGACACACACACACTCACTCACTGACAGACACACACACACACACACACACACTCACTGACAGACACACACTGACAGACACACACACATTTACACATTCTTGCACACACTCACATCATTCCCTGGGGATCTTTTTCTGGAGATCTCCTTCCTGCTTCTCACTGCTCCCTCGCAGTTTTGTGATGCCAGATGCCGGAATATGACGTCATATTCTGGCACCCGGCATCACTACAGACGGCGCACAAGGGAGCAGTGAGGAGCAGGAACACTGAGCTGCCTCGGTGCCGCCAGCATCCTGCTACCTCCCTGGCCAGGTAAATTTTAGCAGAGTAGGCACCTACAAAGTGGAGAAGCAGGTGCCTACTCTGCTTTAACGCCAAGCATGTACTCACGGCTCACCGGGCCGCAAAGATGTCCATTGTGGGCCGTGAGTTTGACATACTTGGCTTACAGTAAACCTTTAATGTTGCTTATTATGTGAATGTTATTATTTTTTAAACATTTTTTGCATGCATCTGTGAAATGTGTGGAATCTGGACTAACTTCCCATGCTGAAGTTTTGGCATTTCTGGGAGAAATTCCTTTACATTCTGTCAGCAATAGGTCAATAATGTATGGGTAATTAGAGTGGATCACCTGTTGCACACTATTAAGGCCAAAGATATTGGAAAGTCCTTTAATTAGTGTTAAAAACAAAAAAAGCACAGTCAAATAAATAACCAAATGTTTTTTTCAGGCATGGACGACCATCTCCATGGACACATGGGTCCTACAAACGGTACAGGGCTACATCATCGACTTTGTAGACCACCCACGTCAAAGGGACCTTCCACATCCCATCAACTGTTCAACAGAAGATCGCACAACGAGTTGCAAGAACTATATTCGAAAGGTGCAATCGAACCCGCCTCCGGTCCCGGAGTTTCTTCAGCAACATATTCTTGGTGAAGAAGAAAACGGTAGAATTTCGCCATGTCATAAACCTGAGACAACTCAACGAATACGTCACATACAAGCACTTCAAGATTGAAGGCATAAATCTTCTGAGGGACTTACAAGATAAAGATTGGTTCACAAGGCTAGACCTAAAGGACGCTTACCTTTCAGTACCCGTCCACCACTCCTGCCGGCAATTCCTACGTTTCCTCTGGCAAGACCTTCCTGGCAATTCACGTGCCTCCCCTTCGGCCTCAGCTCTGCCCCATGGTGATTCACCAAATTACTGAAGCCCATGTTCATCTTCGAACACTAGGAATTCGCTGCATTATATACCTGGACGACCTCCTGCTATTCTGCTCCGACAAGTCCAAACTGGTACGGCACACACACTATACCACAGATCTCCTATCATCCCTGGGCTTTGTGGTGAACTTCCAAAAGTCGGCCATCCACCCATCTCAAACAGTACAATTTTTAGGATTCGAGATAGATTCCACCACCAGCACACTACGACTACCAACGTCAAAGATTTCTGCCATCCTAAAGGAACTACGCAGGGCCATTCGGTGCCACATCATTCCACTCCGCGCCCTCACCCGACTGGTGGGACTCCTCTCAGCTTCCATACAAGCTATCTTCCCGGGCCCACTCCACTACAGGGCGATGCAAAGACTCAAGGCGTCCTTCCTCAGACACAATCCCTCATACGACAAACCGGTCCCCATAACAGAGGAAGTCAGAGACGAACTCAGATGGTGGCTAGACAGCATGGAAGCATGGAACGGTCTTTTGGGAACACACCCGACATCGGACGCCAGCCTCTGGGGATGTGGCGCGACAAACGGAAATACTTCGACAGGAGGCGCCTGGACCTCCCAGGACCTCAACTTGCACATAAATTGCCTGGAGCTTCTGGTGGGATCCTTCGCTATCCACAGCCTGGCAAAAGACAAGATGGACTGCTGCATCCTCCTCAGAATGGACAACATCTCCGCAGTCCGCTACATCAATCGCCTGGGCGGAGCCCGGTCCCGTCTCCTGTCAGAATTAACTAAAGAGATTTTCGACTTCTGTCTACCCCGCAACATCTCCCTCAAAGCGGAATACCTCCCAGGGGAGACGAACCTTACGGCAGACTGGTTCTCACGCCACTGGCACGACACCAGCTATTGGAGACTGGACCCACAGATTTCCAACCGCATAGCGGGACACCGGGGTCTGTTTCACCTGGACCTGTTTGCATCATGCAACAACAGAAAAACTCGAGTGTACTTCAGCTGGCTCCCAGATCCGGAGAGCAAAGCGGTAGACGCATTCCTACAACCATGGCCGAACACGGGAGCATACTCTTTCCCCCCCTTTGCCATGATAGCAAGGACCATCCACTACCTGAAAAGTCAACAGGTCTCTCTATTGCTCATCACTCCCTTATGGAGGGGACAACCATGGTTGCCGGATCTCCTGGCACTATCATACAGGGATCCCCTCCTACTGCCTCATCATCCTTACCTCCTCACGGATCCGAAAGGCAATCCTCATCTGCTAATCCTGGACAACCGACTCACTCTGGTGGCTTGGACTCTTTCCGGGGTGCCTGGCAAGTCAGCGAACTATCGCAGGCTGCTAGGGACCTCCTATGGGACTTATGGGCTCCAGGAACCAGAAGATGCTACCTATCTGCTTGGAATTCCAGGTCCACTTGGTGCATGGAACGAATCCACGATCCCTTTACAGCCACTATTCCAGCCATTTCAAACTTCCTATCCCACCTGTTCTCGACAGGGCGATCATACAGATCACTTAACGTAGTCTGTTCCGCTATCTCGGCTGCCCTGTCCCCATACTAGGGATCCCGGTGGGAAGAGACCCACTGGTGTGTCAACTACTAAGGGGCACCTGACTACAACGTCCCCCAGGCCCCAAATATTCACCGCTCTGGGACGTAGACGTGGTTCTCCGTTTCCTGAGAGACTGGCCAACTAATGACAGACTTTCCCTCCAGCAACTCTCAGCAAAACTCCCGGTTCTGCTTTGTCTAGTGTCTTTCTGCAGAGTTTTGACCTAAACGCGTTTTCAGTCTCCCCGGAGGGAGACACATTCCGAATATCCCATCGCACAAAATCGGACTCTACGTCAGTTTTCTACCCTTTCTTCACCTCGGATCCACAACTTTGCGTTGTTTCCACCCTACGACAGTGCGTGGAGGTTACGCTACCGATTCGAACTTCGTCCTCAGGCCAACTCCTGTTACCACACATTCCCATTTCAGTGACCACCCTGGTTCGTTGGATACTGTCTCTAGCAGGCGTAAACTCTTCTTTCGGGGCCCACTCGGTATGCGGCGCGGCGGCTTCCTCGGCCTTTGCGGCATGTGCATCGCTATCGGATATCCTACGTTCTGCGGACTGGTCAAGAGAATCCATGTTCCGCACATTCTACTTCCGCCCAAAACCCGGTGCGGCCATGTCAATCATAGAACAGCGTTAAAAATTTAAAATAGAAAGCCTCCTGTCATGTGATAAAATTGAAGATTATGCTAGCGCTAGTGTACTTATAATCTTAATTTTAATAATGACAGGAGGCGAGTATTTTCCCACCCTTTCCCACCCGGGAAGAGGGGAATCTCTGACTAACAGTAATGTTTACAATTTATTATACCTGCCTCCATGCGAACCTGTATATGTTTAGATTGTCACCACACTTACTTATGGTCAGTTAGAATTGTCATGGTACAGCCAACCTGTAATCAGAATATTGTAATACTACTCGATGGGTCGCTATTATTGCTGCAACCAGTTTGAGACCTGTACCTAACCCATTTCACATTTTCTTTCAGTTTAATTTCAAGAGAGCATGGAACAACTGCAGGAAACTATCCAGATTACTGCGCAGTCCATGAAGATCATCATCCCTGTTGGATCTTTCCACCATTGATACTTGTTACCGATTTTCCTCAAGACCATCGTTCTATTGGATTTTTCACCAGTTGGTGTCTGTTTACAGACTCTATATACTGACTTTCTTCCCTGTTCACGCTGTCGCTTCCGAAAGAGGGGGAGGAGCCTATTTACTGGGAATATCATACTCCCTACTGTATTTTTGATTGGTTAAATGTTTCACTTTCTTTACTGCTGTGGAGTTTAGTAAAGAGAGTTATGCAAAATACTCGCCTCCTGTCATTATTAAAATTAAGATTATAAGTACACTAGCGCTAGCATAATCTTCAATTATGTGGCAGCTGGCCAGTTCTTGCTAGTGAGCTGCTACATTACAAAAGTACAAATTAAATAAATTACATAAATTAAAACCCTACAGGGGTCAATAAAACCCTCATATTGCTATAATGGAGGTAATATACCACCATATGCCCCCACCTGCCACCTGTCATCAGATGTTAACTTGCTTTAGACGTTTTTACCTCCCACTATGTCAACATAACTTTCTTTACACACCTTGGAGGCTCCTGCAGGGTTAAGCATGCTATTAACAGAGTAGGAGAGAATACATTCTAAATTAAACAGTCTGTGCAACAAAGGATGTTTAAACATTAGATCTTTATTTACAGGAAGTATTTAGGAAGATTCTGTAAGTCACATTAAGGTAAGTGTGACTTGAGTTACATAAACAAAGTGATTTAACTCCTAAAAAGCAGAACATTTAGCTGTAAGACTGAAGGTCTATACACCAAAATGGCTTCATTAACCTAAAGTTGTTTTGCTGCCTATAGTGTCAAAAAATAATGGCTGGCTAGTTTTTAATGTTTAGTAGATATGCCCCCACCTGCCAGATGGAAGGTAGAGGTGTATGGATGTACATTACCTTCATTATAGCTATATGTGTTCCCCCATATGAAATTTTATTTTATTTTTTTACTTTTATTAATGTGGCGGCTGACTAGCAAGCCATGGCCAGCCACCACATAATTAACCTTTGCTCCATAGAAGGTTAACTAACTATTTACCTGCTGTTAATTTGCAAATATGCACCCTGCTGGATGCATTCGTTTTATCATCGGCCGCTCTGCAGTCAATGATAACGCTCCGATTCTGGTGCTGCAAATTGGTGCAGATGCAAAAATCGCACTAATTTAAACTTGCCCAAACTAATTTTACTGCATTTAAATCTTAGAATTTAGAATTGCCAATGCAGTGGGTATTCGGTTGTATTCACTGGATTTTGTCCATTCTGACAATATCTGGTGTTTAGTGAACAACCCTGAGACTTTCTTTGAATTTTTCCCCTGATGGGTGCAAACCCATTGGACTAGAGGAAAATACACATTTTTCAGTACATGCTACTTTGAATTTTTCGCTGCCACTATTATTTCATCCCTTATTAGGGAACGATGACCTTGGAATCTGGGATGCCCTACTATAAGCAGGATTTAGTAAAAATTAAATAGAAATATCTCCATCAGAACAAAGAGTGAGATACCTTTTGAGGTTTAACTATTTTTGCATGAATACTTCAATACCCTAAATTCAGTTGTAAACTAATCTTAACTAACTATTTATTTACTAAATCCTTTTGTTTCTGATAATAATACTCTACAATCCAACTTCTATGCACTCTGCTATATAGATAGAACATTTAGTTTAAATATTAATAAATATTACTGTTAAGAATAAATGGATATCAAGTTAATATCATGGACAGACTGATTGTTGAAGCCAATTTTTTGTCCTCTACTCCTGCTGTTGCTGAAATCTTGTATACGAATTGCAAATGTTGTTTTAATGAATGCCAAAAAAAATCATTAACTAGATTTATACCTGCGGCTTTATATATCCAGTGTTTTCTATTAGCTTATTGCACGGTATTCAAAGAATAACTTCATAGCAACAATATTCTCTATACTCTTTGAACAATATTGCGAGGTATTTTTACCTAAACTGTTCCCCACATAAAGAGAAATAACAATTTATTATGTATGCCATCATCATACCAATTTAATTCATAGAACTAAAACAAGAACGAGTTTTCTCCTCTGACTTACCCATTCTTTTTTTTTTATTACACAGGTGACCACGACAAACATGGTCAAGTTTCTGTACCCTTAATAAACAGGTAAGAAAATAACCTGAGCATATGTCTGCAAAATGGCAAATGAGGTTGAAGTTTACTGCTGTGGTACCCAATTAGAATACTAATTATAAAGGACATGTAATCTCAATAAGCCCTCTTCACGTGATTAGACCTAAGTATCCTACAGATCAATGTTACTCAATGTACATGTACGGAGAGTCACAACAGAGAGGCTAGAGGTTCCCTTTAACACCCAATTCATATTTACTGTGGTAGTTATGATGACATGTATGGACACACACATACACACACACACTCTCTCTCTCTCTCTCTCTCTCTCTCTATATATATATATATATATATATATATCAAAAAGTGGTGTCAATTCTTCTATTCTAAAGAGACAGGTAGTAGATACATTTGTGATGATTTTGAAGTGTATAACAAAGTAAAGATGTGTGCTACTTTTTACTAATATATATATTTGATTGCTTTTACTGTACTTATTATGATGACATGAATGGATATATGAACAAACATACAGACTGTATAAATAAAAAACATTGGTGTCAATTCTTCTGTTCAGAAGAGACACTGAAAGATCAGGTAGTAGTTACATTTGCGAAGATTATGAAGTGTATAACAAAGTAAAAATGGGCGTACTTTTTACTACTATAAATATTTGATTGCTTTTGCAAGTTTCAGTTCTAATATTTATAACTAATGTGTGCATATTTTTAAAAATTTGATTACAACTCCCAGGATCACAGATGCAGCAGATGTTCAGTACTTTGTATTCAGCGGGCAGAAATGATTTGTATACTCTTTTTGATCACAGGAGCGATAGCTGTGTCCTGGTGGGTAAAAACAGTTGTTTATAAGAAAAGTTACTGTTGTTATTAGAATACTAGGTATGTCTGTAGAGACTGTAGGAAGGGGATAGGGAATTCTATAACATGATTTCAGAATAAAAAATAAATACATTTTTGAATATAAGCTACATTGCATGTAGATTTGTTGGGGGTTTGTTTAAATGAAGGTCTTGATGAAATAAACAATTTGATTGCCTTTGGTAAAATACAATGCTCACGAACAGCTGGAGATGGTAGAAGGGCTTGGTAGTTGTTTTTTGACGATCAAAACAACTTAGGATTCTGTGTATCTTATTGAACAGTATGCTTTCAAAAAGTAAAGAAAAAACACATTATACTATAAGACTGCATATTAACTTATGTTGGTTATGGACATGCAAAATGTCCAGTGTGGAACGTTGCTTACCAGCACCACTTGCTTGCTGTGGTGCTTGCTGCAGGCTTTTGTATTAGGTCCTGCAGACAGCTGACCTTCTTAGTCAGTTAGTTTAGATTAGTCTTTCTTCTACTGTCTGTACTAGAAAATTCTGTGTCAGCTTGCTGATATGTACATAGCTTGTCTTTCTGTTTGGAGATCTTTGACGACTAATCTAACAGAAACACTGTATCCAGAGCAAGTGGCAGTCTACGTCCCAGAAACTTTCTAACCCAAAGTCTCAACCTGGGTGGGAAATGGCTGTTAAGGTGAAGACAACCTGTATCTTGAGACCCCAGAGGCATGATCCTGTGTCCTTATTATCCTGTACCTGAATCCAGAGTGACCCAGAACCCTATGATTGAGTACAGAGTGTCCTAGAACCCTACGATTGAGTACAGTGTGTCCTAGAACCCTATGATTGAATACAGAGTGTCCTAGAACCCTATGATTGAATACAGAGTGTCATAGAACCCTATGATTGAGTACAGAGTGTCCTAGTACTTGCCCCCACCCTGGATTTTTCGGCTTGTTCTGCTATATTTAATCTGAGATTGAAAATGCAGTGCAATACCGGCGCTGTGTATGGAGAGAGACAGAGATAGGAAGCTACATCTTATCCCTGCTTCTCTCTCCTGACTGAATCCGCAGGGGAGCAGCACATGCTGCCAGCAACTCCCAGACTGCAGAGACAGCCTACAGATCAGGTAAGTGAGGCATGGGGTGTGGGCAGGGGAGAGAGATAGCCTTTAGATCAGGGAAGTGAGACATGGGGGAAGGTAACGCAGCACAAAGGTTAAGTAGAAGGAGCAGGAAGGGACAGAAGGAGCACAAATGTAAAGTAGGAGAAGGAGCAGAAATTAGCAGTAAGGGTCAGCAAGGAGCAGGAAGTGTCTGCAAGGAGCAGGAAGGGTCTGCAAGGAGACAGAAAGAGCAGGAAGGGTCTGCAAGGAGAAGGAAGGGTCTGCAAGGAGCAGAAAGAATCAGAAGGAGCACAAAGGTAAAGTAGGAGAAGGAGCAGAAAGGGTCTGCAAGGAGTGGAAAGGGATCAGAAAGAGAAAGGAGCAGAAGGGCGCAAAATAAGCAGAAAGTAGCAGAAAGGTAAAGGAGTAGAAGAAGCCAAGGAGGAGAGAAGACAGGGTCAGTAAAAAAAGAAGACTGTGTCAAATGAAGGAGAACAAAAGGAGATTGGAGCAGGAAGGACAAGTGAAGTGAACCCTCCACTTTATTCTGGACACCACATCATAAGGCTTTGGTATCTGGGCCTTGCAGGGAAACTTTGGACCTTCTCATCTCCCCAGGTGAAAAAATATATCAGTGTTAATGTGTTCACTTTTATTTACTGAGTGTCAGGAAGCACAAAGTGCCGCTGGGTAGGGGTGTCGCTGACTGGCTAGAGCGGTCAGCTGGCACTTTAAGCCAATCAGTAGCTCCCCATTCATAAAAAAGTAAAACATTTTTATGAACCGGGAACTAGCGATTGGCTTAGAGTGTCAACTGATCACTCAAGCCAATCTGCAGCACCCATGCCTAACGTCAATCTGCACTTCCTGACACTCCGTTTCAGAAGCTGAATACCACTGAGCGACCTGGAGATCTGGAGCTGGAGGAAGCCCAGCATATTAATGGTGCACTACTATCACCATAAGCACTACAGCCCAACATATTAAAGGTGCACTCCAATCATCATAATCACTACAGACAAACATAATAATGGTGCACTCCTATCACCATAATCACTACAGACCAACATATTAAAGGTGTACACTAATCACCATAATCAATACAGACTAACATATTAAAGGTGCACTCTAATCACCATAATCACTACAGACTAACATATTAAAGGTGCACTCTAATCACCATAATCACTACAGACCAACATATTAAAGGTGCACTCCTATCACCATAATCACTGCAGACCAACATATTAAAGGTGCACTCCAATCACCATAATCACTACAGCCCAGCATATTAAAGGTGCACACAAATCACCATAATCACTACAGCCTGCTGAAGTGGTTATGTGCCAGGTGAGACATGGTGCCATCCTAGTGTAAGTAGTCACATCATTTAAGAACAGTTTGATAACTTACCAGAAGCCCATTGGGTGTTAGTCACCTCCTCCTCTTCACCTGGAAGCTCTCTGCACTGAGCTAAGCCCAGTGGCACCCTCAACTAATAAAAGGAGACTGGCTGACCCAAGGTAATTTGTCAAACTCTTCTGAAATTGTTTGACTACTTACAGTGGGACAGTGCCAGGGCATTCTTCGCACCATAACCACTACCCAGGGATGGGAAACTGGAAATAATTAGTATGTTAGATTACATATATTACATTTAAAGATATGTGCCTTCAGAACCATTGATTTATGTAATAAAATTGTAGATTATACTAGCTTTAGTGTAACTATAATCTTAATTTTATTAATGACAGGAGGCGAATATTTGCTTTGCACATTAACATAGAGAGATAAACACCAAAGACAAAAACATAAGGTATCTATATAAGGCTCCTCCTAAGCCACCATTTCCTCTTTCACGCTGCGACAACGTAACGTACACAACAATGACAATAACTAAATAAAGAAAAATTCACAACATAACGATGAATGTCATCTGGAAAAACTTCGGATAATGGATGAACTTGATCTTCATCCCGCCAAACGGCCGATCCTATGAACTGAAGTCGAACCATTAAACTGAAACGAAATAAACAGAATCGAAAACACTGATTAGTGAACGAAATGTACTGATAAAATATAAATCCCACGATCCAGTACTGATAGAATAAAGACACGAAATCCATACTAATGACCGTCAATACAGTATAACATGCACTTCCCACAACATCACCCCAGACTAACCAACCTAGCCCAGATAATCAGACAAATCAACAGAAATACAATCAATGCAATCCATCCAAAACAAGGGGGGGAAGAAATAAAATTGGGTGGGAAATATTCGCCTCCTGTCATTAATAAAATTAAGATTATAGTTACACTAAAGCTAGTATAATCTACAATTTTATAGCATGACAGGAGGCTTCATATTTGCTGTTTTAACGCTCCGACAGCAAAGCAAAAGAAGCATGTTCCGACGGTCTAAAGTAGAATAGGCGAAAAAACTCTACACGGGACCCGTCCGCCGAACGCAAAATGTCCTGAAGGGAAGCGCTCGCCAAAAAAGCTCCGGAAGCTGCGGCGCCCCTAACCAAAAACGCTCCGAAGGTCGCATCCACGCCCGCCAGAGCCAAAAGACATCTTATCCATCGAGCCAGTGCCTTCTCTACACAAAGCTTAGGCGAGTCCTAGAAGTAAGGGCATGATACAACCGTCGATTCCGACTTGGTACGTCCAAGCACCTTGACGGAGACCCCCTCTGGAGAAAACGAGAAAGCGCCGATATTGAAGGCCCGGACATCCGAAACACGTCTGAACGAGACCAGACACAACAAGAAGGCAAATTTCGCTGAAAGCTGGCGAAGAGAAAGGTCCTGGTTATCAGGCCAATTCCGAAAGAACACCAAAACCAAACGCACATCCCAGAGGGAAGAATACTTGGGCGCCGGAGGGCTCACCACTCTCATTCCACGCAAGAGCCTGCAGACTAGCGGATCCTGGCCGATGGGGAAAAAATCGAAGCGAGACATGTGCCATCGAGATAGCTGATCTAACCACGATAACCAAGCGATACGACCGACCCACGTCAAAGAGATGAGGCAAGAAATTCAGCACGCTGGATACAGGACCCGTAAAGGGATCGGTATCCCGTTCCAAGCACCAGCGACACCAGGAGCTCCATGTTGAGAGATAACACCTCCTCATCCCAGAGGCCCAGGAATCCCAAAGAAGGCCACTAGCCGACTGCGATAACGCCTCGTCATTCCAGGCACCCCTGAAAGAGTCAAGGCCACCAAAAGCAGGTGGCCCTTCCCCACAAGGGGTGAGGATTGCCCTGGGAGACCGAGAGGAGCATACGATGAGACGGAAGGAGAAGGGGCTCCCGATAGGAGCGATCCAGGAGCTCTGGAAACCAAACCAGACCCCGTCACAGCGGAGTCAACAGCACCAAGGACACGCGCTGATGTCGGACATGAAGCAACATCCTGGGAATCATAGCGAGTGGCGGTAACGCATAATCTCCCTGGGAAGGCCACACCTGGAGTAAAGCGTCCACCGCTGAGCGCTCCGGGTCCGGGAGCCAACTGAAGTACCTCAGAGTCAGGTGATTCGTCCTGGAGGTGAAAAAATCCACCTTGAATGGACCCCTCTGATGTTCGAGTTCGAGGAAGACGTTCCGAAGGAGCTTCCAGACGCTGGCATCCCTCCAATGTCTGGAGAACCAGTCCGCTGCCAGGTTCGACTCCCCTGGAAGATATTCCGCTCGAAAGGTGATGTTGCGTAGGGAACAGAAACCGTAAATCACCTTCGCCACCTCCGCTAGTGCTCGAAACCGAGTGGTTGATGTATTGCACCGCCGAACCATTGTCCATCCGAAGGAGCACGCATCAGTCCGACAGATGCTTCGCCAGGCTCCGAATTGCCAACGAACCTGCAATCAACCCCAGGCAATTGATGCGGGATTCCGATCTATTGTCCGACCACGGGCCCCTCGTGGACCTCGTCGTGCACGAGGCACCCCAGCCCCAAAGACTCGCATCCGATTCCTACACGAGATCCGGGGTCATCCCGAATATCGCCTTGCTGTTCCAGGCGGATATATGCAGGAGATCATGCAGATCATCTGGTCCTAAGAGGGTCTCTTGCGTAGAGAGTGCGCCTTCAGCCGCTGCATGGCCCTGTAATGTAGTGGGCCCGGGTAGAACGCCTGTATCGAGGCCAAGAGGAGACCCACCACGCGAGCCAACATCCGGAGGGGAGTCCGGTCTTGTCGAAAAACACGTCTGATCTCCTTCCGAAGGACCGTTATCTTCGCCACAAGCAGGCTAAGAATGACGTCTTGCGCAACGACTACGAAAACCAAGAATTCCACCGTCTGCGCAGGCTCCTAGGCCGATTTCTTCAGAATGACCACGAACCCCAGGCATTCCAATGAGGAAACGCAGAGCGCGTCCGAAATCTGAGCCCGGCGGGGTCCTCGCAAAATAAGCAAGTCGTCCAGATAGATGATGCAGCGTACGGCCTCTGATCTGAATTGGGTGACCACCGATTTCAGGAGCTTGGTGAAGCACCAAGGGGCCGAGCTGAGGCCGAAGGGGAGGCATGGGAATTGGTACGGAGCGTCTCTCCATACGAATCAGAGGGGACTGCGACAGGCCCCGTCCACCGGGACGGAGAGGTAAGCGTCTTCTAGGTCCAGTCTCGTGAAACAGTCTACTGGCCAGAGAAGGCATCGAAGAAGGTGAATGCCCTCGATCTCGAAGTGGTTGTATACCACGAAGGCGTTCATTTCACCTAAATTGATCACTGGACGGAATTCTACGGACTTCTCCCTTACCAGGAGAAAATCGAGCTGACGAAACCCCCCAAATCTGGGGCCTGTAGGACCGCGCCTTTGGCTAGCGGAGCTCGAACTTCCACCTCCAACAAGGGCTGTTGGCCTCTTGTGATGACTGGGATCCTCGGGCGTCCAACCTGTGTAGGGGAAGAGTGGAAGTCTGTGACATAACTCCGCACTGTCCTAAGGACCCATACGTCTGAAGGGAACTGTGGGCGGAAGACCTTCCCGATCGAAAACTTTGCTTTATCCCGGGAGGTAAACTGTCAGGGTACCTGAAGTCTCTACCTCCGAGAGAGGTAGAGACTTAGACGTCCATCCGTCCGGTCGGGCTGTTTCCTCTGTGCCTCGCGGTCCATCCGGTCACGTAAACGCCGGCCGCGAGGGACTCACTTCCTTTTCTAGCATGACGTCCGGAAACCGACGTCATGACGCCAACCCGGAACGACCTGTCACTCAATCCTTCAGAGACTAATCAGGACTCGTCGGAGGCGTGTCTACCCTTCCCAGCCAGGGTATTTAAACTTGCTTCTCCCATTTGCTCATTGCCCTGTCGTGGTTCTAGTCTGCCTAGTCACACAGTGCTCTTGTATTTCTGTTATCCCTTTGGTTCTGACCTGGCTTGTTTGACTTACTCTGTTTATCTCTGTTACCCTTGACCCGGCTTGTTCCTCGTTTACCTGTCTTCTCGTTCCCTCGACCTCGGCTTGTCTTTGACTATTCTCTATATTCTCCGTACGTTAGTCCGGCCATTCTAAGGTCCGGTATACGTATCCTGTACCTGTTTGTACTCTGCGTGTTGGATCCCTGTCCTGATCCTGACATTACGACAGGGCCTATGGATCCTGCAAGTACAAACAGTCAGCTTGGTCCTTCTGATCCTAGGTTCGAAGCCATGGAGCACAGAATGGATCAGATGGCGCTAGCACTACAGGCATTATTGTCTCGTGCTAATAACCCGCCAGAGGAGACGCGTACTACTTCTATTTCTCCTGTGAGCTCAGGCCTAGAGGTAGCCACTGTAGGTGCCTCTTCCCGTATTACACCACCAGTACGTTATGGTGGCTCACCTGAGAAGTGTTGTGGTTTCCTTAACCAGATCAGTATCCACTTTGAATTACAACCTCGCTCCAATTCTACAGATAGGGCAAAGGTTGGATTTATTATCACCTTACTCATTGAGAAAGCTCTGAGATGGGCTAACCCATTATGGGAGAATGATAACCCTTTGGTATATAATTATAATGCCTTTGTAGCTGCCTTTAGAAGAACTTTTGACCCTCCTGGTAGAAAGGTCAATGCAGCTAGATTACTGTTGCGCCTGAGACAAGAGAACCGAACTCTTGTGGATTATGCACTAGAGTTCAGGTCTTTGGCGGCAGAAGTTAAGTGGAACGAGCAGGCATATATAGATGTATTTTTGAATGGGCTATCAGAGGTAATTCTCGACGAAGTTGCTACTAGAGAGCTTCCTGAAAATTTGGAGGATTTAATTTCTTTCATTTCTCGTATTGATGAGCGTTTAAGAGAGAGACAGAACACTCGAGAGAGGAACCTTGGACCTTCATTTGGATTGGCTCCCGCATTTCAAAGTCCTGATTCCACTACCTCACTATGTCCTGAACCTATGCAGATAGGCAATACTCGCCTCTCAGAGGAGGAGAGGCAGTACAGGAGAAGGGAGGGATCATGCATGTATTGTGGAGTCAGAGGTCACCTACGCCTGAATTGTCCTAATCATTCGGGAAACGCTCGCACCTAAGTTTCTCTAGAGGACAGGCCTTGGGTGTTTCTATTTTGTCCTCTATGCATAATTATAAAGATCACAGGCTTCTGCTACCAGTTTCTTTAACTTGGGAAAGGGGAGTACTAAGGACCATGGCTTTGATAGATTCCGGTGCTGCTGAGAATTTTATCGATCAAGCCTTTGCTACTAAACACACTATCCCATCCCAGTTAAGGGATACACCCTTGGCCGTTGAGGCCATAGATGGTAGACCTTTACTTGAGCCTGTTATCTCTCGTGAGACCATCCCAGTTAGCTTAACTGTTGGTATCTTACACGAGGAAGACTTATCGCTTATGCTTATTTCATCCCCTTCTGTTCCCATAGTCCTGGGTTACCCATGGTTAAAAAGACATAACCCTATTATTGATTGGGAGTTAGGGGAGATACTCTCATGGGGCCAGGGTTGCCAGGAGAATTGTTTACGGAGGGTTTCCCCATTGGGTGTAATTAACACACCAGGTAGTTCTACCCAGTCTGCAGAGATACAGATACCGCCCCGGTACCTAGACTTAAAAGCAGTATTCGACAAAAAGAATGCTGATACTCTACCTCCACACAGGACCTTTGATTGTAAAATTAACTTACTACCTGGTACCATGCCTCCGAGGGGCAATGTATACCCCCTATCCACTAAGGAGAATTCAGTTCTAGAGGAGTATATTCGGGAGAATCTAGACAAGGGATTCATTAGGAGATCTTCTTCTCCTGCCGGGGCGGGTTTTTTTTTTGTTAAAAAGAAGGATGGTTCACTAAGACCTTGCATTGATTACCGAGGTTTGAATAAGATAACCATCAGAAATGCCTATCCGATTCCCTTGATTACCGAGCTGTTTGATCGTCTGAAAGGCTCTAAAATTTTCACCAAGTTGGACCTCAGAGGGGCATATAACTTGGTGAGAATCCAGCAAGGACACGAGTGGATGACAGCGTTCAATACCCGTTATGGGCATTATGAATACACGGTCATGCCTTTTGGTCTTTGTAATGCACCTGCAGTATTTCAGGATTTGATTAATGAGGTTCTCAGGGAATTTCAACATGATTGTGTTATTGTATACCTGGATGACATACTGATACACTCTAGAGAGGTTGAGACCCACCACAGACAGGTCAGAAAGGTATTACACAAACTCCTGCAACATGGCTTATACTGTAAATTGGAGAAATGTAGCTTTGACCAGTCTCATATAGACTTTCTTGGATACGTGATTTCTGGGGAAGGCTTTAAGATGGACCCTGACAAACTCCAGTCCATTTTAGAGTGGCCTTTGCCTAAGGGACTCAAGGCTATTCAGAGGTTTATTGGTTTCTCCAATTATTATAGGCGCTTCATTAAGGGATACTCTTCTATTATTGCACCTATTACCACTATGACCAGACAGGGGGCTGACACTAAGACTTGGTCTAATGAAGCTCTCGCTGCTTTCAAGACTCTCAAGGATCTTTTTGCTTCTGCTCCAATTCTAGTCCATCCTGATACGACTCTGCCGTTCCTACTCGAGGTCGATGCCTCTGAGACAGGCGTAGGGGCTGTTCTGTCGCAAAGGTTAGGGGTGGATAAACCACTACACCCTTGTGTTTTTTTTTTCTAAGAAACTGTCTGGCCCTGAAAGTAGATATGACATTGGTGACAGGGAACTCTTAGCGGTCATTATGGCCTTAAAGGAGTGGAGACATTTATTGGAGGGGACCTTACATCCTGTTACTATTTTAACGGATCACAAGAACTTGTCCTATATTGGGGAAGCTAAGCGACTGTCCGCCAGACAAGCTCGTTGGTCCTTATTCCTGACCCACTTCAATTATGTGCTTACTTATAGACCTGGTTCTAAGAACTCCAAAGCCGATGCTTTGTCTCGCCAATATGAACCTTCTACTATATCTGAACCGGTTCTTTCCTCTATAGTTCCGAAATGCAATATTATCGCCAACACGAATCTCAGGATTCACTCTCCGTTACTTGCCGAGATCATTAAACTGCAACATCTAGCTCCTAAACAGACTCCTGAAGGTCGACGTTTCGTTCCTCCTGTTCTACAACTGGAACTGTTGCAATGTTTCCACAACAGCAAGGTGGCTGGACATCCTGGTATTCGCAAGACATGTGCTTTGATCTCTAAGGACTTCTGGTGGCCTGATTTACGGAAGGATATTAAAGATTTCATCGGTGCATGTGAGGTTTGTACTAAGACCAAGCAACCTCATACCCTTCCCTGTGGATTTCTGCACCCCTTAGAGGTTCCAGAGAAGCCATGGTCCTGTTTGGCTATGGACTTTATTGTCGATTTACCTATCTCTAAAAAACAGACTGTTATCCTCACCGTGGTTGACAGATTCACCAAGATGGCTCACTTCGTTCCTCTGCCTAAACTCCCGTCTTCTCCCGAATTGGCGGAGATATTCGCAAGGGAGATTTTTCGATTACATGGGATACCCTCCCAAATTGTATCTGACAGAGGTTCCCAATTTGTTTCCCGTTTTTGGAGGTCCTTCTGCTCTCAACTGGGTATCAAATTGAATTTCTCTTCTGCCTATCATCCTCAGTCTAACGGAGCTGCTGAACGCACCAACCAAAAGATTGAACAATATTTACGTTGTTTTGTTTCCGAACACCAGGACGATTGGGTTGGTTTGATTCCTTGGGCGGAGTTTGCACACAACAATCTCATGTGTGATTCTACTCGTTCAAGCCCCTTCTTCATGAATTATGGCTTTCATCCATCTATTCTCCCTTCGGCTTCTTCTTCCCAGGGGGTGCCGTCGGTTGATGTTCATGTTGCCAATTTGAGGAAGTTGTGGGATCAGACTCGACAGATTCTTCTGCACAATTCTATGCTGGTTAAGAAACACGCTGATAAACGTAGAAGGGCGGCTCCGGTGTTTGTTCCAGGTGATAGAGTATGGATGAGTACAAGAAACATCCGTTTAAAAGTGCCTTCCATGAAGTTCGCTCCTCGTTATATTGGACCCTACAGGGTGCTAACTCGCATTAACCCAGTTGCGTATCGTCTAGCTCTTCCAACTGCCTTATGCATCCCTAACTCATTTCATGTTTCATTGTTGAAACCACTAGTCTGTAACAGATTTTCCTCCACATCATCCTCTCCTCGCTCTGTTCAGGTGGAGGGTCAGGAGGAGTATGAGGTTAACTCTATTATCGATTCTCGAATCTCCCGGGGGAGAGTACAATATCTGGTCGATTGGAAGGGATATGGTCCTGAGGAGAGGAGTTGGGTACCTCAGGAGGATGTTCATGCTCCTCGTCTCCGCAGGGCGTTTCACTCCCGCTTCCCATCTCGTCCTGGTTCCTTCCGCCCGGTGGGCGTATCTGAGAGGGGGGGTACTGTCAGGGTACCTGAAGTCTCTACCTCCGAGAGAGGTAGAGACTTAGACGTCCATCCGTCCGGACGGGCTGTTTCCTCTGTGCCTCGCAGTCCATCCGGTCACGTAAACGCCGGCCGCGAGGGACTCACTTCCTTTTCTAGCATGACGTCCGGAAACCGACGTCATGACGCCAACCCGGAACGACCTGTCACTCAATCCTTCAGAGACTAATCAGGACTCGTCGGAGGCGTGTCTACCCTTCCCAGCCAGGGTATTTAAACTTGCTTCTCCCATTTGCTCATTGCCCTGTCGTGGTTCTAGTCTGCCTAGTCACACAGTGCTCTTGTATTTCTGTTATCCCTTTGGTTCTGACCCGGCTTGTTTGACTTACTCTGTTTATCTCTGTTACCCTTGACCCGGCTTTTTCCTCGTTTACCTGTCTTCTCGTTCCCTCGACCTCGGCTTGTCTTTGACTATTCTCTATATTCTCCGTACGTTAGTCCGGCCATTCTAAGGTCCGGTATACGTATCCTGTACCTGTTTGTACTCTGCGTGTTGGATCCCTGTCCTGATCCTGACATAAACAGAATAACCTGTTTCTGCAGTTCCTTAACGAAAGGCTCCCTGAACAGCAGACCTTTATCCCAAATCCGACAGCTTGTTGTCCATATGGAAGAGTGCCGTCTTCCTGGGTTCTGTGCCACAGTGGCATTGCCCAGCAGGCAAATGGAACGAAGTGCCCAGTCCCTCATGGTGGCCGGGTCCAGTGCCCTACCTTCTGTGAAGGCCTCGTCTGTTAGGGCCAACATCCGGGGTAACTGCCACCTTGTCCGGCAGTACCGGTCTGGGGCATTCCACCCGCAGCTTCTTGCAGGCCTCACTTCCAAGGGGTCTACGGGCCCAGTAGCGCACGAATTGTGCCAAGTGGTCGGGCAGTGACTAGTCCGAGGACCTGGGGCGTCGGATAGATTGAGGCTCTAACAGAGGTTCTCCAGTAGTGCCCAAAAGGGTATCGTCCCCCAACATTGTCGTGGGGGCCCTAGTCAGTGGCGCGTCTTCCTCTTCCCAGCGTCCACCGGGACCCTCGCCAAGGTCCTCAACCCAAACATCTTCTCCATCTGAGGGAGGCTGGTCTGCCCGCCACACATCCAGCGCGGCCACGGTGGGTGGGGGTAAGGAGGCCTCCTCCCCTGCGCCCGATAGGCGGTGGCGCCTGGCCGGCGAGGTTGTCAATCTCAAACCACGTCACTTCGCCGGAGTCTTGCCCGACTGGGAGCGTGGTTCAGGGCCTTCACCCTTTCAATAGAGTGTTCGCGCACTTGCCTGCTCTCGCACCTGAGAGTCTGACTCATCCGAGTCTTCTGCCAAATGAGGGGTTCCACACACACCCCTGTCCGTATGTGGTTGAGGGAGGGCCCTAGCCAGGGCTTTTCCACAGATGCGGTCACAGCCGCATTAAGTAAAGCCTGCAAATTCTGCTCCTGTGCAGAGGCGTCCATAAAGTCTGAGTCTATAATACTTGATACCTAGGAAGATAGAAAACAGGTATCATTAGCAGGCAAAAGGGGCAGCACCCCTAGTGTTGGCAGATGCAAGTAATAATGCATGCAGGCTCAACAAACCGTTATCCAGGGTATGGAGCCACCCGTCCAATAGCATGTATAGTATGGCACAGACAAAGCAGGCCAATCATGGGGCACAGACAAAGCAGGCCAATCAAGGGGCACAGACAAAGCAGGCCAATCAAGGGGCACAGACAAAGCAGGCCAATCAAGGGGCACAGACAAGGCAGGCCAGTTATAAAGGCACAGACAAGGCAGGCCAGTATAAGGGTACGGGCGGTACCGACCCAGAGGTATAATGCAGGCGGAAACGTAGATCCTTTTAGACATGTAGTAGAATCTTGACTATTAGGGTGCAGGGTAGAGACGAAGCTGGGTCCTTATAGGCAAGGTTCTTCAAGATAGCGAAACACTTTAGTTTTTATATGGTTGAGCCTAATCCATTAGGCCACAAAATACGAGCGCCATGCTCAACCACCCAGATGGGGCCTGGACCCACAATCCCTGGCTTTGGACGCCAGTGCTACATCCATCAGGCAACTGAGGCCTGATTAGAGCAGTCCTAGTTCAATAAGTGGGTAAGGACACCAGGCAATGTGGAAGTCAGGAAAACCAGTAACCCGTAAAACCATGTCCATAGGAAAACATGCAGGGCAAGCACACATGCAAAGAATCGAAAAACTAAAGTCTATTGCTTAGTTCACTGGGGAGGTGAGGGGATTGAATCTGCGACCCGCCTATATGGGGCATAATTTATGATGCAAGGGCTCTATTAAAGAAAAATAAATCTGAATATTATTTGATCTTGCTCTTGTAGCAAGCCTATATACATATCTTCTTCTTGTTGCAAGCATTGCTGTATTTGTTAACCCCTTTGTAACCAAGTTTCCTAAAGAGAATAGTGTAACATTATTTAAACAAGAAATGCAGAGTCTGCATATAAATACAGGTTTACAAAAAATTGTGCAGAATTCACATGGACAGAAAAGGAAGCTGTCACCAAAAAAATACGCACCCCCAAACCGCCCAGGAGATGGGGGAACACACCGGACCAACTAGTCACTGTACCTTTAATAAAGCAGTGACGCGCGCGGCAAACACAGAGGAGAGCCGCGCACCCACTGCCCGACCATACGGTCGCGGGGGGAGGGCGATCGGGAGCGGAGGCTCCCGCGGCAAATGAGTAGCACCCTGCTCCGTCCCCACTCTGATAACAGCGTTAGCGAGTGAGCGGGGATGCGGGCAGGGTAAAGAACAAAACGGGGATTCCCGCTCGGCGGATGAAGCCGGCGGGCGGGAATCAAAGGCAACACACGAGGGACCGCAGGAGTCTTTCTCCGCGGTCCCGGCGGTCGGCACGGGGAGCGGTCGGAAGACCGCTTCTCGGCGACCACCACGGCCAATAAGCCAGAGGAAACAGCACAAACAATAAAGCAAACAGGGAAAAAACAAACTCTCAAGGAAAAAACAGGCACAAAAGCACAGAAAACGAAAAATATACAGAAATTCTGTAACACAAACACAAACAAAATTACAAGAAATAGATAAATAACACAACCACCCAAATTAATAGGAGGTAGTGGTACTCTGACCTGTACTGTTCTGCGGAGCAGCAAAGAAAGAGGAAATGGTGGCTTAGGAGGAGCCTTATATAGATACCTTATGTTTTTGTCTTTGGTGTTTATCTCTCTATGTTAATGTGCTGCTGTGGAGTTCTAGTAAAGAGAGACTTAAGCAAATATGAAGCCTCCTGTCATGCTATAAAATTTGCTATGAAGTGAATTTCCCATCAGTTGAACATTTTATAATTGTGGTGAATATCTCTTGATTAAATTTACTGAGTGTGGTGTTTTGCTCATGTAATGTTTAATAGTCTGTTACATTTGACTGTTTGAAAGTAGAACTTAAAGGGTTACTCCAACCACCATGACCACTTCAGTAATTTGAAGTGGTAATTTAATTCCTATGAATTTCTAGCTGTCTGGTCATGATAGCAGAGGTGAGGAGTGGAGCCCAGGAGACCTCATGTCAGAAGTCAAACTGTTCAAAAGTGGTTTGACACCTTACAATGGAGGCACCACCCTTATTTCAAGGGAAACAAAATCTGTAAAAAAAAAAAATAATAAGATTTTCTGATTTTTTTTCCCAGAACATTGAAATATCATTGCCGAGTCTGCAACATGGAGATTTTGTATAGAAATATGGCAATGCATTCTTCAAAACTTTGGGGAACTGACATACATTTAAACAAATAAAGCCCATAATTAACTGAGTGTATAAGTCATCACATTTGTTAGCCTACATTTTGCAAAACAATTTGTAACTTATACTAAATATTAAAGGTACATTGTCAACTAACAATTTTTGTGACTGGGCTCCATGCTTTATGCCCATGAATACATTCATGAAATAGAAGTTGGACACACCCAGGGCAGCCATCAGAAATTTTAGGACCTCTTACATAGCCCAGGGCCTGGGCCCCGGGGACCTGCCTTGAGTATGTCCACAGGGCTGACCCAGAGTCTGCATACAGGGCCCACTGCTCATTTCACCACCACATTTCAGACACAAGCAAAGCTGCAGTAGATGATGTACTGTGTTTGTAGGGGATGCAATATGTGTGTTTTAGAAATGTACTGTATGTGTGTAAGGAACGCAGTGTGTGTAGTGGATGCTGTGTGTGTGTGTGTGTCTGTGTCAGGCCGTAAGTGTGTGTGTATTGTGTATGATCTTCGATCTCCCTCTGCATGGCTGTATGTTTATATGGAACGGCTGTGCCTGTGAGTGGAGCCTGTAGTTGTGGGAGGGGTTATTGCTATAGATACACAGGTCGCCCCTTCCTCTGGGTTGAGACTGTCTGATTCAGCCCACCCACCACTCCCTTTATCAATCCATTTAACCCCTTAAGGACACATGACATGTGTGACATGTCATGATTCCCTTTTATTCCAGAAGTTTGGTCCTTAAGGGGTTAAATTAGTGCGCCCTCTTTTTACAGGACTACCTGAATGTCACTTTTGGCACACAACAACCAACTTGTGCACTGCTAACATAACTCGGCTTATTGTCCCCGACCACAAAGAAATATATATATATATATATATATATATATATATATATATATACACTTCTTTTTGTACAACCCAAGTGGTGGCCCTGTATCTACTGGAGGAGATATATCAAAGTGTTTTGCTCTAAAAAGGGGTGCAAACGTATAAGAGGGGAGAAGTTGCCAATACAATGTGCCTGCTGGTTCCACTGGTTTCCATGGTGATTGCCCTACTTTAAGTACCTTAGACTACTTTTGGAATAGATCACTTTGATAAATCTCCCCCACTGCCGATTTTAGATATGGCAGGTCCCCTAAAAGTAAAGTAACTAAACACTGAATTGTGAATTGATACAATTCAAACAATTACAACATTTTGGCTAATAAAATGATTTGGAAAATTCTTACAGCTATAGTCACATCTTGATTATTTAACATAAAATTTTGCAATTCAGATTTTAATTTATTACAATTCAGTATTTAGTGAATAAACGTCTAAATTGGATTACTGCTTAACTACTATATGTTTATTCCTAGCTTATTGATGGTCTATACTGAAAACAATGTTTTAAAAAATGTGATCTTCTCCTCAGTCTGTTGCAAAAACGCTGTTTATATAAGTCTAAGACACTTGAATCTTTTCTAAAACTATACTGGACATTCAAAACCACCAGGCTTAAAGCAATAAATATTTTTTTAAACCAATAGAATAATTAGAGCCTTGGCTAAGAATGACAAGTATTATCAACAAAAATTAATCAGCCGCATCTTTTAGTGAACTCAATTAATAATGTGCAACAACAGGGCCTCTTTTCATAAAAGGAAAATTAATTAGTGAAGGGAAGGTCACTTGGAGATTCTGACATCACTCATCAGAATGCTCTGACAGCTCTAATTATTTGTCTTCCAGGCTTGGGTGATCAACAATTATTGCAATACCTGGGCAACATTTTGAAAAAGCTTTGTGCACTGCTCTTTTAATTAGAATTGGTATGTGATTAATGCAATGGCAGCATTTAGTTCAGCCTCTTAACATTGAGTGACTTAGGTTTATGCAACTGTACTACTGAAGATAGATATGTTAGGCTCGGAATGTAATGAACTTTTTCAGTTATAAAAGTATCTGTTGTTTTAACTCTTCCTAATGTCACATTAAAAGACTCACACGTTCGTCTGCTTGATCATAATTACATGGTGGTTTATTGACTGCTGGTAAATGGAAAAGTTGTTATATGAGCCTGACATTTTAACTGTTCAATAACAGTGTTATGTGTATTGAGTTGGTTGCCAACCAGACCAGTTTATGTAGCCTGTGAGATAGCTCAGTGCTTACAGTTCCAGCTGTGGGATCTCAGATTTGCAGATTTCTCATCTTCTTCTGATAAACCAAAACAGTGACCTGAAAAAGTCCAGCAACATTTCCAGTTCACTTGTGATGGCTGTAATAAAGGCATCTTAAGAACTGGCAATAAAGGTTGTAGAGTCTGTTCCTACTTTATGTCCATTGGAACTTTCTGTAGAGCAGAATGATTTACTTTAAATATCTTTAAGTATATAATTTTGCTGAATTTATATATATATATATATATATATATATATATATATATATATATTGAAATAGATCTTTTTTTAAAAGCCATCTGTCCGTTCTTTTTTTTTTTTTTAAAAAGCCGCCTGTCCGTTATTTATATATATATATATATATATATATATATAGAAACATAGAAACATAGAATGTGAAGGCAGATAAGAACCATTCGGCCCATCTAGTCTGCCCAATTTTCTAAATACTTTCATTAGTCTCTGGACTTATCTTATAGTTAGGATAACCTTATGCCTATCCCACACATGCTTAAACTCCTTTACTGTGTTAACCTCTACCACTTCAGCTGGAAGGCTATTCCATGCATCCACTACCCTCTCAGTAAAGTAATACTTCCTGATATTATTTTTAAACCTTTGTCCCTCTAATTTAAGACTATGTCCTCTTGTTGTGGTAGTTTTTCTTCTTTTAAATATAGTCTCCTCCTTTACTGTGTTGATTCCCTTTATGTATTTAAATGTTATTTAGATGTTATATCCCCCCTGTCTCGTCTTTCCTCCAAGGTATACATGTTAAGCTCCTTTAACCTTTCCTTGTAAGTTTTATCCTGCAATCCATGAACCAGTTTAGTAGCCCTTCTCTGAACTCTCTCTAAGGTATCAATATCCTTCTGAAGATACGGTCTCCAGTACTGCGTTCAATACTCCAAGTGAGGTCTCACCAGTGTTCTGTACAATGACATGAGCACTTCCCTCTTCAGAAATAATCACCCCTAAGTCCCTTTCCTCAGATGTTGAGGTTAGGACTCTATCAAATATTCTGTACTCTGCCCTTGGATTTTTACATCCAAGATGCATTATCTTGCACGTATCCACATTAAATGTCAGTTGCCACAACTCTGACCATTTTTCTAGTTTACCTAAATCATTAGCCATTTGGCTTATCCCTCCTGGAACATCAACCCTGTTACATATCTTAGTACCATCAGCAAAAATACATACCTTACCATCAAGACCTTCTGCAATATCACTAATAAAAATATTAAAGAGAATGGGTCCAAGTACCCTGAGGTACCCCACTGGTGACAAGCCCAAGCTTCGAATATACTCCATTGACTACAACCCTCTGTTGCCTGTCACTCAGCCACTGCCTCACCCATTCAACAATATTGGAATCCAAACTCAAAGATTGCAGTTTATTGATAAGCCTTCTATGTGCAACAGTGTCAAAAGCCTTACTGAAATCTAGGTAAGCAATGTCTACTGCACCACCCTGATCAATAATTTTAGTTACCCAATCAAAAAAATCAATAAGATTAGTTTGGCATGATCTCCCTGAAGTAAACCCATGTTGTCTCTGATCTTGAAATCCATGTTTTTTTAGATGTTCAACAATCCTATCCTTTAACATGGTTTCCATCACTTTCCCCACTACTAAAGTAAGGCTTACTGGCCTATAGTTGCCCGACTCCTCCCTATTACCTTTCTTGTGAATGGGCACAACATTCGCCAACTTCCAATCTTCTGGGACTACTCCTGTTATCAATGATTGGTTAAATAAATCTGTTAATGGTTTTGCTAGTACACCACTAAGCTCTTTTAATAGCTTTGGGTGTATTCCATCAGGTCCCATTGACTTATTTGTCTTTACTTTTGACAGTTAAAATAGAACCTCTTCCTCTGTAAACTCACAGAGGGAATGAAGGAGGTCCCTCTCCTTCATTTTCATCTGTAAATACCGAACAAAAATATTCATTGAGGCAGTAAGCTAGACTTTTATCCTCTTCTACATACTTTCCTTCTTTTGTTTTTAATCTAACTAATCCTTGTTTTACTTTTCTTTTCTCATTTATGTATCTAAAAAAAAGTTTTGTCCCCCTTTTTTACTGACTCTTCTGTGTGTGATTTGGAAGCTCTTATAACTTGCTTAGCCTCTTTCTGCCTAATCTTATAGATCATTCTGTCTTCCTCACTCTGGGTTTTTTTTATAATTACTAAATGCTAACTTTTTGTTTTTTACTATTTTGGCCATATCTGCAGAGTACCACAGTGGTTTCTTGAATTTTTAGCTTTTACTGACAAGCCTAATGCAATTTTCTGTTGCCTTCAGTAGTGCAACTTTTAAATAATCCAATTTCTCTTGGACGCCATTTAAATTGCTCCAGTCTGATAATGACTCCTTTACACATATTCTAATTTTAGAAAAGTCTGTTTTTTTTCTAAAGTCTAAAACTTTTGTTTTTGTGTGGTGTGACTCCGTCACTGTTCTTATATTAAACCACACTGATTGATGATCACTGGATCCTAAACTTTCACCTACAGTAATATCGGATACCAATTCTCCATTTGTTAACACTAAATCTAGTATGGCCTCTTTACGAGTTGGCTCCTCAACGACTTGTTTTAGAGACAATCCCAGTAGGGAGTTTAGAATATGTGTGCTCCTGGCACAAGCAGCTATTTTGGTTTCCCAATTCACATCAGGAAGATTAAAGTCACCCATGATGATAACTTCCCCCTTCATTGTCATTTTAGCTATTTCCTCAACTATTAGATTATCTAACTCTTCAATTTGTCCTGGGGGCCTATATATATATATAAAGAACGGACAGACAGCTTTTCAAAAAAGATTAAAAAAAAGATCAAAGATACAAACCCCAAAAAGATAAAAACCCAAGACCTATTTACACCAATAAAACTAGCGAGAATTATGGATGTAAGTAGTGCTAATCCAATATATAAAATTAAATTATTTTTGTACTGCACATTTGTTCCACTTGATTTATCGTCTTCTGACGATGACCTAAACGAGTCTAAACATTTCTAGTTCACTTGCGGTGGCTGTAATAAAGGCATTTTATTCATTGACAAGAGAGGATGCAGACTTTATACTACTGTATACAAAATTGTATGTCCCTTGGGATATCCTGTAGAATAGAGTGATTTACTTTAAATATCTTTACTTGAAAATATAGAACCGAAACCTTTGTGTCCTTGTCACCACACTATAAAATGGTATTGCATTCAAACATATGCAGGGCAATTAAAATTACTTTTTGAGGTTCACCAGTATACTGTATGCTGTAATCCAATGTTCCTAAAACATAAAAAGGCAATAATAATAATAATAATAATAATAATAATAATAATATATATATATATATATATATATATTTAATTTGTATTTATTTTTTTTTTTTTTTGTGTGTATATAATATAAATGTACTTTAAATGCATATTTAGCTGTTGGTAGCTAAGCAAATAATAAAGCATATAGTAAGATCATTTAGCTGACAGAGGAGCAGTAAAGTGTCAAGCCAGAAAGACCCTGCCACTTCTCATTGGAAATTCTGAAGACACAACAAGTTGTTAACAGTTTGCATATTAATGATTCATCCTGCTACTAAAATGGAAACTGCCATAAATGTCCCTCATGAGAAGACTGTAATTACTAACATAAAGCTGTAGGTGATTTGAGAAACCAACCACTTTAAAGCACAACATCAAAAGCTGCAGATATATAAATAAGAAGGTTGAAATGTGAGTATGTTAAAGCTTCTTTTACTTTTAAATTATATTTTGAGTTGTGATTAGGTCTTTGACTGATGCAAATTAATTATATTCAGAATTTTTTAATGTACGTGTTTGTAATTGTTCTTCAAGAATTAATAAAACCCTTCGTAACCCCACGTTTATGAATCATAAAGGTTAATGCGGCTTCTCTGGAAGGAAAAAGATGTAATGAGAGCCAGTTATAAAGTCACATTATACAGGGACAGCAAGAAGGTGAGGAAATTCACTAGACATTTAGTTATTATTTCTAGGTGTCAATTTTTCTAAAACACTGTCCAAGTCCTGGATAGAATATACAGCGATGTAATAAGACCTTCTATTGGAATATAAGGTTTTTATCATTGAACACTCATATTTACTATTTAATAGGACATTACAGGGCTCAAACATATCCTTTTTTTTTATAAAAATTTTTTTTATTGGGTAATCATACAAGATGCCACAGCAAGAAGGTGATAAAAAAAAAAACAAAAAAACAAAAAACAGAACAATCAACAGGCACAGACATAGAAACCTATATTGTAAAATTATAAAAGGGTTATAAGGGAAGAAGAGGCTCCCCATGTTAAGCCTATAGACAGGTAAAAAGATGTGTTTTTGCCTCGGATTCCGAACCATTTTTTACTGTATGCTTTCATTGATTGTCATAACTATATCTTTTGCCTTTGTCTGTTACTTGTAACCTCTTAATAAAAAAGAGATTGACAAAAAAAAAGCAACATGGTACCATCCACAAATACTAAGATATGTACAGGTTTATGAAGGAAGGATATAGCAGAAAAACATAGTGTAGCATATGAGTGGAATAAAGAACATAAACAGAATAATTCTTATTGTCAATACATCAATCTAAAACTACATACATTTCATTAAAAAAAAAAAGCCTCTGAGACTAAGAAAAATCTCAGAAAAAGTAATCCTTCGACAAAAACCTGCCCAGGTTATGAGTGGTGTTACTGCAGAGATGTCATAGTTACAGTGCATGATACTTCCAGTTGAGGTAGATAGGGCTTGCAAGAAGGTCTATGCCTTCTGCATAGATATTGGTTGCCAGATAGTACTACCTTCCTAGAGAGAGCATGGATATTCATAGTGATAGGTGACATCAATTTGCAATAATTGGAGATTGATCCTTAAGTATTGTCCCCACATTAGTATGTTTCTGCACATATTACTTTGCTGAACTCAAAGTCATACCCCTCACTACATCTTGGAATACATGATTGTAGTTGTCACAGTACAGGATACTCCAACATGCAGTAAATCCACACTATCCTAGAAAGAGGAAAGTTACTGGTCCTGAGGGCGTCTGGACATAATGTCACAAAAGAGCACAGTGCACAGTGAGAAAATGTATCTCAACTGAACCATTTATCATGATTTTTTTTTCCAGAATATCCACTTCATGTCGGTTCAGCCGAATCAGCCGAACCAAAACAGCGTGAAAATGGACCAATCAGTTGTATATTTGTACATTATATTTGTATATTTTGCAATATACTGTCATGAGCATTTTCCTGCCATTTGGTTCGCAGATCAAGTGAGAAAAAGTTTGAAGTTCTATATGTATAAATTTTAAGAGTTATTATGTATAAAGTTTAGAAATATCTATTTTTTTCCTTATTACATAATTGTTACTGATTTTCATAAAATATAGAATAAGAAAAAAAGATGAGAACACCATGCCAGTTCGGTAAATTACAAAAACGTAAAGCATTAGGAAGCAACAATCTTGTTAGTAATACTACATTGTAGGTTGTATATAAATCTAATACAGTGAAGAGCCATAGTAACATCATCCTACTTGGCTACACAATTTGGTTGGTATTTATGGAAAGTGCATGGGTGGTCGTTTTGTAAAACAAGTGCTGGATCCCAAAATCTTATGGGCCATCTATTCATGGTTTCTGGTAGCTTGCACATTTTGTGTCACTCTGTAAAAGTAGGGTGGTATAGTTGATTTCCAATTTCTAGCAATATTAGTCTTTTCCACAACTGTGTGATATACTTGAGGGCTTGTGAGATTTATATAGTGATTGGCGTAGATTGTCCATGAGCCCAAAACATGAGTGTACAATGCTGCTGAAATGTTGCAGGCCATCTTGCATTCTTAACTTAACACAGAGCTATAAAAAGACTCAGATTTGGAACATCCATTGTCATTTTTATGTCGGCATGACATGAGTATGAAGAGAAGTTTTTAATATTGACGCCAGGATGACGAGGGTATAAAGAGAGGAGATCTGCATCAGTGGTGATGGCAGAATGAAAAGGATATGAGTAATACTATGTTGGCTTCGAACATGTCTTGAATATCTAACAATAATATTTGTTATCAATCTCAGTGCAATGTGTGAGAATGTGTTCTGAGAAGGGAATTTCCTCCATCACTGTGATGACATTCACTGGATCTCCTATGTCTGCCTTCCTTGTCAATTCATGTTAAGCCTTTGGATTCTTAACAGGATGTCCCCAATATCTTGGGAATCACCTAGTTGTGAACCTCTATGTCACTTTGATGTCATCCTTATTTCCCAAGAGATAGAGGGTGGTAAGTGTTATTGAGATTGTTTCTAAAATAAAGAAAAAATTTGCATTGAAAGTCAAAGTTTTACAGAGATCTATGGAAGCATGGCAGCACAGCTTGCTAGACGCTTTCTACGTTTTGGTATAAATAATTAGTTGAATTTATAATAGTTCACAATATATGTACAGGGGGTGGCGAATACAAGGATCCACTGAGAATATAAACTTGTAACTTCTAAATCTCTGTAAATCATACTCTAAGGATACCTTTTCTGGCAATACAGCTTGCTTTCTTGCACTCACAAGGGACTGTTCTATAAAGATTTAGAAAGGAAAGGCTTTCATATCACACTAGATTTATATTCGAAAAGTCAGTTTCAGGATTTCTGGGTGGGATTGAGCAGCAGTAAATTCATTATGCTATCCAGAAAATGCAAAAGACTTTCAGCTTGCTCAGTGAATAGGGTTTTTACAGCATTTGGGCTTACCTTTTATTTGTAATAATTAGTATTCCACTGATGTGAATTTTACCACATGACAGGAGGCTTCATATTTGCATATCTTTCTTTGCTGAAAACTCCATCAGCATAGAAACAGTAACAACCAATCAGAGAAAAGATATGGTGCCCATAAAAGGCCCTGTCTATGACATCACTTCCTCTTTCTTTGCTGCTCCAGCCAACATCAGGTCAGAGTATTTTGCCTCTCTGGCAGTTTCTTAATGTCAATCCACTGTATATTGCTTTATTTTTTTTGGTTGATTATTCCTACCTTGGCCCCCTTGTCCCTGTCCCTTCTCTGCAGCCCTCTGTTTTTTCCCCTTTTAGTTTACACCTTTCTGCCTGGTACCCGCGAGCGCAACGGCTATCCGTGCCGCGCGCGCCTCGCGGGCCGGCCCCTTCTAATTTCACGGGGGACTGTATGGGGACGGGTTGAGGGAGGCTGGGGCTATCGGGTTTTTGTGTGTTAAATCCACCTTGTTCACGCCGCACGATCGCGGAACACGGCGCACCTTCACACGCGGGCGGCGGCCATCTTGGATCTCGCGGCTTGCGAGATACCGGGCGGCCGCCTTCCCCGCTCGCTCGGCGGATCGGAAACTCACCCGACCACCAGGCTCCACATATGTATGCCCTCCCAGGTGTGCAATGGGAGAGGACAAGCATGACATGACATATTGTATGGTAACTCAGTGGTTACAGGCTTGCACTGGGATGTTTACCTCCATGAGTTCAACTCCCCTGTACAGCAAGAGTTCAATCTGCTGTGTAATTACACACTGGCTAGAGGATCGTGTGCTGATATTCTTTAACGTTTCCCTGTTGCGATTTTTTGCCACAGTGCCTGCCAACAGTGTCTGCCAAACAAATACTTACATGCAAGCATTAAAGGAGACACAATGTTTTTCCTATACCCCAGGATCTTTATGTCTTTGTACCTTACTCAGGGTCATTCTATATTACTATACCCTATCCAGGGTCATACTATATTACTATACCCTACAGGAATCACCTGATCACCGCGCCCTGCATCTGATTTAACCCCTTTAAGGGTTCCCCTCTCTGGGTACATTCATTTATTGATACAATTATAATTTTTTATTCTCATGGATATATCTCTTATGGTGCCTTACACTGGACGATTATATGTTGAGCACGCACACAATCTATGTATTATTGTGAAGCCATACAATATCACAGTTGTTATACAAAACATATACTGTACCTATAACAAGATCAACTATATCACTGTACCCCACAAAGGGCATTTTGTATTACTGTACCCTACAAATGGCATATTATATTATATTATTGTACCCTACAAAGGGTCATATTATATTACTGTACCTGACGGTGCAAATTTATGTGGGTGTCCTCTGGGTATTTTTTTCATGGCACACCACCTGGGGTGACCCCCCAGATATGCATGCAAGGTCATTCATAGACCATTACATTGATGTGGGTGCCCTCTGGGTATTTTTCATGGCACACCACCTGGGGTGACCCCCCAGATATGCATGCAAGGTCATTCATAGACCATTACGTTGATGTGGGTGTCCTCTGGGTATTTTTCATGGCACACCACCTGGGGTGACCCCCCAGATATGCATGCAAGGTCATTCATAGACCATTATGTTGATGTGGGTGTCCTCTGGATTACCACGGCACGCCACCCGGGCTGAACCCCGATGGAATGCACGAAGTCCTATGCCTCAACTTTATCACTGAATACTGCATACATATATGGGTGTTTAAACACTGCCTGGCAGTTTTACATTAAAGCAACAGTACCACCTTGCTGGATACGATTTGCAGGCAGGATCATGAGTGAACTGAGTGTATTGCGGAGTACCCTTCACAGGGATACACATCTGTACATTTACTGTACCTGGCGTACATATTGAACGTGGGTGTCCTCTGAGTAAATTTTCATGGCACACCACCTGGGGTGACCCCCAGACATGCATGCAATACTTGTAAGGTGCCAACAGCTATAATGTGGGTGTCCTCTGGGTTACCATGGCACACCACCTGGGATGACCCCAGTCGAATATACGTGGGCCCTGCAGCTGCAGACCTTATGGAGACAGGTCCCATGCGCTTCTATAATAAGCCTGTATAGTTACATCCGCGCATACAGCTCTGGCGTGCATTTATGGTGAACCCGGCTAACCGGACCAGCACTACCGGTCAATCGCGCCTACGCCACAGCTCCCAATTGCCAGATTAAACTGATGGAGGTGACCCCTCTACACTTGACATGAGTATTTCATACACTCAGACAATCTGATGCAGGCAATTCAAGCCGCTTTACCTGGGTGACCCCCAGTGCTACCAGGAGTCTAGCACCCCTACGTGCTGACCCTCAAACACTACTCCCACTGACTACCACTATCTCCCAACAGGACGAGAACGGGTCATGGAGAACACTCTCAACCCCCTAGGACTTCTAGGCATTGATAAACGACCCAGTAGCGGCCTCAGTGGAGAAGGTTTTCTCGTTATGAGCTCTGCCCCAAACTGCTTGCTGGAGACCTCAGCAGCAAGGTAGCGTGGCCGAGCGGTCTAAGGCACTGGATTTAGGCTCCAGTCTCTCTGGAGGTGTGGGTTCGAATCCCAGCCCCACGAATCCCAGCCCCATGGCAAGGGAAGGGCTCCAACACCCCCACCCCCCCTGCCACTAAGGTCTAAGGCAAGCCGCCCATCAAACAGACCAAGTAGACGGAACACCGGGAATCCGCGACCCTGTCCACCACAATCTTCCAAAAAAGAAGACTACTATCCACCACGCACGTTGGACATAATAGACCACTCACACGAAGACAACTCGCCATCTGAGGAAGTGGAACGTAAGAACGTAAGTATTCGGCCCAGAAGCACAAGACCTACTATTTGACGGCGGGAACTTACCCACCACACTAACTTTAGCCCACACCTCGCTGAAGCAAATCCTCCACACCCCTTTGGGGAAAAGTGTTTTTTGGGAGGACTGGTCGGTAGCGGAACCGAACCACCAACCGCTTCATCTACTAGTGAGTCAACCTATCATCAAGGGAACTCCTACGTGGTATGCAAGCGCTTCAGGATAGAGAAAATCAACCTTCTACTAGACCTCCTGAACGATAGCGACTGGTTTACACATCGGGACCCGGAGGACACATACTTGTCAATATCCGCTACCCTAAACTACCTAGTTTTCCTCCGATCCCAGTGATGAGGGCTAACACAGCAGTTTACGACGCTGTGGTACCCACAAAGCTACTGAAGCCGGTGAGGGCTCACATCCGCGAATTTAGACGTGCGATGTCTCGTGTACCTGGAAGACTTGCTGACCCTTTGCGAATCCAGGCTACGTTTGCAGTCAAATTTGACGTTCACGTTCTGGAATCCACGGGTTTTTTGGTAGTACGCAGACAAATCGCTCCCCCATCTGTGTCGGGTCAGTTCCTCGGTTTCGACATCGGCTTGGAGAACTACGTTCCGCGTCGGTCCCCGACAAGATCACACCTATACGGATGGATGTCGGACACGCTCTAAGGTTGGATATGATTCCTCTCAGAATACTCACCGGATTGTGGGATTCCTCTCCTCCTCTCCTCCTCCATACAATCGATACACCTGGTCTCGTTGGGGCGGTCATATCGATCCCTCAACGTGATCGGATCCGCCATATCGGTGGCGCACGTTCCGGTACAGGGCGGACCAGTAGGTCAAGATCCACTGGTTTGTCGACTACTACGGGGTGCCGAATTATCGAGACCCGGCACCCAAGTATGCACACCTCTGGCAGATGGATGTGGTGCTGTGATTCCTTGGGGGAATAGCAGGACAATCCTTGTTTGTCACGGAAACAACTTTCAGCCAAACTAGCCCTCTTTTTATGCCTCGTCTTATTTAGACGGGTGACGGACGTTAGGGCTTTCGATATGGATGGTTTTCTCTATCACACCAGACGGGATTACCTTTACCATATCGAGACGAACTAAGTCCAGTTCATCTTCGGTGTCATACCCATACTTTGTGTCAGACACCAAACTAGGTGTGGTCGGAACGCTAATGGGGTATACCGAAATCATTCCCCTTCGTATTCATGCGACGGGTCTACTCCTGACTTCTTACGTGGAACCTCATGGAGAGGTGCTTACCGCTACACTGGCCAGATGGAGCCGCTGGCTATTGCATCTAGCGGGCGTCGAACCTTGTTTCGGAGACCACTCGGTCAAGTGAGCGGTGGCCCCACAAGTCCTTTTCGGCCGACGCTTCCCTAACCGACATTATACAATGCGCGGTTTGAGCGCGAGAGGGTACGTTTAGAAAGCTCTATTTCGGCAAACATCTCATACTTCCTTCACACTGGTCAATTCTAAGCTTTAAAAATGCAAATATGAAGCCTCCTGTCATGTGGTAAAATTTAAGATTATACTAGCTTTAGTGTACTAATAATCTTAATTTTAGTAATGACAGGAGGCGAATATTTCCCACCCTATAGGATCCCTCCCATGTTTTCTCGTGTTGAATAGTATATGCCCTTTATGTTCAGGAAGGTAAGTATGTTATGGTTGTATGTTTGCTACTTAGATATGTGGCTTGAGAGACTTGTATAGGTTGAATAATTAGACATGTACCTTGAATTATGTTGTACTTATAGATTCTTAAATATCATTGCTTTAGAATTAATATATATTGATATGTTACTCATTCTAGTATCCATTGGTATATCAGATTCTTAATGTTTATTGTATGCGGACAAGTTACGACGCCAGAGTCCTTTCACCTTTTTCTTTTTCTTACAGCGTGAACGTCTTCTCATCAAGACAAAGACTCACCTTCCATAAATCTACATCATGGAACTACTGGAGTTGATTATTCTAATATGTTATGGAACTGTTGACGTAATATGATTATGTTTATTGTTGCTATTTATTGTTTCGCTTCAAAGAAAGAGGAAGTGATGTCATAGACAGGGCCTTTTATGGGCACCATATCTTTTCTCTGATTGGTTGTTACAGTTTCTATGCTGCTGGAGTTTTCAGCAAAGAAAGATATGCAAATATTCGCCTCCTGTCATTACTAAAATTAAGATTATTAGTACACTAAAGCTAGTATAATCTTCAATTGAATAGAACACCATTAAAGGAAAGCTCAAACACCATAACCACTACAGTCTTCTTCAGTGTATATGGTGCTAGAAGTGCCTTGGCAGCCTCACAGAGAAATGTATTAAACTGTCTGCAAATAGATTGAAAACTTACATAAGGTATGGCCTCCTGTTCTGCTGCTGGAAACTGCGGCACTTATCTAAGTCTGATAGACACTCAGCCAAACAAGAACAATAAAAACAATACTTAGCTCAGGAGAGCTAACAATCTCTCAGGGGGAGCTTCTGACTCCAGAGGAGTCTGAGTCTGGAAGACCCAAGGTAGGTTGTACAACTGTTTTTACTAATTACCGTGGTAGGACACTATTTCTGGCATATCATTATTGCTATATATCCATTCTGTGGTGGGTCTGTATTGTGAAAATCCAGTGCACTCACTTATCAACTAAACAGCTACTTTGATGCTGACAGATTTGACTAGTTTTATTAAAAACACCTAATCTAGGCAAAAAATAATGGGGGTTTAGTTACACTATATGATCATACATTGCATAAGCCTGCCACAAACGTCAATGTACCCCATCTTTGGCAGGTCCTACTCTCACTGCCAACTGTCCACTAAATGAGCTACTCACTTGGGGAAATCCTTCCATCTCGAGTTCTCTGCAGTACAAGGCTTAAATAGGGTCCTGAGATGAGACACCTGTGACAGGGGGCGGTGCAAACACACTACAAACCATAACACTAATAACAATATTTCCAACACTTCTGCTTCATCGACTGGATATCTGGATGAGTTGAGGGTTTTGAGGAGATTCCTGTCCCTTGCGACATATATATATAGTGTATGTGATAAAGAGTAAACTAATTTAGTCAACACAGACCATTTGAAATTGTCTTTGACAACTAAACTGATTTATTTCCACCAGCATGCGAAATATACATAGTGAAGACATGTAAACATGCAGTTGTGTTTATCCAAGAAAATGTGATGGTTCTGGCACTTCCACAAGCAATATCAATGATTTGTACAAAAATGCTTCAATGTACCCATTCAGCATAATTTTAAATTAATTGAAAAATATTTCTACAAATGAGAAAAATAACTAATGACCTGTAGCTATTACAAAATACTGCTGCATTGAAAATACTATAATCGCAAGTACAACATGTGGGATCCCTTCTGTATTAGAGATCACATACCTCTCAAAACTGGGACGTATGAATCAAGACAGGTAAAGGGGCGTACCAATGTCACCAGTTGCATCCAAATGGGTGATTGTACACCAGGTTGGGTGACAGTTTCACTCAGGAACAGTGCATCTAATAATGCACATGCACTGTGCTGGTTTGAGTCAGCTTTGTGGTGTCCCTGGATGCAGGTCATCATGGAATGCAGTTGGGACTGTCCTTCCAAAATTGCACCCAAATTGGCACCTGTTTTGCCTTGATAAATCTCCCCTTTAAATTCATATTTAGCAATAGTTTTCACAATGTACCACTTTCTTAGTGGAAATATAATAGTTATATTTAAATAAAATATTGGTGCATATAAGCATTGCATATCCTGGCATTTAAGCGGTTAAAGTAGAAGTCTCAGGGAAATTATCTAGCTTGAGGAAACAATTCACATAGCCTTTGATTTGCTTGCGATGGAATCAGCTGTGTTCCTTCTAACCCCAAGTACATCACTTCAAATTACCAGTAAATTAACAGAGTAACACTTCCCACCTCAAAGCAGATTTGATTCAAATAGTCTTTAAATGCCATATCTGTTCATATTAACCTAAAGATCGGCACAGCAGACATTTTCCTGAGACTGGCCAGATATATAGGGCAATAATGGCTAAATTGTGACAGCCCTTTTCATGATGATTTATGAGACAATGTTTAATTTGATTACTCTACTGCTGACACTCAGTACTATTTCAATTAGTGCACAGAAGGTCACATCACAAATATTCCTCTATAATCTATTTCTATTAACATTAATGCACAGAGTACCCAAATCTTTTCACCCTTGTTGATTCAAATCATCCGTATCCCTAACCGCTGAATTGTTTACTAGTAAAAAAAACTATGGTTGCATCCGATATGGTAATTTTTATTCCTGTGTTTATCATTAATAACCATGCCAAGACATGAAGTATAAAACATTCCTCTGCTGCTCTATGGGTATTAATAATTGTTAAAAGCGCAGATTTATGAAACAGAAATTACAGCTTAAAATACATCAGATGCCCAAATTATTATTTCATAGACATTAACAAGCAAGAAATCAAAACATAAAAAGCCACGCTCCAACAAAATCTATTGTTTTTGGTTTGCCTAGTAAGGATGTCAAGCATGTTTTATTCTTCAATCGCATGTTTTAATTTACAAAATACAGAAAATGCAGATTGCTGGTATAGAAAATTAAAATTGTTTACATTTCAATTATATGTGTGTAAATATTAACATTCTGCATCTTGCCAGAGCTGAAGAATTGTGAACCTTTAAAAGACATTACTGCATTGCAGGGTTGATTCACTAAACAATGAAATTCCCATCTATAATCACAGCCTGGTGTTTTTTCCTGCACTTTGCCATTTGGATTTCAATTCGCTAGAGTTCGGCTATCTTAGCAAACAAATATAGGGATTCAGTTACTCCATATGGGCAGATTCTGTTAAGCCCACCACTATATCACAGTACCCCAACAGTGGTGGGCTTAACAGAATATGGCCATATGGTGTAACCGAATCCCCAAATGTGTTTGCTAAGATAGGTAATATTAAGTAGACTTGTAAAATTTAAAACTGTATATTTTTCTGTGCGCGCTGTGCCCTTATTTGCATTTTGTATATTTTATGGTCTTTACGGCAGCATCACTACTTAGAAATGCTTAAAGGGACTCTCCGTTTTCCTGGCACTGCAGGTCCCCTCTCCCTCCCAACCCCCATCCCAGGGTGCTGAAGGGATTAAAACCCCTTCAATGACTTACCTGTATCCAGCACCGATGTCCCTCAGTGCTGGTTCAGGGTCTGCCCATGATCCTCCCCTGCCGATGTCTTCTGGCGGGGGAGACCTATTGCGCATGCGCGGCCGGAGGGGGGGGTGACCTAATGTGCATGCGCGGCAATGCCGCGCACGCGCATTAGACCTCCCCATAGAAAAGCATTGAAAATGCTTTCAATGCTTTCCTATGGGGATTTCACCGACAGTGGAGGTCCTCACATAATGTGAGGACGTCCAGTGACGCTATAGCACAGAAAATCTGTGCTATAAACCACTAAGTGCCCTCTAGTGGCTGTCTAGTAGACAGTCACTAGAGGATGAGTTAACCCTGCAAGGTAAATATTGCAGTTTTCACTTGCAGGGTTAAGAGTAGTGGGAGTTGGCACCCAGACCACTCCAATGGGCAGAATTGGTCTGGGTGCCTGGAGTGTCCCTTTAATCTAGGTGTTCCCCAAATTCCTCTTTTTCTGTGTAGATTTGGAATCCGTATCATATTTCTATTGGGCTGACCACTCCACCTATCCACTATGGGGACCCCTTTGGAGGTCACCACAGGAAAGCATAAATGTAATGAGTGTCTCAGGAAGTTGTTTAAGCACTAAGTATTGCAGTTAGCATGTTAATGTCCAATGTTAAGATTAGAGTAGGACCCACCAATATTAAGATACTGTGACGTAGTGGTGGGTTTAACACAATGTGGCCATATAATGTGTAATGAAATCCCCATATTTGTTTGCTAAGGTAGGTGATTTTAAGTAGCCTTGTAAAATGTAAACTGTATTTTTTTTTTGTGTGCACGTTTCTTAATCTCTATTTTGTATGACATAGATGACACTCTTCTTCAGTCATTTTAATTCATACCTGTGATAGGCTAAACAAGCAGTCACCTGACTTTCTCAGACACTCAAAAATGGTTTAACATTGAACACAAGGATGGAATCAGGCTACTCTAGACACTATAAGCTTTTCAATAAAATTAATCAGTTACAGTACCAACAATGTCGATTTCAATTCTTCTCTAACTTTTAAAGCGGCACTGTCATGCTGAACTTACCTTTCCCCAATCGATTCCTCTTCTCTCCCTCTCTCAGGATCTGTTCTTCATTTCTTCCTGTCTGCTCTAATTCTCTTTAAAAAATAAGACAAAGTATGGACTATTTCTCTTCTGGAGGTTTCCTACGTCATGACCAGCGGAGGAGCAAAGTGCGCTTCGTTTCCGGTGGTCAGAGCAATTTTCCCATGATCCTCAGCTTTCCTCCCTGTTCCCACGATGCCTCCTGTCAGTATTGCCGAACATCCTGTCACTTAGAATGCCGGCAAAACTGCTGAATTGCGTCCTAACAGAATGAGAACAGTTTCTCCATTCGTGTTAGAACGCAATTCGGTACTTTGTTCGGATCGCAATTTCATTTGAATGAATGAAACTCCGATCCTATTCCTGCCGCGGCTGCATCTTGCAGCCGCTTAGTAGATAACTCCCTAATTCCCACGGTATTAGGGAGCTATCTATCAAAAGGCTGAAAGACCTAATTTGGTCTTCCAGGTACATTTACTAATACTAAGTAAAGATTACTTAGTATTAGTAAATTCTGCCCCTACTCACTATACCGCGAGTAGGGGCATGTCTAGTAAACAGTGAGCAGCCAGTGGCTGCTCACTGTATAAAAAAAACAAAAAACTATTGCCCATCCCTTCCCCCCTCTCACACACTGCCCCCTCATACACACTACACCCCCCACACACTGCCCCACACATACACAAACTGCACCCCTCACACACACGGCCCCCCTTACACACACTGTCCCCCTCACACACCCACTGCCCCCTTCTCACACACTGCTCCCCTCACACACTGCCCCCTCACACACACTACACCTCACACACACACAGCCCCACTCATACACACTGCACCCTTCACACACACTGACCCCCCATACACACAAATTGCACCTCTCACGCACGCGGCCCCCCTATACATACACTGCCACACACATACACTGCCCCCCATACACACATACACTGCCCCCATAATAAGCTGCCCCCTCACACACCCACTGCCCACCTCACACACACACACTGCCCCCTTTACACACTACAAACCACACACACTGCCACACACATACACACTGCAGCCTTCACACCTTCACACACACTGCCCTTCACACACACTGAGCCCATCACACACTACACCCGCTCACACACAATGCAAACCTCACACACTGCCCCACACATAAAAACACTGCACCCCTCACACACACACACACACACACACTGCCCCCTCACACACACACACACACACACAATGCACCCCCCACACACACACTGCAACCCTCACACACACACACACCGCACCCCTTGCACACACTGCCCAACTCCTGAAAAACAACTCCCCACCATTAAACCCTTCTCCACCAAACTTTACAGTCAGCACAATGCAGTCAGGCAGGTAATGTTCTCCTGGCATTCCAAACCCAGACTTGCTCATCAGACTGCCAAACAAAGAAGCATTATTTGTCACTCCACAGAGTCCAGTGTGAGGCTTGCATGCAGCTGATCAACCATGGAACTCATTCCACAAAGCTTCCGCCGCACAGATTTTATGCTGATATTAATGCCAATGGAAGTTCGGAACTCTTCAGCTATGGAATAAGCAGAGTGTTGCAACTTTTATGTGCCATGTGCCTCAGCAGTGGAAATTCGGAACGCTTCAGTTATGGAATCATCTGAGCATTGGTGCCCATGCACTCAGTGACCATGTTCTGTGACTCTACATGGTCTTCCACTCCATGGCTGAGTTGCTGCTGTTCCTAAATGCTTCCACTTTCCAAAATATTTACTTACAGTTTAGTGTAGAATACTAGCAGGGATGAAATTTCACGTACTGACTTATTGCAATGGTGGCATTGACAGTACGACGCTTCAATTTACTAAGCTGTTTAGAACAACCTATTTTTTTCACAAATGTCTGTAAATGCGGACTGCATTGCTAGTTGCTTGATTTGTATACACCTGTCTAATTGAAATACGTGAATTCAATAATTAAGAGGTGTGTTCCAATACTTTTGTCTTAAATCTTCTTTGCATCAGCCCAACAAAACGCCAAATAAAAATCAATTTTTACCAAAGGTACTAATAAAAATGATTCTTTTCTTTTTATCAATTACAGTGAGCAGCCACTGGTTGCAATGTTAGTAGATACCCCCCCCCCATCCCACGGCATATCGGGTGGTGGCATAGGGTGCCTCCCTTATACAAGTAGAATGGTCATGTTGAGCCCCATAGATTTTTTTTATAACACAAACAGTGTTTTTCATTAAAGACAGGTGAATATACTTTTGATTCACAATTATCAGTGGTTTTATTTCGGTCAGCTGACCCATTTGTTGAGTTCCACTGATTGAATATCAGCTGGAATTTCATCCAGATGAAATTTGATAAAAAATATTGACCGAAAACAGTTGATAGTTTTTGATTATTATCGGCGAATAGAATTAAATCAAGTGCACATTGTATAAATCCTTTTAGTTTTCATAAGCTTTTCCACTGATTCATATGTATTAGTTATAAACCTTGCTTTATGATGTATTTCTCATTGAAAATGATCTCACTAGGGTAATATTAATTAGCTCTTTCTAAATCTACACACATTAACAATACGACTAGATGGGCTTCTCTTGAACTGAAGGAGTGCTAAGGCACTTTGGAAATTATTTAACTGGTCGTGTATATAGCAAATCTAGAAATTTTAGATGATTTAAAACTTATGTGTGATAAAAAAAAACCAGGTAAAAAAGAATGTTTGGTCAAATAAAAAGGTATTTTAATCCCAGTTATTACTGGAAAATGAAGGTGTGTGGACTGATTTCCTTTATTGTGAAGCCATTGAATTTTCTTTAATTGACCTTTGACAATGCTGATACCAAATGTCCTCCATCCCTCGCTGGGCAGACACTTTTGAAACAAATCATGCAAATACATTGACCTATGTATGCTGGATCAATGCAGAAAATTGCCGAACTCTTGCTTTTATTTTTGCAGCATCTAACTACTATTGGTTTTAATTTAATATTAACAAATAGAAAGGATTGCTTGTATTCTGCTGATTCTGCTGACACATTGAAAAGGAATGTAAATGAGAGAAAAAGGGCAAAAGCGAAGTTTAGATCCTAATAGCCATCTGCGTTACTATTACCCAATGTGTTCATATTTAGATGCTAATACACAATTATTGGGTTAATATTGTGTTGAGTTATTGTTATTACTATTATTTTATGGCAAACCCCATTAAACTGTGATGATTCTGGTATGTCATTTATCATTATGCCCCTTCTCCTTGCAGAGTAGTTTTTAAGGTTTCCCATTAAAGGGACATAGTTATAACCACCTCAGTGTGCTACAGTGTTTATGGTGCCAGGAGTGCATTGGTTGCCCCTCCCCCTTTGTAAGTAGTCACACTGTGTTAGAACTATAGTCATGAGCTAGTCCTTTACTGAAGGGCTTAAAGGATTACTGCAGCCTAGGATTCACAACTGATATTTTGTCCCAGAAGCCTCACTGGAATCAGTGGAATCAATGTTAGCTGTTTTTTATTTAATAAACTAAAATAAAGGGAACAACACACTTTGAATCCAGCACTGGGACCGAGTTTTCCCTTTAGCGCCCCCTGCCTATATTTGTTTCATGCTTCGTCATTTGTTTTAGGTCTGAGGTCCAATGAAATGCTTCTCTCATAGAGAAGCATTGTTGGACCTGCAAATGACAATAGTTTTTTCTATGAGGAAAAAATTTCAATGCTACATTCATGAGCAGCGAAAAAAGTTAAGAAATTGCTCGTCTCGTCATTAATGCCTGCCCACCAGCCAATTGCTGAGCAGATCGATGTAGAAGGGTGCTGAGCAAATCGATGTAGAAGGAGGTGGACAATCAAATTTGTTGTAGGGAGGTGTAAGCTTTTCCTTGTGGGCAAGCTTTTACTTAAGCTGTGCCCACAAGGAAAGAATCGAATTACTTCAGGTGCCAGAGTTTCAAGCTGAAATGTTGCAAGTACAGATTGCTACGATCATGACCACTTCTAAAAGCAGAAGTGGTCATGGTTTTGGAGTAACCCTTTAATCAGGACAGCTAAAAAAGCTTGAAATAGACCCTTTGGGGGTTAAAACGTTGCTTGTTCTTTGCTCCAATAAATCTGCACTTTTGGTAAAACCTTGAGTGCCTGGACCATTGTTTATTTCATAAACTACAGAGCACTGTTGGGCCTACCTCAGGTCCGGTCGCAGTTTGGGGACTAAGGGAGTGTGCTGTCCTTTGTACTATTGAATATCAGTTTGCACAAAGGCATAATCCACCATAGGGAAATAACCTGAGGCTTCTGGTCAACTGGGCCATACATGCCTCAGAAAAATATAGATATAGCATTATTCAGATTTAGTTTTATCCCTAGTAGACATGAAACACCCTAAGTGAAGCTACATGTTTAAAGGGACACTGTAGGCACCCAGACCACTTCTGCTCATTGGAGTGGTCTGGGTGCCAACTCCCACTACCCTTAACCCTGCAAGTGTAATTATTGCAGTTTTTCATAAACTGCAATATTTACATTGCAGGGTTAACTCCACCTCTAGTGGCTGTCTATTAGACAGCCACTAGAGGTCACTTCCTGGGTTCTAGCACAGGTTTCCTGTGCTAGAGCGTCGCTGGACGTCCTCACGCTGTGTGAGGACCTCCAGCGTCGCTCAAAACCCCATAGGAAAGCATTGAAATGATTTTTCAATGCTTTCCTATGGGGAGACGTAATGCGCATGCGCGGAATTTCCGCGCATGCGCATTAGGTCTCCTCGGCCGGTGAGCGAGATTAGTCTCGCCCACCGGCCGACGTAATCACTAGGAGGAGCGTCGCGGAGGCGGAGACAGCGGCGAGGGACATCGCCGCTGTCCCAGGTAAGTCACTGAAGGGGTTTTCACCCCTTCAGTAACCGGGGATTGGTGGGTGGGAGGGAGAGGGACCCTCCAGTGCCAGAAAAATGGATCGTTTTTCTGGCACTGGAGTTTCCCTTTAATAAAATCTTTAGCTTTTCTGTAATTCACTTTAAGAATTTATATTTGCCTTCCAGAAAAAAGGTTTTTTTATAGCAGTAATGTCAACTACCTTAAAAGAATGCATTTTTTTCATGTCATTGCCATGCAGATGAAGATTCTCATCAGCCCTGACAGTCAGTCAGGTCTGTTCTATTTGTGTTACTTCTGCTGTTATCACTTGTAAAAATGACACATAATTTTTCCTTCAAACGTTCATTGTCCCTTTCACTATAGATGTGAGAGCATCCAAAACTGCTTAATAATCTTCTCTATATTTATTTTTAACAAATTGCTAACCAGCAGTAATTGTTAAAACATCTCTTGTCACAAGTTATTCATCATAAATATAGATGATTACCTTAATACTGTAGCTTTCTCTTAATTTTTTTTACTGTTACTTTGTAAAAAGAAAATATATTCCATCACATGCCTCTTATATCATACACCTCTTTTTCATACATTGAGACAAGAATATACACATATATGTGAGTGGACAAAATAATGGAAACACCAGTGGAAAAAAGTAATTTTCATAATTACAAAGGTTTCTGCAAAGAGTAGCCATAGAAGATGATTGAAAATTGACAGTATTCAGGTATAAAATTGGTCAACTGGCACATTGATGTGAGAGCTTTCAAGGAGAAACACATTTAAATACCTGTTTAGTTCTTAAATGCAGGTGCATCAATCAACAAGCCTAGAGCACTATTTAATGTGTTAATTGGTTCTTTTTAAAAAACGAATGATAACAGTATATGACACATGAAGAAACTACGTCATCAAAAATGAATAGTTGTCGGAAGCTGAAGCTCACTGATCGGGATACATTGCACTTCATAGGATTGTAGCTAAATGTTATACAAATAAAATCAGATTTAGCACAGATTTTAATCAGCACCTCTTTGTTCCAATCTCTAAATGCTGGAATTTATGGCAGTGCTGCCATGTAAAAAGCCAAGGACAATATTATTATTGTTATTATTAGCATTATTATTATTATTATTACTGGTATTTATATAGCGTCAGCATATTCTGTAGCGCTTTACAATATTATCAAAGGGGGGGATTTAACAATAAATGAGACTATAACAAAAACTTACAGGAACAATAGGTTGAAGAGGACCCTACTCAAACGAGCTTACAGTCTATAGGAGGTGGGGCGTAAAACACAAGACGACAGGAAGTAGCAATCAAATAAGGTGGGAGTGAGGCAGAGCTGGAGGAGAGAGTAGAGTGCTGCCCTTTAGGAGAGAGCAAGAGACAGGTATGTGAGGTAGAGGTTACTCTGGGAGGCCATAAGCTTTCCTAAAGAGATGGGTTTTGAGGCACTTTGATGAATAATCTAGTCTATAGAGTAACCTTTAGTCCTTTAGCTTTTTGGTCTGCAATGTCAACAGCCATGTGGTAACCTGCTGTGCATCATTTTTGTGCAGTCAGCCTGGAAATTTCTCATTACTGGACCGCAATTTGATCTCATCTTCTCATTAGTTAACTAGAAAATCTCATTACAGTATTATGCTGATTATTAGGAAGCAGCATTCCCAGAAACGCCATCAAGTTTTTTACTCATAAATAGAGAGGGTTATCCACTAATGTCCGAATGGGGCAAAACCATCCAGCTGCATACGGGACCAATCAAACTGCAAAATCTGATCATTGTTCACACTTGTTAACAATGTCCAACTTTTGCAGAGCAGTCTCAGAACAAGTTTGAACTAAGTCCTTATTGTAGCAGAACTGAACACCACTGGATCGCTGAAATTTGGACCTGGATGCTTCAAATCCGGACTTGGATGCTTTACGTTTGGGCCTAGAATGAAAAAAATCTGAACTTTTTGCAAACTGGTACTACCCCTATTTACTAGCCACCACATGCGGACCATGGGTGGGTACAGAGGGGTTGACCCTAATCTTTCCACCCACCATTATTTAATTTGAAGCACCTTGTGTTGGTACATTTTTAGCTACTAATTATCAGTGGTTGCCCAGTCACAAGGTTTTAATTGTTTTGTAGATATGACACCACCCATGACATAGCAAATGGGGGGAAAAAAGAGGCTTTAAACCTCCTGCATAGTAATATGGGGGTCATATTGCCTGCCATAGACTTTTTTTTTGTTTTAACGTTACCTTTATGTAATGTAGCGGCATGTTTGCCTGCTGACTCCTAGTGCTTTTTTTAAAATCAGTGTAAATATTCTGAATCCTATAACTTGTATCGTGTTCAGATGTGAAAAGCTTATGAATGAATGTAGCCAATTGGTGCAAATCTGGTCTGTATGGCCAAATTCCAACTGGAATAAGCTTTAGTAATTCTAACTACCATTGCAGACAGAATTTGCCAATTTTTTCCAGATTTTGTCCATTCTTGAGAATATTTTTTTTTTAAACTAATACGTGTGATATAATGGTATTTATGCCTTTTTCAAACATTAAAGAATACAGTTTAGCTTGAACATAACCCTCCAATCTTTCTATAAAAATGACCAAGTAAATGGAAAATTTAAATTGTACACATTTATCTATCCCTGAACTGCGTCGCCTACACATAAAACTGCTGTTTTATCCTATGTTTACATGCTGTGTATCCAAAATTTAAATACATGTTATGCTATTTTTTTTTTTAAATAAATCAATAGTGAAGGGGTTAGGGGCCAGTGATATTTATAGCAGTCATCGCTTTCTAGTCCTTTAAGACCATATCCTAGCATTTAATATCTTGCTTATTTAGCATCAGCAACTTTAGATAGCCCTAATTAGAGAATACATTTTTGAAAGTAATCTTTAAATCTTTAAAGAACAGATTTTTTGACAGCATCTATTTTCGCTGGTCTTTAAGGGGATACGGTTAATTGTTGGAACTTATCCTACTAACCTAGTGGTTCCTATGGTGCTGTTGCTGATTTTGAACTTTGTTGATTTTCCTGTCAGTTACCTACACTGACTATTGGTTTCTTCTATACTATTTATACTTATGGTGCCCTATGTCTGGCGGTTTCATAATTCTATATTCTAATACTCTATGACCATTTTATTTGACTTTTACAATGTTTTTCACTTATCAGCTGTGCCATGCTAATTACCAGTAGTAGACCTTCTTGAATCTCTTTCCTGTTCCAGCTCAAACTATTTTTCAGGCGTATTTCCAGAAATCCACCTAACACATCTATTCTCCAACTAGAATTAGAGAAAAATCTAGTTTGCTGATCAGCATGTGATTTAGGGGAACCTAGGCCTGATTTCTAGAATACAAACATACAAAATTAAGCCATGCACTCAGTTATTTAAACGTGCATGGGGGTTTGGTATATTGTGCAAGAAACTTTCTTCTTTGGCTTTTATTCTCTGATTTCTAGAATGCTATATGTTCTAGCAACTAGGACCTTGGTTATGATGATGTTTATTACATAGGAGATATTAATATATATTGTGAGTACAAGATGCAAGATTGAAGACATGCTTGATATCACTCCCATTTTCTTTAAACTTTGTAATATGAAGCCTGTATCTAAAACTTTCAAATTAAAAAGAAAAGTACTGTGAATGTGAAATTTATGAGTGTAGTGGAGCTCCCTGTATCCCGGCTGGGCACCTCCACCAACGATCACTTCCTAGCTGAAAACCGGGAAAAACCTCAGTTCCATCTTGGAACTGGATAGGGGACTAGCTCTATTTCCTCCCAGGGACTGGATGACACACAGTCTGGGAGCGATAGTCCTTACAAGGACTTTCCCCGCTGAATCGTCCACGAGCTGGAACAAGATGCTGAGCGGTGAATAGCCCTTTCCCCTCTCAGTAACTAGACAACACATAGTTCTGGGAGTACAACTGGTTTTAATGAGCCTTTCATGTACAGGCCCCCGCAGGGGGTCTCCGAACAATACAATACAAGCCCCTGTCAAGTGTTTCAGTGCCTGGGAGATAATTGAGTTAAAAACAGGTAAGTTAATTATCTCCCAGGAGCAGAGAGCCAAACATATAAACATTAAAGTACTCCAAAATATTATAAAAACATACAATAACCCCACATGTCCAACAACCCCAAACAGCCCTGATCTTAGTGGCCAAGTTGTCCAAATAGTGCTCAGATCCATGCAGTGTAGGGGAAACGCCAATAGCCACACACGTGGTACTATGCCCCAAATAGTTCCAGAGCAATGTGTGCTTTGGCCAGTCAACCTTCAGAAAATCCTCCGGCCAAAATATGGGGTGCTCCACCTGGCTCTCAGGGAGCGTTTATTCTTCTTAGTCTCAGGCACCTTCCCTCCAAAATGTGCTTTCCTGGTGGGTCGTAAAGTGGATCAAAACACCGGACCAAGTTGCCTGGTAACTGCAAGGTCACCTAGCCGAAATTAGTTCCATAACATTTGTGAATAAGTATCGCAAGGACTGTTCACGTGTTGACCGGGAGCCACAAAGTCCTCATGCCAAAATTAGTTCCATAGTGGCTCGGCTAAGTACTGCTGAGGACCATTTGTGGGTTGGTTTGTGTGAACAGCCACCAGGGAGCAAGCGTTCCGTTAAATCCAAAAGGTAAAGTGCCGAACCAGGGGCACCAATGGAAAGCCGCTAAGGGCGGCTGGGAAGGGTAACTCCTGAGCTGGGTTTCAGACCTGCACCATAGTCAGTGGGGAGGGTCCGCTCCTGTCAGAGAGCGACATGGGTCCTGGCGCGCGCGCATTGTTGCGGCAGCATTCCCACAAACTAAGGGGAATGCAGCCGATCTCCTACCTGTCAGGTCCCGCCCGCCAGGTCTGCTCATACCCGGCGGGCACATCTCGGTCCGGCGGCATTCCCACGTGGTTGTGGGAATGACGCCCATCACTCACCCCTTGTGGTGGCTCCTCCTCCTTTCACAGCGGTCGGCTCTCTAAACATTAGAGCCACTGGCCGCTGCAGCTTTGAAGTATATAAGGGTTTCCCTGTTTAACCTTTAAAGGGCCAGTTCAGTAATTATCATGTCAGTGTATCACACACACGCCCATGATCACATGCTTCCCTGCAACCAATCACTTTAGACTATATAAGCCTGTTTTGTCCATTTCTATGTGCCCTGTCGTGGTTTCCATATTGGTTATCCAAGAGCGCGTTCCTTGTATTGATACTTGTGTATTTGACCTTGGCTTCCCTTTTTGACTATCCGATCTCTGTATTCCTTGACCTTTGGCTTGGCTCCTGACTATTCTGATTTCTCCATTCCTTGACCCGTGGCTTGTTCATCATTTATGTTATTTCTACGTCTTGCCTTTACCCTGTCTTGTGTTTTTTTGCCTTTATACATTAAATCCGCCCATTCTAAGGCCCGGTACTACATCTTAGGTATTTTCTTTACATCTAGTTCTGCGTGTTGGGCATCTACAGTAATCCTGACACTTCCACTCTCCTTCAGGAGTTTGTAGCAAACATTCATGGGAAGGAGTATTTGTCACAATGAGCAATATAGATGGTTTTAGGAGAATAACAGTATAAGATTGCTGGATGGTACACTGAGCTTGTGGTTGGCTGAGGCCAACTAATGAATGCCCAGTGAATATGTCTTTCCTGTCTTTGAGAATAAATGGTATACTACTGCACAAACATTAGACCAGTTAGGCCCAGCTTTTTCTAACATTCTGCTCCCATAGTCTAGGAGCACGGCTTGCTTTGTTTATGTGCTTCATAACTGCATAACTATAAAGTTAAATGTTGCTGTTTTTTCCCAGTTGACCAGATGTATTGACCTAAATTTAGAGTTAACATCTTCATTGACTGTTGGGAGGTGGGGAAGACAACCAGTTAACATATTTTCGACATTTCCCCAAAATGTAGAAATAGATGTTTAAAGATTGCACTAAATAAATGATAGAAATAAAAACCGTGAAGGTTGTACAATGACATTTAAGGTAATATATAGCTTTTTTTTCTTAGTCTTTTTTAACCATCATGGAATATCATGGGTTAATTCTAGAGACAAATGCTAATCAGGCTACACTATGCAACCAAAATTATCATCCATGTAGTTATGTTGAAAATGGAAACAGTGTGCTTTAAAAATGTTCTTTAAAAATGTCATGTTTCAAGGGATACTACAGGCACTAGACCACTTCATCTCTTTGAAGTTTCCTGGGTGCAATGCCCCTGTCCCCATAACTCTACAATGTAAAACATTACAGTTTCCAGACAATCACTAGAGGTGCTTCCTGCAGATTCACGAGTTTAACTCCGTGAAATGACTCTTGACATCCTCACGCTTTGCATGAGGACGTCCAGCGTTTTGAAAAGCCCCATAGCTAAACATTGATTCATGAGATCACGGGAGGAGGAGTCCCTTGGAGCTTGATTTAGGTAAGTGAAAGAAAGGTATTTTTAACTTTTTCATGATGGGAAAGGGGAATGGAGGCAGAGGAACTATAGTGTTAGGAATACAGTTTTGTATTTCTGAACTTGTAAGACTATTCTCTGAGGTGCCAAAGCAAGCAGAAGTAACTGACAGAGATAAATGAAAAAAAAAAAAATAGAGTTACAGTTTCATAGTGTTGATTTGCAAATTGAATTTTTATGTAAAATGTATGCTAAGTGGAAACTCGTTAGAACTTGATGAAGTCCAGTATGACCCAAATCATTAAAATCACTGTGCTGCTTAATGAATCAGTAACTAGTATTACATCGGCATAAATTCCGAACAATTTTTATGTTAGAACATCAGAACGAGACACCTTCACATCATATGTGGCTCATTAAATTTACTGCAAATGTCAGAAATGAAATAAGTACGACAGAAATTGAGAGATAATGCTAACATTTGCTCCAAGGAGATCTATCCAGGTAAATTATATTAAAATCAATGGTCTCATATACTATATAACTAGTTTCAGGAAATAAATGCACATTGATTGAATAAAATGTCTTCAAACATGCAGTATTCTTAAATTTAGAAAAATTGCTTATTTTAGAGAACAAAGGCTATAGTAGGATTACAGCGCTCACTGACAGTAAGTACGATCTCTATTTGCAAAAAAGAAAAGAAAAGTAAAGTGGCAGAGCAATTAAGATTGCAAGGAGTTTGCCTCCAAGTATGTCCATGGTCCCAAAGGATAACTGCCTCCAGACCTTCTGAGCAGAGAGATCTAAAGCTACAATGATGCTTCGATGTGGTTTAACATTTTGTTTTGTTCGTAAGATGTTGAAAAGTCCTCCAAAACTATGAGTAAGCACACCCAGATATTACAAGGAAAAGGACTGAGTATATATATACATTCCAAAAGTAGATCTATTGGACAAAGTATGGTAACACTCTTGAATAGCTTGAGAAGAGTGTTTTTGAGCCAGAACATTGCCTAAATCTGTCCAATAAATTTCACATGTGAACAGTCCTTATTGTATTGCTAATAAATATTAAATAACTTGAAATTATTAAAAGGAAACTTGAATTTCTCTGTAATTTATACCATTGAATAATACTTTGAAAACTACCTATGGGGGGCGGAGCCTGGCTGGGGAGCTGAACGGACGCGTGTGGCACGAGCTCCCGCCTGGAAATCTACTTACTTCGATTTAATCGTTGCTCCCCGATTACAAAATCGACTACAAATACAATACTCACAAAGGGGAAACGAAAGAGCACGAAATGAGACCACTCTTGAAACGCTGAGCCACCGCGAACGTTGACTGCAGGGACGGGGCCTACTGCAAAATCGACTGGCCTAAACGGAGCTCTGGGAACGGGTGAGGCGGCCGACCACCCAGCCCTGAACGCCGACATGTCCTATGCGGGGAACCGTCCACCAGCCTTCCTCCCCCCCCCCCGCCGGTGGGGGTTATCCCGGCACCTGCAGCATACCCACCGTGGACACTCATGTCCCAGGGACTGCGCACATCAGGAATCCCTGACACCAAAATGGCGGATGCCTCGCGCCAGTCAGCAAACACAAATGCAGATGGCGAACTAACAAGCAACCTGTTAACTAAGCTGGACGAAATCCTTGCAACATTCTGGGCTCGGATTTCGGAGAGGGCACAGGACACAGCTAACACCTTGCGGCCTACACCAGCAGGCACACCCCCGGCTACTGTGGGCCCCGACCACACGAAGGGTACAACAAGCCTAGATAAGACGGCATCCCTACCTTGGAACAGTCAACGGAGCCCGGTCCCTACTCACCAACCCAGACCCAGAGGTATACTTACAGGCCCAAAGTTGCACGCACAGCGGCAGAAAAGCGGCACTAAAATGCCAAGACGGATCGCCCGACGCCTCCGACATTTACCGGAGGTCACTACTGTGGGCCGCCCACAATGCCTTCCCGGGTTGAAGGCCACAGGGAGTCAAACTCCGAAGCGCCAACCACACCGCCGGAGGCCTGCCCGCCGCTGGCGGCGGCCGAACACCCAGGCCTCACACGGCGCCCAACGACGGGTCGACCCAGCCTCTACGAGCAACCGAGTCGGTGGCATACAGGTGCAGGCCTTTGCGAAGACCCGGGGCCGGAAGGCGGCCACCATCAACCCGCACCATGCTGCAGCCTCAAGGATTTCCCTCGATAACGTACATTCCACCCCACTGGCCCTACCTAGTAGCGGCATCGGATAAACTCACCTCTGGGACTGGCAGGCCGGTTTATACCGCGCACTACCATGGACTATCGGGGACCTGACCTTAATGGCAGGCATGAACTCCCCTTCCTGGACTCCCGCCCGCAGATGCACACAATGCATGACTTAATGGTATTATCTAGTGATTGCATATAGTTCATACGTGTAATAGTTATGTTTATCGCTTTGCATGTACTCATTGTTCCTAATCTGATGAAACCATATTTAGTCTTTGCACCTTATCATTTATACCACGACCTAGGGACGCAAATATGGGACCTAGCCACTTACAGTCGGTTTGACCGGCATAAATGCCGATGAGCGAGGCAGCCCTTTCACACTGAACTAATTTTGATTAAGATCAAGATATGTAGGCCTGTCCATAACGCCACTAACACATTAGGGCTCTAGGGTCAGAATTACAACTAAAACATGACTGCCTAAAAATGACCATTCCTGAGAACTCGCTACATGAGCATACGCCACTATATACTGACTGACACTTTACTGTGCCCTAACCCACATGCCACACTAGCATATCTGGTGCAAGATAAACTTCTCCTCCAGTATAGTTATGTGCAAGTTCACTGGTTCACTGGTTCCCACTCGTTACTAATCTTGGGTTTAATTTAAGCACATAGGACGATATACTTCTGGACTACTACTCGCTTCAATTTGAAGAATAGACATAAGCATTATCATATTCTAGACCAAATTGTCATATCTTGTTTAGCTATGAACACCAGACACGTATGCGTAGCCTATCTTTATTACTTTTGTTTTTCAACCAAACTTGTATCACTCTGTTTGCATGATTGTTTCACAAAAAAAACAAACACATGGCAATCTTTCTTTGAGGTGCATTGCATACCATCTTGTTATCGTTAACTCATGTTACCCCACAATGCCTCCTCTTTCTCTTCTGTACCCCATAACGCATATGCCATAATAAAAGAAAGATTTACAAAAAAAAAAGAAAACTACCTATGAATTGGTTACAGTGCTTATAGTGTCCCACTAGAGACCACGGAAGTGACAGTTCCTCTTTAAAAAGTGCATAATTATAGAATTCATATTTCAAGGCATAAGCATTATAGAGGTAATTGCTTTGTTTACCTTTATTTCTTTGAAATCACCCTTTTTGAAAATATTGGCAGAATTTGCCTAAAAAAAGCTTATTGTGACAGTGAGTTCAGGACAAGGTAAATATGTGCCAACTACAAAAAAAAACCCCAATGAATTAAAAAAACTGTAATAGGATTGCGTGTTTAATGATGGTAATCTTGCTCTCCAATTTTTTTACATATGAATTATGAACAATATTTATTGTGCTCAAGCAAATTTCTCAAACTCTTGCTGATAATAAATGAAAGTCAATTCCCACTATGGTATAATGATTCCTGTACTTACACAAAGCAGAAATTTGGATCATGTTTCTGTCAAGGCAAATTAGGTCAACTTATCTAAATGTATAGTCTTGGGATAATGAAATATAAAGGAGGACATTGCTAACGGATGCTTTTCTCATTAAGTTTTCTACAGTGACATTTAGCAGATTTAATGTAAAATGCTAAACATAAAAACAAATGGAACCCCTATGTTGTAAGGAGTAGTAAAAAAATAAATATCAATGCTGTTTTTGTAATTTGAAATACTAAATAAATGAGTAGATCATTGTTGAGTATTGTAGACTGTATTACATATGGACCATGTGATGTGTTCCTGGATCAAGTCGAGTTAATTGCTTTGTTTATCTTTATATGCTTCTTTAAAAATAAAGGCAGCATTTCTCCAAAAAAATCTTACTGTGGCATTTTAATCTAAGCTTTTCGGTGGTCAATATGCAATATTTAAATGTACTCTTACCAGTTTGTTTAGTTGTTAATATAAAAAGAGAAAATTGTTCCCATCTAGCAATTGTTAAAAAGTGTAATCAGGCCATAAATATATTTTATGGAACTGAGGACAATTCATAAATAGCTGCTATATATAAGAGGCGTCTCCAAGGACACTTATTTTTAAAATTGTAAAAACTTTTGTGTACTGATTTCTCACACACTAATTAATTTTTGTGTATCCCCTAACTCTTCTTGTGTGCTTCTCCTAATCCCGCTCCCCCTTTCACTAATTGTGTGTCTCTCACCTATGTTACTTCTGTATCTCTTCATCCCCTATTGTATGCTTATTAATTTCCTTACCATTTTATGTCCCCTGCACATGTATACACAGTGGCATACATGCATGCATGCATACATAGAAATGCAATTATACATGCACTCATATGCAAACAGGGACATGCACAGTCACAAACATAGATAAACAAGTACACGCTGTAACAGCATAGATAATTGAGCAACTAAACACACACAGTCACTTACATACACAGTGACATAATAACATGCATGCAACCACACAGATTAATATACACAGTCAGACACATACACTATGCCACATATTGTCACACACGCAGACATTCACAGACACATGCACACAGTCACACACAAAACACATATAAATAGTCACAAACAAAGTCACAAGCACAGGCACACAGTCACACAGTCACACACAGTTACAGACACACACAGTGACAGACAGGCACACATGAGTGTATGTGTGTGTTTGTGTAGTGTGTGTATATAATGAATGCAGAGTCTGTGTGTGCATTTGTGTAGTGTGTGTTTATAATGAATGCAGAGTGTGTGTGTGTTTGTGTAGTGTGTGCATATAATTAATGCAGTGTGTGTGTGTTTGTGTAGTGTGTGTATATAATGCAGTGTTTGTGTAATGTGTGTATATAATGCAGAGTCTGTGTGTCTGTAACTGTAAAAAGAAAAGAACATTTTTTTTTGTCCCCCCTCACTGCTTGTTATCTGGCCTGGGAGGGGGGATATGGCATTCCCTGGTGGTCTGGTGGCATGGAGTATGCAATGGGGGCCCAGCAAGCTCTTAATTACCTTCCCAGCAGCTCCCTTCAGCTTCCCTGTCGAAGTTTTGTGGCCTGTATGCCGTGCGGAGCGTTGCCATGGTAACCCGTGGCAAAGCTCTGATGGCCGCGGGACTTGCACGATTTAGACAGGGGAACTGAAGGGAGCTCCTGGGAAGGTAAGTAAGAGCTTGCTGGCCCCCCCAGGACTGCCGGGCTTGTCATGGGCCCCACGGTCCTGATCGGCAATAAAGATACTGATATTGCCGAAAATACAGAATATCGCCCGATAATATCGGCCAGATTGATAATCGGTCGATCCCTAGATCAAATCACAAAAGTAAAGAATGCTTGCATAATCAGAGAGGTGAGCTTTAAATGCTGATTTAAATATTGTCTATTGCTATTGCGATTGTTCTGTTTAGATGAAATATTTCTCACAAGCTTGACATTTTGTTTGCGACGTGCAATACTTGTGCTTGTTCATGTAATGGTTTGGCTTGGCTGAACCGTGTTCATAAAAAAACTGTTCAGAAAAACAGAATATGCCTATCAGTGTATTGCAAAATATATAAGATATAAATATGTACATATTTTGCAGTACACACATTTTCCAACAATCTGATTAACAGATTAAGTGAGGAAAAGTAACCACAACAGGGAAAAAAGAGAAATACCTGTAAAAGAAATCTACATTTAAAAATGTATGTAATATCTAGTCATTAAATATACACTATACAAATATAGATTTTTAGTCACTTCTCACTTGATCTGTTAATAAAATCAACATTTAGTGGCATCAATCATTTTATTTCTACCAGCCGTTTTTTTTTTTTGGTGAAACTCCAAATAGAGAATATTCGGCCATCGCTCTAGTCGTTTGCTTGGGTATACATTTGTATGGCACTTCAGAGATACAGAATTTGGCTTATCAGCTGATTGGGCCAAATTGGTCTAAATCACAAGTTGTCCGAATCCGATTGCACAAATCCACTGACTGCGTGCAAGTAACAAAAACAATATTTAGAGGAAAAAAAAGATACATTCAAAATAAATAAAAATCTAAATAAATAAAATAACTGTATATTTGTCAGGCTGACTTACAATATGGACATTTTCTTTTTTGTGCTAACATATCACATTAAGTACATTTTTACATCTTTGTCAAGATATTGCTGATTTACAACTCATTCTATTCATTTAATAGAGACAGATCTGATCGTTTCCCCCCAAAATGAAGAGAATAGAATACAGAAGCAAATGGAAGATGTCTACAAACTGTTATCAGTGCTAGTATTTAGAATGGCCATCAGAATTTTGCATTAGTATCCACAAGTCACTGACAAAGATTGATCTGTTCACAAAAAGGATTGTAGAAAATCCTCTCGAAATAGCAAGTGTCCCTGTTTAAACAAAATATCATTTCAGCGTATCAGTAAGATGCAAGAAATACACACTGACATGCCAAAATCAGATAAATGGCGTGCATAAAAATGCTCTGACATACAAGATAGTAGTGAGTATTATTCTGACTGCAACTGCCATAATGATTTAAAAAGATAGGGCACTCAGAGCTCATCAATTTCTCTTAATAAACATGACATTAAAATAGAAGAGTTTGCAATGTTGTTACAGTCCTTTTTACATATTAAAAATATTATTTTAATAGATTAGAAGTAATTGAAAATGTCACACTTTGTTATTAACTCAAAAGGTTAATCATATTAATATGAATAGGTTAAAAAATACGTCCATTAATGAGGATATGGCACTGAAAAATAGTTATAATGATCATAATAAATAATTCATTACATTTATGTTTCAGTTGTTATTTTAACTATTTTAATACAATTTTTGCAAAAGAATTTGAAAGAACTATACCGAATTTAGTGTTTTTAGAAGAGCAAGCGTTTTAACTAAAACATAAATTTTTAGAGAAGGATTATGACCTTGCCATTTTAGAGGAGGCTTTGGATAAAGTTACAATTGTGTATAGAAAAGGAGAATAAATCAGAAGAATAAAGATATACATATATGTTCTTTGATCTTTAACCCCTTAAGGACACATGACACGTGTGACATGTCATGATTCCCTTTTATTCCAGAAGTTTGGTCCTTAAGGGGTTAAATTTAATGTGCAATCGTAGAATATCCAACGGATTGTCAGAAAACATTGGCACTTTTTGTTAAACGATCCTGTTTTTGCACAATTTATTCCCAAGGAACCCAAAGTGTTTTTAGAGAGGCTCCAAGCCTAAAAACTAAATTGGTATGTTGCTTCGCTAGGCCATTCTTTAGGATATCTGAGAATGTAAAAAAAAAAATGGTTTTTGTTTGGTGGCCAATAAAGGATTTTTTAATTGGGGAAATTGGCGTAAGTGTAAGAACAGCCACCATATGGGAAAAAAAATATTTCTAATCTACAGTAACCAAGAAAGTATATGAAATTAAAGATGTCATAACTTGCCACTCTGTGTGTAATATATTAATTGGGCGTCCTTGTGGTCTCCAGTACGTAGAACAAACAATGTAAAAGTACGGTTAAGACATTGGGAATATCACATTTAAAAAATTGGCAAGTACTATATATTGTCACACTGTGCTGAAGCCACAAGGGATTTTAGTATTTTAAGCTTTCAGGGTAGCCAAACAGTCCAACCCTATGGAGGGACTTGCTTCCATAGGGTTAAATGTAAAAATGGAGTAAGCAGCTCTACTTTTTATAATAGCTGTAGTTTTGGCATTTTAATCAGTTTTTCAACTGAATGAATTACAGCTTGATATGTTAAGTGTATATCTGTAGAAAGTACACACCCTGGCTATTTAACTAAGAGCATGTTGACACTTTTCATTTAATCATGTTATCACAAACCTAGGCCAAAACATTTAACCCTTTGTATTTTTTCACACGTGTTTTACTTTGAGGACATTCATAGACCATGTGTATCCTACTTCTATGAACACACTCTGTGTATTCTTTTACTGTTTTCAATTGCAACAATATCCAACATTTATACATTTACCACGAATCCAACCAATATACCAATCCATAATCCAAGCCATATCCCTTCTCCTAATCCAACTACTACTACTACCCATAATCAAACCCCTAATTGTGCTCATAGTCCAACCTGTAATCCCACTCCTAATACTGCCCTTAATCCCTCCCCTCATTTTACTGTAGATGGATTCACTCTGCTGATGTCAGTAGTGACATTAGCAAATTAATTTCCCAGCTCAAACAGCACCGAGGGCTCTATAGCCAGTGATATCTGGGACTCCTTGTTTTTTATTCTTTTAAATATGTTATCCTTTTTTATAGCACTTCCAGTGTAGATGCATTAGAGAGCATGTTAAAGTGACACAGTACGGGAAATGTTTTTTTTTTCTTTCTGTTTTAGCAGAATATTATTATTTTGGTGTTATTAACAGCCCCTCTGGGTTTAATGTATTGTAATATTATATTTTAACCTATTTTGTGTTTTCTTTTTAAGTAGTTAAATAAATCAGCATCATATATCTGCATGAGGAATATGTAAAAAGTCCATAGAATAAATCACACATTTTATGGATATTCCAGGACACAGAAAAACTGTCTCTAAACATAATTTTTTTGTGCATTTAACTATAGTAGTACATGTGATTTCGGCTGAATTGCAATTTATCCAAGTTTAGGCCGATTGATGGTTCAGTGAAATCCATATCTCCAAAGCACCATACAGACGTATAACCATGCCAATGACTAGCATGGTGGACAAATGTGTTTGATTGCTTTGGGTATTGGAGAAGTTACCAATTTATTTATATTATGTATGAAATCCATTATACTGATTGGCCCTTTTTCGCTCCCTTTTTTGTTTTCTTCAGGAATATTTTAAACGATTTGAACCATTAAATGAACAAGTGTTAGAGGTCTTGAACTAAATTGCATTTTTGTAAAAATGGTTTGACAGAACCAAATTTTTCCACTGTGCAAAAGTATATCGAAGCATGATGCGTTTTGTTACTAACTGTATATAAATTCCAAGTGTTAATAGCTAGTCATTGTTAATGACATACCTTACTCCACGTAACTGGAAGCTTATCCACACTTGGAACTGAAAATCATGCAAATATAGTCTGCCATAATTTATTATTGTTCATTGTACAATTTTAATATAATAAATGCAAAGAAGGGTACCATTTAAATAATGCAATTTTGTGATGTTGATGGGAAGAAAAGTATTTGAATATCAGGATCATAAAGCATCTCTTGCTGACAGTTGCTTTGTTTAACTGGAATATTTATTGTCAGAAGCGCATAAAACCCTATTTAATATACACAGTGCATAGCAAGAAAAAAAAATGACAAGTTATAAAGAGAAAACAGGATTTCATATAGCTTAAAATGTAATACTAAATCTTATACTGCCAATACTGTTATTCATATAAACTGATCTATTTCCTTTAAACCATGTTTTAAAATATAAACAATCTATACCATGTACATGTATAATTGTGCAACTGCATCTTGTTTTTCCCTGAAAATACAAGAACATGTTGAATAAATGAAAAATAATAATAAGTGCTTTAAAATAGGACCGATCGTGCTAATACTGTTGCAAAGTCAAATAACAACGTAGTAGACTGAGACTGTATGATAGTCCAATGTTGCAAATAGTTGCAAAGAAAAGAGTAATAGGTCTGTGTCTACCACTGGAGTAGGCTAGGGTGAATGAACCCAAATTTAAATTACAGAGCAACAGCATGAAGGCTATATCTACCACTGTAAAGGGTAGTAGGCTTAGGGGGTAATATCTGTAGGGGGAGAGTAAATAGTGTCAAGTGGGTATTTGTGGCACCAGTTAGCAGCGTATCCCAACTTAATATAAGATCAACCGGGAAGCTAGCATTGAGTAAATATTGCCCCAATTGTAATACCCTAGTAGGTATATTACACTGATCCAATAATCCAAGCACCCCCTAGTTTACAAAGATTACCTGGAGTAAGTCTATACCAATATTAGGCATCCGAGCAGTCATTACATTAGAGAGATTGCCAGGAATAGGTATATACCAATATTCACCACTGTGAACAATACAACTGTGGTTGATGATCGAGAGGTGGATAGAGTACTAATGGTATGAGCGTTCTTGATAGCCAAAAATCATCAAGAGCCTGAGATAAAACTTTCCATCTTGGGAAGTGTAGGCAACTCAGATAATCAGACACCTCTTATTCCCACAACTTGAAAGGCTGATGTTAATTAGTACTGTTGGAGTAAAAGAAAGTAAATAGTATACTCAGGCTGAATAACGAAAAGACCTTACATCAGACCCTCCTCATGTAGCTCTATAGGAGATTTGGGGTAAAAGGTATCCCTAAGTGAGAACGTCTAAGCTAACAGAGAGCAAAAATGTAGTTGTAGTCAGCCAGAAATAAAAAAATCCCTGTAAAAAAGGAAAAAAACCCTCAGGGAGAAAATAGCACATAAAGCAGCAGTGGTCATAATTAAAAAATCATCTGCAGTAACGGGAGAGCCTGCTCAACGCGCATTTCGGCGATACCTTTCGCATTTGTCAAGAGCTGACTGCGGTCTGAAGGCGCCTCTTTTTAAACCCACAGAGGGGTACGTCCCTATTCCTGACGTCATGTGAAGTCCACAAATCATATTAATCAATGGGTGTGTCCAGTGAGAAGGGAGGCTTGTTTTATTATCGGCTCGGGAGACAATTAACTCCCGAATAGCCGAAACATTTAAAAGACATAAGTCTTAAATGTATCCTCATGAGGAAATAGTAAATGAGTAGAAGATAGTTCTGAAAGAAAGGAGTGTTTGATCATGGAGAAAATTTCCCAGTAGTTTGAGTAGATAGTTAAACTATGTTTAGACCACAGTGGACTAAAGGTGATATGAATATATGTTGAGAAACTAAGGAAAGGTAACGATAAATGTTATGCTAGACTAACACACTGTGGGAAGTTGAGAATTAGTACAGTGTGGATTACAGCATTAGATTGAATTTAAAAGGTTATCGTTACCTATATGTAAAGGAAAATGAAACTACAGTCCTTCAAAAAGGCTTATCATTTGTGCCAGTTCCAGCTTACAATAAATTTACGTGGATTAAGGATCTACACCTGTTTGCTAGGAAACTGGCTCTCTGTAAATATCATCAACTTAAGATAGAGAGAAAGACTAAAGATCTGGGACTACATGATAAAGATTATGAGTGCCTAATGACTTTGATATCCCTTCTAGATGAAAACGATACCAGAACAACTTTGAGTCAGACAAATTGTAAACCGTTTTACACCTAACATAGGGAGCTTTAAAAACATTGAATTCTTCCTAGAGTGTCAAATTTGAAATACGAAACATTAGAAATATGGACTTGAAACTTTATCCAAATATGAACCTAACTAAACAAGAGAATAAAGCTCTTCAGTCCCTGAGACTCAACAGTACAATCACGATCAAACCAGCTAATAAGGGGGCAACATAGTCATTAGGAAATCATCAGACTATGTAGGGATGGCTCTAAAAATACTTGAGGATAAAGATACATATCTACTCAAGTCAGACCCTACGAATACCTTCCTGCATGACTACAAACTTATTTTGGACATGGGCCGCAGTAGAGGGGTGCTATCCAAAGATGAATATGATTTCATCTTTAATAAGAATCTGAGGATAGCTACCTTCTACTGCTTGCTCAAGATCCATAAGAGTCAGGTCAACCCCCCCGGACGCCCAATTGTGTCCGGGGTAGATAACTTGACTCAAAATGGAAGTGTCTATTTGGACAGGATTCTGTGTACTCATGTAGAATCTCTACCATCCTTCATTCAGGACACCAAGCAGATGTTAGCACTCTGTCCAATCTGACACTACCTGAGTCAGCTTTGCTCTGCAGTTTGGACGTCGTACCCCTCTACTCATCTATCCCACATGACGGGTGTATTCAACATGCACGACATTACTTGGATTAAAAGGGACCTAATTTCCAGGAACATTGAACATTCACCCTGGAACTGCTCGAATTTATCTTATCTCACAACTACTTCCTTTACAATAATAAGTTCTACCATGAAATACGGGGCACTGTGATGGGGACGGCTTGCACCTCATCGTATGCCAACCTTTACCTGGGTTGGTGGGAGGAGGTTATTGTGTCATCTAATAATTTTTGCACTATAGACCCATGAAACATCTCTGGGCCAGATACATTGATGACATCTTGATCTTATGGACAGGTTCATCTGAAGAGTTCAGTGCATTTGTATCCCTCCTTAATGAAAACTAATTCAATTTATGTTTTACTTCAGAATTTGGAGGTACGTCATTGAATTTCCTAGACATAACAATCTCCATTAACAATCAATCTATCCAGACCTCACTTTTTAAAAAACCCACAGCCTCCAATAACCTCCTTTTGTGGGAAAGCTTTCATCCCAGACCTATTGGGCAATACCTTCGAACCTGTAGGAATTGCAGCGATCTAGAGGACTTTAAGTCTAAAGCAAAGATCTTAAGACAACAATTCAGGAACAAGGGCTATCCCAATAAATGTTTAAAGAAGGCCTATAGAAGAGCTCTGGAGATAGACAGAGACACATTACTGAGCACCAATCAACCCGAAACACTGACAAACTTCTAAGACCCACCACGTATGATTGCTGCATACGACGCTGGGTGGGACCAAGTGAGGAATGGCATACAAAAATTCTGGCCCTTACTATTGGAAGATGTACATTTAAAACACATACTTGACCCATAGGTTGAGATTACCACACGCATAGGTAGAAACCTTAGGGATCTTCTTGTCCCAAGTCATTTTCAATCCTCACGTCCATCTATACATACCTGGCTGAACACGCCCATCATGGGCTCTTACAAATGCGGATGCTGTGTCGAATTTAAACACATAAAATGTGACTCCAAAAAAATTATGGACAGTGACAGGAAACAATGCTTTAACATTAAATCCTTCTTTAACTGCAATACTGCAGGAATAGTCTACCTAGTAACATGTGAGTGCAACCCACTATATGTAGGTAAAACATTTAGACCTTTCAAGGAGAGAATTAAAGAGCATGTTAGGTCCCCTAAGCTTACCACAGAAACCCCTATTGCTCGTCATCTCATAGAAGATCATTTGGTGACTATGATAGACACCTGAGACAAAAAGAAAGCGTTTGGATCTACCGATTAAAAACTCTCCAACCTAAAGGTCTAAATGAAGGCTTCTCATTTGCTTCATTTATGTGATTTGATCCAACATCACTGCTCTTTCTGAATAAGATCCAGCGATATATATCTCCACATGTTTAGCCTTATGTTTATCTTTACTCTCATATTTGCAGTAATTATTAAAGCCACCATTTACTTTGTAAGTTACAACTCTGACCATGAAGTATTATGTACTCTCTATGACTATCGGTCATCCTTTATGTCTTAGGTTTTTCATCTATACACTGGTCAAGCTGATAACTATCTTGCTAATCACTTGCCAACAAGGCTTGCTCTTTGATGTGTTTCAATACTCACTATTATTTAATTTTTTTACAATATTACAACAATTTCCTTGTTTTAGACATTTCTGCACTGTTTTCTTTTACATATAGGTAACGATAACCTTTTAAGTTCAATCCATGGGCGTAGGAATCGGGGGCGATGGGGGGGACGCATCCCCCCCAGCAAATCATGCGGGGGGGACAGGTAATGGGGAAATCCCCCCCAGCTCCGCCGGCCCCCCTTTTGCTGCGGGCCCCCCAAGCGCTCTGCAGAGAGCCTCAGGCGGCTGCAGCTCTGCCCGGGCTGGTGCGTCCATGAGGGCGCACCGCCCGGGCGCAGCCAGAGGAGAGGGGCTGACAGGAGGGAAGCACTCAGTGCTCCCTCCTGTCACTCCCTCCCTGTTTCTTTACCCCCCTGTTTCTTTATCCCCCCCCCTGTTTCTTTCTGACCCCCTTCCTCCCTGTTTCTTTCTCCCCCCGTTTCTCCCCCCCCTCCCTCCCTGTTTCTTTCTCCCCCCCTCCCCTACCTGTGTTGTAGTGTGGCCGAGCCCTGTATAGTCCGCCGGTACAGGGAGCATCTGTCTCCTGTACCCGGCCGGACTAAAAGGAAGTGAACACTGAGTGTGCACTTCCTGTTAGTCCGCCGGGTACAGGAAACAAAAGCTCCCTGTACCCAGGGGTGTATTTGCCGCGAGGCAAACAAGGCATTTGCCTTGGGCGGCATTTTTCAGGGGGCGGCAAAAAAAGCCGCCCCCAAATGCCCAGGGCAAATGCCTTGTTAGCCTTGCGGCTAACAAGGCATGCTGGGCGGCCGGCGGGCTGCTGGGAAGTGCGGGTAGGTGGGCGGCCGGCGAGGGAGCACTTCCTCTGAGCGGTCTGCTCAGCTCCCTCGCGCGCCGCAGAGTGAGGCTGGGAGCCGGAATATGACGTCATATTCCGGCTCCGCCTCCCAGCATCACTCTGCGGCGCGCGAGGGAGCTGAGCAGACCGCTCAGAGGAAGTGCTCCCTCGCCGGCCGCCCACCTACCCGCACTTCCCAGCAGCCACTGGACCACCAGGGAGACAGATATCCCCCCCCCCCAGCTTTCCCAAAGGTAAGGAGGCTGGGGGGGTTAAATTAAAAAAAAAAAAAATGTATTAAATATGTGAGTGATTGAGTGTGTTTGTATGTCTGTGTATGTCTGTTAGTGTGTGTGTGTATGTCTGTTAGTGTGTGTGTGTGTATGTCTGTAAGTGTATGTCTGTAAGTGTGTGTATGTCTGTTAGTGGGTCTGTGTGTGTGTCTGTTAGTTTGTGTGTGTGTTTGTGTGTGTGTATGTCTGTTAGTGTGTGTATGTCTGTAAGTGTGTGTATGTCTGTTAGTGGGTCTGTGTGTGTGTCTGTTAGTTTGTGTGTGTGTTTGTGTGTGTGTATGTCTGTTAGTGTGTGTATGTCTGTTAGTGTGTGTATGTCTGTTAGTGTGTCTGTGTGTGTGTCTGTTAGTGTGTGTGTGTATGTCTGTATGTGTGTGTGTGTGTGTATGTCTGTATGTGTGTGTGTGTATGTCTGTATGTGTGTGGGTCTGTGTGTGTGTGTGTGTATGTCAGTGTGTGTGTCTGTAAGTGTGTGTCTGTTAGACTGTGTGTGTGTCTGTTAGACTGTGTGTGTGTCTGTTAGACTGTGTGTGTGTCTGCTAGTGAGTGTGTTTCTGTTACCTAGTGTATGCGTATTTGCCAGTGAATGTGTGTGTGTGTGTATTTAGAAGGCGGGACGGGGGAAGGGTTCGGTGGGGGTGGCGCGGGTGGGGGGGGGAGGGTTGGGTGAGGGTGGCGTGGGTGGGAGGGGGGCGCCTGAGTTTTGTCCTGCCTAGGGCAGCACAAAACCAGGATACACCACTGCCTGTACCCGCGGACAGTACAGAGCTCGGCCACACTACAACACAGGTAGGGGAGGGGGGAAGAAAGAAACAGGGAGGGAGGGGGGGAGAAACGGGGGGAGAAAGAAACAGGGAGGAAGGGGGTCAGAAAGAAACAGGGGGGGGAATAAAGAAACAGGGGGGTAAAGAAACAGGGAGGGAGGGGGGATAAAAAAACAGGGAGGGAGGGGGGATAAAGAAACAGGGAGGGGGGATAAAGAAACAGGGGGATAAAGAAACAGGGAGGGAGGGGGGATAAAGAAACAGGGGGGATAAAGAAACAGGGAGGGAGGGGGGAGATAAAGAAACAGGGAGGGGGATAAAGAAACAGGGAGGGGGGATAAAGAAACAGGGAGGGAGGGGGAGGGGATAAAGAAACAGGGAGGGAGGGGGGATAAAGAAACAGGGAGGGGGGATAAAGAAACAGGGTGGGAGGGGGGATAAAGAAACAGGGTGGGGGATAAAGAAACAGGGAGGGGGTGAAGAAACAGGGAGGGAGGGGGAGGGGATAAAGAAACAGGGAGGGGGGATAAAGAAACAGGGAGGGGGGGATAAAGAAACAGGGAGGGAGGGGGGATAAAAAAACAGGGAGGGAGGATAAATAAACAGGGAGGGGGGATAAAGAAACAGGGAGGGAGGGGGGATAAAGAAACAGGGAGGGAGGGGGGATAATGAAACAGGGAGGGGGGGTAAAGAAACAGGGAGGGGGAGGGGATAAAGAAACAGGGAGGGAGGGGGGATAAAGAAACAGGGAGGGAGAGGGATAAAGAAACGGAGGGAGGGGGGATAAAGAAACAGGGAGGGAGGGGGGATAAAGAAACAGGAAGGGGGTGATAAAGAAACAGGGAGGGAGGGGGGGGATAAAGAAACAGGGAGGGGGATAAAGAAACAGGGAGGGAGGGGGGTAAAGAAACAGGGCGGAGGGGATAAAGAAACAGGGAGGGAGGGGGGATAAAGAAACAGGGAGGGGGGATAAAGAAACAGGGAGGGAGGGGGGATAAAGAAACAGGGAGGAAGGGGGGATAAAGAAACAGGGAGGGAGGGGGGGTAAAGAAACAGGGAGGGAGGGGGGATAAAGAATCAGGGAGGGGGGATAAAGAAACAGGGAGGAGGGGATAAAGAAACAGGGAGGGAGGGGGGGATAAAGAAACAGGGAGGGGGATAAAGAAACAGGAAGGGGTGATAAAGAAACAGGGAGGGAGGGGGGATAAAGAAACAGGGAGGGGGATAAAGAAACAGGGAGGGAGGGGGGGATAAAGAAACAGGGAGGAGGGGATAAAGAAACAGGGAGGGGGGATAAAGAAACAGGGAGGGGGGATAAAGAAACAGGGAGGGAGGGGGGATAAAGAAACAGGGAGGGAGGGGGGGTAAAGAAACAGGGAGGGAGGGGGATAAAGAAACAGGGAGGGAGGGGGGATAAAGAAACAGGGAGGAGGGGATAAAGAAACAGGGAGGGAGGGGGGGATAAAGAAACAGGGAGGGGGGATAAAGAAACAGGGAGGGAGGGGGGATAAAGAAACAGGGAGGGAGGGGGGTAAAGAAACAGGGGGGGATAAAGAAACAGGGAGGGAGGGGGGATAAAGAAACAGGGAGGGGGGATAAAGAAACGGGGGGGAGGGGGGATAAAGAAACGGAGGGGGGATAAAGAAACAGGGAGGGAGGGGGGATAAAGAAACAGGGAGGGGGGGAGAAACAGGGAGGGGAGGGAGAAAGAAAAAGGGAGGGAGGGGGGAAAGAAACAGGGAGGGAGGGGGGAAAGAAACAAGGAGGGAGGGGGGAAAGAAACAGGGAGGGGGGAAAGAAACAGGGGGGGAAGAAACAGGGAGGGGGGAGGGGGGAGAAAGAGTGACAAGGGAGGGGGAGAGAGAGTGACAAGGGAGGGAGGGGGAGAAAGAGAGTGACGAGGGAGAGAGATTGACATCCATCACACACACACACAATCACACAATCATGCCACCCTTACACACCCAGAAACACACAATTCATCCTTACACACACTCAATGCACCCCGTGCACACACACACAATCACACAATCATGCAATCCTTACACACACAGAAACACACAATGCCTTCCTTACACACACTCAATGCACCCCGTACACACACTCAATGCACCCCTTACAGACACACACACTGCATCCCGTATATACACAGAATCACACCTTGCAGCCCTTACACATACAAACACAGATTCACACAATGCATTCCTTACACACATATCAGGACATCCCCTACACACTCCACCCCCTGTGAACAAACTCATTGGTGGAACGTGAAGGTGGACCCTGGGACCCAGACCTTGAGCTGTGTAAAGGGCCCCCAAAAAATGGAGCTGCTTCCCGTTCTCACAGAACATTGATTTTTGGGACCACAGTTACAAACAGCCTCCAGAGAGCCTGTTCTACACCAGACCAGTGGAGCCAGACTGCAGCTAGAGTCCATCATCATCCTCATCTGGTTGTAAGTAGGCAATCTAGCATATTATTCGTGGCACTAATCTCTAATTTACCTCACATTAAAGAAACACTATAGTCCCCAGAAGCACTGCAGCTTAATGTAGTGGTTCTGGTGTCTATAGCCTGTCCCTGCAGGCCTTTTAATGTAAACACGGCGGCACTCCAGCACTGGCGTTAGTTAACATGGCAGAAAAATAATTGGAAAGGGTTAGGGGGGCTACTAATAAGGATAGGGGGAGAGGGGTAGGTAGAAAAATAATTGGAAGGGTTTAGGGGGGCTACTAATATGGATGGGAGGAGGGGAGAGGTAGAAAAATTATTGGAAGGGGTTAGGGGAGTACTAATATGAATGGAAGAGGTAGGGTGGGTTCTAATATGCATGGAAGGGGTTAGGGGGTACTAATATGCATGGAAGGGGTAGGGGGTTAATATGCGTGGAAGGGGTAGGTGGGGTTCTTTTGTGCATGGAAGGGGTAGGGGTGGTTCTAATATTCATGGGAAGGGTAGGGGTGGTTCTAATCAGGAGGATCCTGGTGCTGTATCCGGGTAAGTAAAACCCCTTCCTTATAGTGACCCTTTAATGTTATTATTTAATCATTTATATAGCGACTGCAAATTCCGTAGCGCTGTACAATGGGATAAACAACTCCTAGTTTACGGAATAAGAATATACCCGGCGAGTAAAAATGCTATCCCCCCCAGATTTTTTGGGGTTCCTACGCCCATGGTTCAATCTAATGCTGTAATCCACACTGTACTAATTCTCAACTCCCACAGTGTGTTAGTCTAGCATAACATTTGTCGTTACCTTTCCTTAGTTTCTCAACATATATTCATATCACCTTTAGCCCACTGCGGTCTAAATATAGATTAAATATCTACTCAAACTATTGGGAAATTTTACCCATATCACGCTTTTTGATCAAACACTCCTTTCTTTCAGAACTATCTTCTACTCATTTACTATTTCCTCGTGAGGATACATTTAAGACTTATGTCTTTTAAATGTTTTGGCTATTCGGGAGTTAATTGTCTCCCGAGCCGATAATAAAACAAGCCTCCATTCTCACTGGACACGCCCCCTGATTAATATGATTTGTGGACTCCACATGGCATCAGGAAAAGGGACGTACCCCTCTGTGGGTTTAAAAAGAGGCGCCTTCAGACCGCAGTCAGCTCTTGACAAAGGCGAAAGGTATCGCCGAAACGTGCGTTGAGCAGGCTCTCCCGTTACTGCAGATGATTTTTTAATTAGGACCACTGCAACTTTACATGCTTTTTTCTCCTTGCGGGTTTTTTTTCTTTTTATACGGGGATTTTATATTTCTGGCTGACTACCGCTACATTTTTGCTCTCTGTTAGCTTAGACGTTCTCACTTAGGGATACCTTTTACCCCAAATCTCCTATAGAGCTACATGAGGAGGGTCTGATGTAAGGTCTTTTCGTTATTCAGCCTGAGTATACTATTTACTTTCTTTTACTCCAACAGTACTAATTAACATCAGCCTTTCAAGTTGTGGGAATAAGAGGTGTCTGATTATCTGAGTTGCCTACACTTCCCGAGATGGAAAGTTTTATCTCAGGCTCTTGATGATTTTTGGCTATCAAGAACGCTCATACCATTAGTACTCTATCTACCTCTCGATCATCAACCACAGTTGTATTGTTCACAGTGGTGAATATTGGTATATACCTATTCCTGGCAATCTCTCTAATGTAATGACTGCTCGGATGCCTAATATTGGTATAGACTTACTCCAGGTAACCTTTGTAAACTAGGGGGTGCTTGGATTATTGGATTAGTGTACGATATACCTACTAGGGTATTACAATTGGGGCAATATTTACTCAATGCTAGCTTCCCGGTTGATCTTATATTAACTTGGGATACGCTGCTAACTGGTGCCACAAATACCCACTTGACACTATTTACTCTCCCCCTAGGGATATTACCCCCTAAGCCTACTACCCTTTACAGTGGTAGATAAAGCCTTCATACTGTTGCTTTGTAATTTAAATTTGTGCTCATTCACCCTAGCCTACTCCAGTGGTAGACACAGACCTATTACTCTTTTCTTTGCAACTATTTGCAACATTGGACTATCATACAGTCTCAGTCTACTACGTTGTTATTTGACTTTGCAACAGTATTAGCACGATCGGTCCTATTTTAAAGCACTTATTATTATTTTTCATGTATTTGTTTGTTTTCACTATTTACATTTATTTATTTATCATTCTTTTGTTCCTCATGAAGGACTAATAAAATTATAGTTCTCGTTTTGCTCTTTATTTCTAAAGGCACTGTCCACCTATTTAATTAGAGCAGCTCTTACTTAAGGGTACAAGGTCTGATAGGGAGTGGGTTTATTTCATCTACTCTCCTCAGCCCTCTTTTCTCATATCGCACTTTGGGGTTATGCCCCTAGTATCCTACAGCCATTACAACCTCGGTGGAAGGACCTGTTTCCCTTCTCACCTCCGTTGTACTTTCCCCTAATATAGGGGTGTGTTTTTATGTACTGGTTTTGTTTGCAGGGTATCTTTGTATGTTGTGTTGGTGTTTGATTGCTGGGATGTATGTATATAAACACATACACTGCCACATAAATACACAAATTAACATACACATTTGCACAGTGACAAATACACTCATCCAGATACACACTGAAGCACACATAGATACATATTGAAACAATGGCGTAGCTAGAGATTTTCCCGCCCGGGGTGGACTCTGATTTTGCCGCCCCCTCTCAATACACAACGAAAATATTACAAAACGTCTAAGTGTATTCTGATATTAATATATGTACTAATCCCAGCAGCCCTTAACACAAAGTGTTTGGCAGCGAGCCACTGACGCTCCTCGCAGCTCACATCCCCTCTGGAGGGGTAAGAGAGAGTGACCAGTGGGAGAGTGGTTTTATGTGCTCCTGCCGGTCACACAGACATCATTGCTCCATTAGGTGCAATCCTGACACACAGATACATACACTGACACACACAAACACCTTCCTAGCACCTTCAAAATGTGGTGAGTAATTTATGCTATTATTGGTTTTATATCTCATTGGTTTATATAAATGGATTAAAGCCCAGTGTAGGATCAAACATTATTCAGTGTACACTTCGATTTAGGAATATACTGTGTTTCTCCAAAAATAAGACCGGGTCTTATATTAATTTTAATCACAAAAAACACACTAAGGCTTATTTTCAGGGTAGGGCTTAGAGCCAGTCTGTCAGCAGGTGTCCGCTCTGTGTAACCCCCCCCAGAGACCCTCACCTCCCCCTCCCTGTAATACTCTCCCCCTCCCTCCCTGTAATATTCTCCCCCCTCCCTCCCTGTAATATTCTCCCCCCTCCCTGTAATACTCCCCCTCCCTACTTGTAATACTCCCCCCTCCCTCCCTGTAATACTCCCCCCTCCCTCCCTGTAATACTCCCCCCTCCCTCCTTGTAATACTCCCCCCTCCCTCCTTGTAATACTCCCCCCTCCCTCCCTGTAATACTCCCCTCTCCCTCCCTGTAATACTCCCCCCTCCCTCCCTGTAATACTCCCCCTCCCTCCCTGTAATACTCCTCCCTCCCTCCTTGTAATACTCCCCCCTCCCTCCTTGTAATACTCCCCCTCCCTCCTTGTAATACTCCCCCCTCCCTCCCTGTATTACCCCCCCTCCCTCCCTGTAATACTCCCCCCTCCCTCCCTGTAATACTCCTCCCTCCCTCCTTGTAATACTCCCCCTTCCCTCCTTGTAATACTCCCCCCTCCCTCCCTGTAATACTCCCCACCCCCTCCCTCCTTGTAATACTCCCCCCCACCATCCTTGTAATACTCCCCCCCACCCTCCCCTCCAATCTTCTCCTCACCTCCCCTTCCCTGTAGCGTGGCCGAGCTCCTCGCCGGTCTGCGACCCGGCCGGACTGACCTGGAAGTGCACACTCAGTGTGCCCTGCCTAGGTATTATTTTCGGGGTAGGGCTTATATTGCAGCCCACCCCGAAAATTCAGCTAGGGCTTATTTTCGGGGTAGGGCGTATTTTCGGGGAAACACGGTATATTACATGAAGTTTAAAGGCTTACTCCCAGGATCACAACTACTACAGTGCACTTTAGTGGTAATGATGTAAGTAGCACCCTGGCACTGTTTCCTGGTAAGGGGGTAAACCATGGTTTGCTCTTACCTGGCCCCCGCCTCAGGCGCCGAGCCTTCTAACGTGCCGTATTAATCCATTTGGTTCTGCAGATCTACAGAAGCCAGATGGCGATTCTGATGGTCATTCATTTTCTGAAATTATCAGCTGAGTGCCAATGAATAAAATGCTGTGCAAGGAATATGTACAGTATTGACATTAACACTGCCTATACAAGTTTATTGCACTATGACCTCTTCAAACCACTGAAGCAGCCATGGTGCTTGTAGTAACCCTTTAAGACTTAAGAGAATGTTAATTCTTTTTTGTTTTTTGTAAATAATATCTTTTTATTGACATTTTTTGGTGTCTGTTTTTACAAAGAAATCATGAAAAGAGCATAGAGAATAGGACACACAGGTCCCCAGTCAGCGCACCAAACACTAACGACAAGTGAAAACAAGTATAGTAGGTTATTATTAAAGACATCATTTCTGGAGGCTTGCAAGTCCCATACAGGAGGGAAATAGTGAACAAAAGGACTTGCAGGTCCCGTATCAAATAGCAGAAGAAAGGTAGATAGGAACATTAAGAGGTAATACAAAACACAAAAAGAAAACAACATTGCCTGTACCAGGCCTACAAGCCACCTTATCCTCCCTTGTATGCAGGAGTATCAGTGTGTACAAGTGTTGTTTTGTGGAAGGAGGGGTAGCACAGGGTGAATGGAAGGAAATCCGAGTGTAAATTCTTTTATGTATATGTAGCTCTTCTTTTAACTTTTCTAGACATTTCCTAAAATATTTGTTTATGCAAACCCATTAACCTAAGTTCCACTTTATCTAAACTGCACTTTTAGGTTTGATACCCTACACTCCCCCATAATAACTATATTTTTTCTCCCTATATTATCGTATAACAATGATGAACCTGGTAACTGAGTTTTCTTTTTACACAAGAAAATCTGACTGGAGAAATGCAAAGTGCTGCAATTCTGCAATTTTATGTATCTAGATCAGGGATAGACAACCCTTCATACTCCAAATGTTGATGACTACATCTCTCATGATGCTTCTACAGACATAATGCTGGAATGCATTGGGGAAGATCAGGGCAAGACTTAGGACTTTAGGCACCCTGTCTCCTTGGCCACCCCCCTTCATCAAATGCCTTCCACTATTTAAAAACTCAAATTTGCCACCATTATGTAAGATTGCCTATGAAATGATACCAAATTAGGGCACTGTTTAGTAGATTTTTGGGGGGGAAATAAGTGAATTGGGATGTCGGTGGGAGGGAGGTGAAAGGGGCCGGGCAAGTGATGTGATCTCCTTATTTGCTCTGCCCCCAAAGAGGCAAGCCCACCCAGAAGGGGGAGGTCCATCAGAGTTAATGGTAGGTCAGTCTGACATGAATGCACGCCAAGCTGCCTGTCAATCATGCAGGGAACACCTGATCATACCGCAAGTGCATCTATCGATGTGCCTGTGCTATGATTGTTGGGGGCAGTTCCCTGACATGCGTTAAAGCAGACATGGGACAGGTCCGCCAGAGTTAATGGCAGGCCAGTCTGGCATAAATGCTCCCAGGTTACCTGACAACCATGCAGGCCTGCCCATGAGGGCAGACTCTACAGATAGCACTGCCTTTCTATTTAACTGCTGTGCTGCATGGCTCAGTGAATAGATTCTCTATCTCTGTTGCGAGCTGTGTGGCTTCCTGGCGCACCTATTGCTATGGCACCCTGTGCGCCTGCACAGCTCTCACACCTTCAAAGGCCAGAACTGAAGGAAATATAGTCCGCAACATCTGGAGTGCTAAGAGTTGCCTTAGCCTGATCTAGACCAGTAATTTGTTTTTTGTAATCTCATATAATCTCTACTCAATTTCTTTCTAATAAGCAGCCAACAGTTACATAATTGTTCTATAAAGTTTTAACATGTGCAGGCCCAATGTACAGTGGAATAGGTAGTGGCTTTATAAATAAATGCCTAACTCTAAGGCAAGTTCATATTGTTTGTGACAGAGCTCCCTGCACCGCGGCTGAGTACCTCCGCCAAGCTTGCTCCATAGCTGGAACCGGAAATCTGAAGCGCTTCTGCCCCAGTCGCCACAGCTTGACTAGGGTCCTTCTGGAGCTTTTCCACCTGACCTGACCCTCTGCCTATTCCTCTGCAGCCTTCCTTCCAGACAGGTTTCATCCCGTCTGCCTATTCCTCTGGAGTTCTACTTATTGTGCTTTATTTTGCCTTTACAAAGGCACTTGCGGCTCTCAGGCCAAGCTCTCTTGACTCTCTTGAAGGGATCCTTCAGCCACCAATATGGTCCGAAGACTCTGTCACTGGGATCCCTAAAAATCCACACAGGACACAAGTTCCAAAAGGAACTAACATGCAAAGCTTTACTTTTTACTTGGGACTAGCCCATATGATTATTACATAAACATTGCTGTGACAAACAAACAATAAAAATACAAACCGTCAAATCATAGCAGACAACATACAGCAACTTATCATAACACAATGACATATTCATAAAGGGGTGTGGAAGACAATAATTAACAGAAAATATCTCTCCTTCCTGCAGAATTAGCAATGTGCAAATTAGCAATCCTTGCTATTCAGGTAGTGCATAACGCTGTTGCTAGACCCTTGCAACCAACAGGTGGCGCTGTACAGGCTCCACAGCCAAATCCACCTAGTTTTTTGCAAGCACTAGCAAGACAAGAAAGCACACTAACATTTAACCCCAAACAACCGCATTACATACACACGCTGCACCCACAATGGACACAGGGTGACTTAAACATAGGAGTCATTCAGATACCTAATTGAATTATCCATCTTAAGCTCTTGGTGATGGTCACATTGTTTCTTTAGGCATACTAAGTAGTCATGAGATTAATATTCTACTTACTACAGTCACACTGCATTCACATTGCTTAGTAATGTCTCTATATACCTATACTATGCCTACATAAAATATCTCAGAAGACAGCTCATTCTCTGCCTAGAATAATCATCCAACAATAACGCATAAGTCAAGGTTTCCCCCCTAAATACTTTAGAACCGTACACATCATTAGCTCATGATAATAACATTCTTCAGTTCCCTTACAGCTTAAGTATAACTCTAAATTTTAATTACAATAAAACAGAACTCATCTCACAGCTTGTACAACATCTTGTGTGCTCATTACCAGATGAAAATAATGTGTCACTGTTACTATAATGGCTCTCCTTGTGCTTTGATGCAATAAATTAATTTAATGTATTATACTTCCTACCAATCAATTTGTATATGTAAAACCAAATTTCATATTATTACCAAGGTTAGAAGTACAGGAATGAATGAATTCTGATATAACGTCTTTGAGTGTGAATGCAAAGAGCACATGTGGTGCCTGTAATTATATACTGTGTTTTTGCAAAGGATTTTATTGAAAATCTATAGACAAAACGTAAATGAAACATACAGACCCTAAACCCTTTTCATCTTATTTACGCAGTTAGCCAACAAAATTGCTGGACAACCTTTTACAATTCAAAGAAAAAAGTTGCTTGCACACAATCCCAAATCCCTATGTACATTAAAATACATATTAGGGGCTGATGTGTACTAGAATCGCTGCTGCCACCCAGGAGTAGAGGGAGTTTGAACCTCTTAGAACTGTTCAAATTAATTCACTTTATTCAGATATCTATAACATGCCACTTAAAGCGGCACTGTCATGCCAAACTTACATTTCTTTAATTCTCTTCTCTCCCTCTGTCAGAATCTGTTCTCCATTTCTTCCTATCTGCTCTGGTTTTCTTTAAAACATAAGACAAAGTAGGGACTATTTGTCCTATGGAGGAGGTTTCCTACGCCTGACCATCTCAGACCAGCAGAGGAGCAAAGTGTGCTTCATTTCCGGTGGTCAGAGAACTTTTCCCACAATCCTTAGCTTTCCTCCCTGTTCCCGCGATGCTTCATGTCACTTTTCCCGATCGTCCTGTCACTTAGACAGAACGCCGTCAAAACTACCGAATTGCGTCCTAACAGAATGAGGACAGTTTGTTCATTCAGGTTAGGATGCAATTCGGAACTTTGTTCGTATCGGAATTTCATTAGAATGAAGGAAATTCCGATCCTATTCGTGTAGTAGATAACTCCCTAATTCCCACGGTATCAGGGAGCTATCTACCAAAAGGCTGAAAGATCTAAATTGGTCTTTCAGCCAAATTTACTAATACTAAGTAAAGATTACTTAGTATTAGTAAATTCTGCAACTGCTTGCTATACTGCGAGTAGGGGCATGACTAGTAAACAGTGAGCAGCCTGCTCACTGTTAAAAAAAAACCCCAAAACCTAGTACCCCCCTCCCGAGCCCCCACCTGTGCCGCGCAAGTGGGGGTCTATTAAACTGAAGGGGGGATCTAGAGCACCCCCAACCCTGAACGGCGGGTGGGAGCCCTAAATGAGAATGTGGGGGACCTATTGTCGGGTGGGGGCCATAAAAATAATGAGGGGGGGGGACCCAAGCAAACCAATCAGAGTGCTCTGAGTCAAATTGCAAGCTTTTCCCCGCCCTGTGGAGCTCAGTCTGTGCCATTCCCTTGCCGGGTGAAGATGGATTAACTTTTTAGCGTCGGCTTTTTCTTTTTCGTCAGATTTTGTTTTGCGCTCTGGTTTTTTATTTTATTTTTTTACAAGTTCGACAGGTATTATGGTTTTTATTTGGCCTTTTTTAGGGCTGAAAAATGAAGATTTTAGAAAAAAGAAGACATCAAATGGTGTTTTTTTTTTTTGTTTTTTTTTTTTACAGGTGCTTAGTTCTTTTACCCCCCTTCCCACTATTTTTAGGGTGAGGGGGGTAGGTAGGGGATTATTATTTTTTGTTTTGGGTGGGGGGTGACTAGTCACCTTAGGGGGGTAATTGCCTGTTAATCACCCCCTGCAGATATACCCTGTATAAATATGTGTGTGTTGGTTAAATAAAGTAAACTCTGTTTTCACCTGTCATCAAGTCTTGGCTGATTTTTGATTGAGCTGTTATAATTACATGATTTTCCTATTACTTGAAGTAAAGTCATGATTTTATTAAAGACACGGAGGCAAATATTGCATATCCCTTTCTTTACTGTCCACCAATAGCAGCAAAGAATACAAAACAAAATTAAAAAATAATGCATACATATTAACATAGGTCACTCCCAGCTAAGTCCCAGTGTAATAGTAGGCACCACCCTCAGATCTCCCTCTTTCTTGAAGATGCGACACACCACAACCGAAAAAGTCAGCCAAACAGGAAAGCAGCAGACATAATTCTTCAGCAAACGAAACATAGAAGGTCATGCAACAGCCCACCCCAAAGCTCTAAACAGGTATAATCAAAACCAAACCTCATAAATACAATGCCCCACTTACTATACCAATGAATCCAATCGCCTATAACAGACAATATGGGTTGGAAAAATAGACAACAAACTGAGAAATTGCTTCATAATGGGTGGGACATAATGGGTGGGACAATACCCGGCTTCGTGTCTTTAATAAAATCATGTAATTTTATTACAAGACACGGAGGCTCATGTTGCAAGTTTAAAGCTGATCAACCACCGCAGAAAACACATGAGTAATAGACCAAAAATAAAATTCCCGAAACGTTGATTTCCGTGACCAATCGGCCACCCCCATAAGGTCCTCCAGACGCCATAATTGATGAGGCAGAGGCTCCCCTAACAGAATGCACTCCAAAAACAAAAAAGTTGATACCAGCTTGGTCCAGAATCCACTTCAACCATCGGGACAATGTAGCGCTCGCAACTGGGGCAAAAGGGGAATAAAAAGACAAGAAAAGTTGAGGTGTAGATGCGGAACTATGTGGCCTGGTACGATCTTCACAATGGCGTAAACATGCTACCGGGCATAAAGCCGGCATCGAAGGGAAAGTTGGATACGATACCAACTTAATAGGAGTCTTAGTACGTCTGGAAATATTGAAAGTCACAGTCTCTGGAGTGTAGGATCTGGCATCAAAATCCAAATCACGTACATCCGACACCCTTTTGCAAGAAATGAGGCAAAAGAGACAAACCAATTTAACCGACAACTGGCGTAATGAGAGATCTTGGTTAGAAGGCCAGACAGAGAGAAAAGACAGAACAACCGAGACATCCCAAGTGGATGAATAACGCGGCCTAGGAAAGACAGGAGTTGTGTAGGAGTCGACATACTAAAGGATGTTGGCCTGCAGGGCACTCATCAATACCCCGGTGGGTAAAAGATATTGTCGACCTGTACAGATTGATCGTTCGGTGAGCCCTGCCAGTGTCAAACAGAGAAGTCAGGAATTCCAGAATCGCTGTCACAGGGGCTGAAATGGGATCCACGTCCCTAGCCAGGTACCAGCCAGCCCAAGCTTCTCGACCGCCATGGTCGACTCCGTGATGGGAAGAAGGGGGACCAGATCCTCGTCTAATGGAAATTGGAGCGGTGCTGGAAAGAGCCTCGTCCCGAGCCACGGGACTGGAAATAGTTGCGGCTGGCCAGATGGCCCTGGAATCTGCCGGCCCTGGTAAAGACCCGCCCCTGTAATAGCTGTCTCGTGGAAGATTGGGCCTTATCAAGGGCAGTAAATGCCCCTACGAAGCAACCCAGATCCTTAATAAAGGAATTGCCAAATAATAAGGCCTGGGCATCTTGACCAGCTTCAGTGAGGGCGAGATTGGCCAACTTGGGCTCTATTTTAAATAGGATGCTGTTCCATGGACAGGGAGGCATTGACACTCCCGGCGATGCAAATCGCTCTCTGGATCCAACCACGGATTTCCTCCAGGTCTACCATATGGTTTTTGGCTCTGGCCTCCTCCGCCAAGTCAAACAATTTTGCAAGGGGACCAAAGACATCAAGGTGTTTGTCTTGGTACAATCTAATTGCCGAATCCAGTCCTTTGCGTGGGTTCCAACCCAATTTAGCCAGAAACTGGGTCATCTTAGGGTCTAGCTCCGGGGTGTCACATACTTTGTTAGGCACTACAGGCCTGGGACACTCTGCCCTAAGTTTGTTGCTGGCCGTATTGCTGAATGGGCGCCGTACCCATTTCTCAAGTTATCGAGCCATATGGTCCACAGGGAGCCATTCAGCCGACCTCGGATGGTGGAGCTCATCTGGGTCGAATAAGGACTTGCCCAATGGGTCCGTAATGGCAATCCCTGCGCCTGCAGAAGGAGCAGCCCACAGATAGCCTTCGGACATCCCTGCCTGAGTGAAGGAAAAGAGGTCAAGGCCCAACTCAGCGTAATCCCTCTCAGAGTCGCTCACAGACTCCTCACCAGCCTCCTCACTAGACCCGATTTCTGAGTTGGATTCGCTCTCTTTTTGTACTCTCGCACATTTCCATCACCATCAAGAAATGATGTGAAAATGTTTACACATCTTTCCTGCAAAGTTCACTTCCAAAGCATGCCAATATAAAAATTAAGAAGGCTACGAGGAGCCAATAAACTTCAAATTGTTATTTTATTGCAAACACATGCATTTTTAGAAATCTATATTTAGAAATCTATTAGCTATAAGTAACTGGGAAAATTGTATGTGGCAGCCATTTTACACTTGAAAAAAAAACATGATCTGATGAATTGTAAAGATCTATGGTAACTTACTGTATATGAAATATAGAATATACACGTTAAATGGTGAGACAGACATTTTATTTTTGCAACATATTTAAATATAATAAAAACTTCAAAAATCTTTGTGATAAATTTGAACCTATGTACAGGGGCGTACCAAGAGCATTTGGCACCCGGGGCGGGTCCTATTTTTGGCACCCCATCTCCACCCCCCCTTAACTTTAAATGTAAAAAACAACCCATTTTTTTAAAATGTATTTAGCACTGAGCACTGTGGGTGTGTTTGTATGTAGTGCACATATACACATACACAGACACACACAAACACAGGCACACACAGATACACATTGACACACATGCAGACATCGTGGCGACTCTAGGAACAATATATGGGGGGGGGGGGGGGGCACATAAGATACCACAGTCAAAACAAGGGGGAGGGAGGGTGAGCAGTACAACTTTTCACTAGGGGATGGGGTAATATGCTGCCATTGGCAGTCTGATGCCAGCATGCTGTGTTCTGCATGCTGGCATCTGACTACACATTTGCATATAATTCAATGAATTATCTACTAAAGGATCAAGCTAAAGGATCAAGTTTAAAAATGCCCCTTTCTTATTTTCAGTTGTTTAGTAGATAAATCCCTTATTTGTTATCCTTATGTGGGATTGCAATATTTAAGGACACCAAATAAAGGAGCTATCTACTAAACACATAGATACACACAATCACACACATAATTACTGATATACACAAACACAATCACAGACCCACACACATACAATCATAGACACACGCAAACATTACACTACCTTGCACTAAAAGTGTACCCTGGTGGTCAGTGGTTGCTGCTGGGATCTCTGTGCTCTTCCTGCACAGGTCCATCACACGCCCTGTAATGACCCTAAGGCCGCGATGACATCATATCCCACCTGCCGGCTCACTGCAGGGCGAAGACCGATGCACACAGTCCACACACAGTCACTTACACACAGTTACAGGCAGACAGTCAAACACGCAGTCGCAGCAGACAGTCACAAATACACACAGTCACAGACAGTCACACAGGCAGACAGTCACACATACACTCAACACAGTCACAGACAGTCACACACACACACACACACAATCACAGTCAGACAGTCACACACATAGAGTCACACAGACAATCACAGGCAAACAGTTACACGCACACAGAGACACACACACAGTCACAGACAGTCACTCACACATACACACACATACACACACACAATCACAGGCAGACAGTCACATACACACAGGCAGACAATCACACACAGAGTCACACAGACAATCACAGGCAGACAGTCACACACACACACACACACACAGAGACACACACACACACACAGTCACAGACAGTCACACACACAATCACAGGCAGACAGTCACACACACAGGCAGACAGTCACACACACAGGCCGACAGCCACACACACACACAGACAGACAATCACACACACAGAGTCACAAAGACAATCACAGGCAGACAGTCACACACATACAGGCAGACAGTAACACACAGGCAGAGAATCACACACACAGAGTCACACAGACAATCACAGGTAGTCAGTCACACACACAGATACACACACACACACACACACACACACAGTCAAAGACAGTCACAATCACAGTTACACACAGCACACACTCTCACTTACAGTAAGCTTGGGCTGGAGGAGGGGTGGATTCAGCTGGGACTCCTTCCTGCTTCCCCTCTGTGTGAGACACATACTCATACACACACACAGTCACAGACAGTCACACAGGCAGACAGTCACACATACGCTCAACACAGTCACAAACACACACACACACAATCACAGTCAGACAGTCACACACACACACACACACACACACACACACACACACACACACACACACACACACACACACACACACACACAGAGGCAGACAGTCACAGACACACACAGAGTCACACAGACAATCACATGGTTTCACTTTCAATCAGATGTAATTTACTTTGAAAGTTTTCATCTCCTGCTCTGAAAATGTAACTTTAATTGCATACAGGAGGCCCCTGCAGGGTCTAGCAAGCTACTAACCCCTTAAGGACCAAACTTCTGGAAAAAAAGGGAATCATGACATGTCACACATGTCATGTTTCCTTAACCCCTTAAGGACACATGACATGTGTGACATGTCATGATTCCCTTTTATTCAAGAAGTTTGGTCCTTAAGGGGTTAAGGGGTTAAGTTTTGCAATTTGTTTTTCAGTGCACTTCAAATTCACAGAATGGAGATTTTGAGATATATTAAGCAAAGTGAGAATTTCAAATTTAAGGTTGAAGTAGCTGAACTGGAAAAATTCTGTAAGTCAGAAATGCTTTGAGTTCAGCTACTTTGTCCTTAAATTTAAAATAAAAAAAAATAAAAAAAGCATTTTCTCTTTTGTAAACAATCACATTTATCCAAAATGTGCCAATTTGTTTTTTATATTCATGAAAATGGGTGTAATTCTCACATTCTCTAACCAATCACATTCATTTGTGATTCCCTCAATTCATTACAGTTTCCAGTTTAATATGTAAAATTTCTAAATAAACACTAATTCATATAAATAATTTTATATGAAAAGGGCAACTGTCATCAAGCAACTAATGCACTTCAAATTATAAATCCTGCATTATCAATAAGAAAGATCCCACTTCTGTCATTCAGCTACCCTGCTGTATATTAATTAATAAGTGCATAGTTATGCACTGACAACAATTTATTTTGAACAATGTTTTAAAGGCTGCATTTTTAAAAAATGCAAATTCGATGTAAATGCATTAAGCAGAGAACTTTGCAGATTTATTGTTTATAAAATAACCACATCATTGTATATCCAATAGGTTGTATAAAAAAATAAATATAAAAAAAGCAAAATAAAAATAATAAAATTGTACTCTACATTTTTTTTTAATTCAGCCATAAAATCTAGCTTTCATAAAGAAACCCACTTACATGTCTTACTTCAGTGAAGGTTATTTGTTGACTGAAGGTCTTTTCTTGTCAAGATATGATGAATACCATGTGTGAAGACAGAAGAGCATCAGGACCTGTATTAGCCAGAAAACCCACTGATCTGTGAATAACCTAAAAAAGAAAACCTGAAGATTAGCAGCATTGCTTTTAAGGATGATCCATCAAATTCAACAAGCAGATTTACAGAGATGAATCATCTAGTTCTTTGTATGTCTACTATACACTAAAGGTTATTTTTGTTTCTAAAAAGGAGTTCCAAAACAAAGAAATAGAAAAGCTTGCATGTTGCTTATGTGTCAACAAAATTGCCTTTTAGGTTTCTGACTTCCCTTTGCATTTAAATTCATTTTTTACTACCTATGATAATAAATGACTTCAGGAGAGGTCCTTGTGATGCTGCCATGATGCTGTCTTCTTAGTAAATTAGAGTTGTCTATATATGCAGTAAAATCTAAATCCCCTGGTCAAGCATGCGTTTAATATGAAATTAGAGGGATAAATCAAAGATGATTTTAAATAAAAGTTCCGTGCAACACTTCAGCATATTACATATTGGTATATAATGTAGTCAATAATTCAAAAAGGTTGATTCAAAGGTTAAAGATCTTCTGTCAGCTAGGTAAAATGAGATCCATTTTTTTACATCTTTCTGTGTACTCCTATTATTCATGAAACTTTAACTGTTTTCTATACAGGTGATATTATATGTTAACGCACCATAAAATTACATTTATTTTGCTAAGTACTTCTCTAAAAAGTTATACATTTAAAATGATTGTCACAATGTTTTTGCACTAAAATTATACATACTCATGCCTATGGATAATTGGATAATTCTTTCCTTTTATTTATTTATTGATAATTTAATTTATAATAGAGATTATAATTGCAGATTTCACATCAATACATCGCCTGATGATTGAGGGGTATATTCACCAAATTAGACTTTTCAACTAGCTTTGTTAAGACATTTATTTACTAAAAAAAAAAAAAAGTAATTTTATGTCAGGTCAAGATGTCTGTTTGCAAGTCCATAGCCAGAGTGGACTAACAGGTGCTGGAGCAACCCATGGGCTCCTTAAAATCTCCAGTTCTCATTTTGAAGTCATTTCATTGTTAGTTTCAATCCCTGTAAGCACACAGGCAGGGCCATCAACCTTTTGTATTGGTCTGTTGACATGATATTGTTTTCCCAATTCTACTGTGCTTCAGAATATGTTGGTACTTTATAAATCCCAGAAATATATATAACACTTCCATTTGTGACAGTGCCACTTTAATGCCACCATATTACATATATACAACAATAGTATTGAATATTTAATATTTACATCATATACCGATGTCTAGTGTGAAATAAATGGAAATGTTTTTACTGCACAATGGTGTTTCCAACAAGTCCAATATATGCCCAATTTTAGTTCCATGAAATTACACTTGCAGAGATAACCTGTATAGAGACAATGTGTACATGATGCGCAGGATGTAACGGATCACCTGGCACCCCGACTTGGTACCTCCGTTAATGGATGCTCCTAGTGCTTCCTGAGGACTCCAAGCACTCTGGCAGACACCACAATCACCGAATCCGAGAAACCTTTTAAATTCTCCCAAGCATATGAATGCTGTAGACCATTGAATAGGAACCATACGAATAGGCTTGTACTCCTAGCAGTCAACTGGAACAGCATGCAATAAATCCTTCCCCCAATAATGAGACGACACATCACTTTGAGGGTAAAACAGGAACTCTGGACTGGCTCATCCAGCCTGGCTTTTATTTCCAACTCACACATACAGGCCACACCCAGGGGGAGGCATAAAAGAACCAATGACATAGATGTTACCTCCCACACATCCCCTCCCCTTAGTGTGACACATAATCCCATTATTCATACAGTTTAAAATATACTTTTTACACAATATTTATAACTTCAAAACCATACATCACATTTACACAAAATTACATATCCACAATCAATCCATTCAGGGGAACAACATATTAAAAAATGGCATGGATCAGACCAGGGGTTCAAAAGTTACTAAAAGTATCTTTTAAAACCCCTAGCTTTACAGGGCCTTCTCTGTGCTGGAGAAGTAATTCAATTATCTCCCAGCACAGAGACAGACTCCATTAACCACAAGGTTGCAAAACAACATAAAACACTTTAAAATACATAAAGTCACATTTTACACATAACACACAGACATTTCACATATCCCCAGATAGCTGGGATCTGAGCGCACAAAACTACCGAATAGCGCGCAGATCCTACTCACACAGTACAATTGCCATGGAGCTAAAGTCTTTCCCATAGTCTTTCATTATGAATAGGCTCCATGGTATAGCTATCTGGGGTATCACATTCCCATAAAGTCTGGTCCATAGTCCAAAGGCAAGAGGCGGGCTATCGGCCCCCTCCAAGGACACGTGGCGAGGTCGGTTCCGCCACAATCCCAAAAAGTCCCAATATGTCCATCGATGATTATAAAAGGGCCAGTTGCAGCAATATAAAGTACAATATGCCCCAAATAACCCAGGGGCCATAGTCAGCAGGTAGGAGGCTAGCAAACAGGCTTCTCCAGGGCCCAGTGGCGAGGTTGGTTTCGCCACATTTCTCCCCTTTTCCAAACAGACTAACAGGGTACCTGACCTCTTGCCGGTCAGTGCCCTTGTTAGTCCAGCAGCCCACCCACAAGACAGAAACAGCAGTACAGCCCACCCGCAATAAATGGTTACTACACCTGGGTAAGGGAGAATCTTGTCCCTGTCCAGGTGCCTTACCACGGCTGTGTGGGGGACTGGTAGGCTGCCTTGGTGGGTTGCTGAGGGGGCAGAGACCAGCGGTACTCTGTCCTGGTGCCAGCACTACCACGGGAGTAGTCTGGTTGGAGCCTGGTTGCTGGAGACCGACTGTCTTCTCTTTAGCTGCACAGCTCTGCTGCTGGAGACCGACTGTCTCCCCTTTGGATACATAGCTCCGCTGTTGGAGGGGGAGACCGACTGTCTCCCCTTTGGCTAAGCAGCCTTGTTGCTGGGGGACAGGACTGACTGTCCTTACACCCTGTGCTGTAGGTGCAGAGACCACAGTCCCATCTGCACAGTTGTGGGGCTTACAGTCTCCCCCTGGTACATTAAGCTGCCGCTGGGTAGAGGTGGTAACCAGCTCCTCTCCCATTAGAACACTCTGCCGCTGGGGAGAGGTGGTAACAATCTCCTCTCCCACGCATCCTTTCAGTCTTTGTGGAGGGAGACCGACTGTCTCTCCTCCCAATGCAGTGTCCTGCTGCTGGGGAAAGGAGACTGGGCTCTCTATTCCCAAAAAATCACGCTGCTGCTGGGGGGTAGGACCAACTACCTCTGCCCCCTGTAACTCAGCCTGCCGCTGGGGAATGGAGACTGGGCTCCCAATTCCCAATAAATCACGCTGCTGCTGGGGGGTAGGACCAACTACCTCGGCCCCCTGTAACTCAGCCTGCCGCTGGGGAGGGAGGACGCTGCTCTCCTCTCCCTGCACGTTACTGATCCGCCGCTGGGGAGAGGTGGTAGCAAGCTCCTCTCCCCTACATACTTCTATACTCTGTGGAGGGAGACCGACTGTCTCTACTCCCAATACAGTGTCCTGCTGCTGGGGAAAGGAGACTGGGCTCTCTCTTCCCTGCTGGACACTCTGCTGCTGGGGAATGGAGACTGGGCTCCCAATTCCCAACAAATCACACTGCCGCTGGGGAGGGAGGACGGCCCCTTCAGCTCCCTGTAACTTGGGCACAGAGACCACGGTCCCATCTGCGCTGGTGAGGGGCTTACTGTCTCCCCTTGGTGAGCTGCGCTGCCGCTGGGGAGAGGGGGTAACAAACTCCTCTCCCTTACACACTTTCAGCCGCTGGGGAGCAGGGCTGACCCTCTGTACTCCCTGTAGGCAGGGCGCAGAGACCACGGTCCCATCTGCGCTGGTGAGGGGCTTGTCTCCCCTTGGTGAGCTGCGCTGCCGCTGGGGAGAGGGAATAACAGGCTCCTCTCCCTGAACCGTAGACTGCCGCTGGGGAGGAAGGACGACACCTTCAGCTCCCTGTAACTCACACTGCCGCTGGGCAGTGAGACCAATTGGCCACAGGCCCAATCTCCGCAATCGGCACTCACATTCCCATGCCGCTCGATTCTCCGCATCCAACTTGCGCACGGTTGCCATAACCACCTCTATTGAAGGATTCGGGCCATATCTGGTTAATCGTCTCATGACCTCGTCCCGGTACGCATCGCCCTCAAAGCGATAGGTCATGTTTGCTGTGACCAGGGGTGCTGTATGAATACTAGCGTTACCCTTACTTTGTAACTCCAAACAAACTGTGTCTCCGAGCTGCTTTACCTCACACTAGGACGCCATCCCACCGCTGCCACCAATGTAACGGATCACCTGGCACCCCAACTTGGTACCTCCGTTAATGGATGCTCCTAGTGCTTCCTGAGGACTCCAAGCACTCTGGCAGACACCACAATCACCGAATCCGAGAAACCTTTTAAATTCTCCCAAGCATATGAATGCTGTAGACCATTGAATAGGAACCATACGAATAGGCTTGTACTCCTAGCAGTCAACTGGAACAGCATGCAATAAATCCTTCCCCCAATAATGAGACGACATATCACTTTGAGGGTAAAACAGGAACTCTGGACTGGCTCATCCAGCCTGGCTTTTATTTCCAACTCACACATACAGGCCACACCCAGGGGGAGGCATAAAAGAACCAATGACATAGATGTTACCTCCCACACATCCCCTCCCCTTAGTGTGACACATAATCCCATTATTCATACAGTTTAAAATATACTTTTTACACAATATTTATAACTTCAAAACCATACATCACATTTACACAAAATTACATATCCACAATCAATCCATTCAGGGGAACAACATATTAAAAAAATGGCATGGATCAGACCAGGGGTTCAAAAGTTACTAAAAGTATCTTTTAAAACCCCTAGCTTTACAGGGCCTTCTCTGTGCTGGAGAAGTAATTCAATTATCTCCCAGCACAGAGACAGACTCCATTAACCACAAGGTTGCAAAACGACATAAAACACTTTAAAATACATAAAGTCACATTTTACACATTTTACACAGACATTTCACATATCCCCAGATAGCTGGGATCTGAGCGCACAAAACTACCGAATAGCGCGCAGATCCTACTCACACAGTACAATTGCCATGGAGCTAAAGTCTTTCCCATAGTCTTTCATTATGAATAGGCTCCATGGTATAGCTATCTGGGGTATCACATTCCCATAAAGTCTGGTCCATAGTCCAAAGGCAAGAGGCGGGCTATCGGCCCCCTCCAAGGACACGTGGCGAGGTCGGTTCCGCCACAATCCCAAAAAGTCCCAATATGTCCATCGATGATTTTAAAAGGGCCAGTTGCAGCAATATAAAGTACAATATGCCCCAAATAACCCAGGGGCCATAGTCAGCAGGTAGGAGGCTAGCAAACAGGCTTCTCCAGGGCCCAGTGGCGAGGTTGGTTTTGCCACACAGGAGTAGGCTATAATCAGTCTGACTAATATGAACTAGATAAATACAGTGATATGTACCCAGAGAGTTGTAAAGGGTCATCGCTCTAAGCACCAAAACCAACTTTAGTTTAACTAAATTGTTTTGGTCTATATATCATGCCTCCACAGTGTCACTGTTCAGTTAAAATCACTTTGTTTATGTAGTCCTCGACACACTTCCCAGAACCTACAGATCTACAGGGTCAGAACGTCAACACCATTCGGCTGCATACAGGGCCATTTGGACAGTAAAATCCAGACATTTTTCATGGAATTCAACAATGAATGGATTTTCTAATTCAGGCCCACAAAAACAGTGTACAAAATACAGATTAAAATCACCTATCTTAGTAAACAAATATGGGGATTCAGTTCCATCATATGGCCATATTGTGTTACGCCCACCACTACGTCACAGTACCCCATTATCAGTGGTTCACACACTAATTTTAACATGAGGGATTAATATGCTAATTGCAATACTTACTGCTTAACCCCGTCACCCAGGGGAGACCCTTAACCACGGGTGACGGACCAGGTCCATCATGGGTTAAAATTAACCCCAGATCGCTGCGATTGCAGCGATCATGGGGTTAACAGTGCTCCGGTCGGCCTCTGTATTAGAGGCAGACCGGGAGCACCCGATCACGCTGCCCCTGCAGCAGTGCTCGCTCTGACAGGCTGTCAGAGTGAGCACATGTGCTGCAGGCACTTACCATCCGCCTCCCTGCGCTTCCGGTCCTTTGTGAAGTGCAGGGAGATGGATCAGCAGTGATCTGCTTCTCCCTGCAAAAAAAATTAATTAAGTTTAATTAAATTCCCACCCCCCTTTACCCATTTTAAATAAAAATTAACCCCTTTCCTGCCAATTGATCACTGACTACAATATTTACTGACTACAGTGATCAATTGGCAGGGATTACATTTTACTGTCATCTGACTTTTTTTTAAACCCCGGAGGGTTAATTTTTTTTTTTTAACCCTCAGGGGTTAAATTTATTTTATTAATTAATTTAAATATTTTAAAATGATATATTTAGCTAGCTGGGGTGGGTGGAAGTTAGTGGGGAATTGGAAGATTTGATATTAGGCTAACTAGGGGCTAACTTTACATTTTTTTAAAAAAAATAAGCTTTAAAAAGTTAAAAAACGTTTTAAAAAAATGTTTTAATAACGTTTAAGTTAAAAAAACACCCCCCTTTACCCAGCCCAAATAAAAATTAACCCCTTACCTGCCAGTCGATGACTGCCTACAGTGATCAAAATACAGATCACAGTATTATACTTTGATCTAATTTTTTTTTAACCCCTGAGGATTAACTTTTATTTATTTTTTAACCCTGAGGGGTTCAATTCATTTAATTAATTAATTAAAATCTTTTATAATTATATATTTTGCTAGCTGGGGTGGGTGGGAGTTATGGGAAAGTGGGGAATTTACTGTTAGTGCTGCTTACTGCTAGTTAGGGGTTAACGGTAAAAAAAAAGCTTATAGAAAGTTTAGGAAAGTTAAACAAAATTAATAAGCAAAAATAAAGTTTAAAAACTAGTTTTAAAAAGTAAAAAAAGTTTAAAAAAGTAAAAAAAATACATTTAAAAACGCTCATTACCACTACACCTGGAACAAACTAGAGAAAAAATTAACCCCAGATCGCTGCGATTGCAGCGATCATGGGGTTAACAGTGCTCCGGTCGGCTTCTGTATTAGAGGCAGACCGGGAGCACCCGATCACGCTGCCCCTGCAGCAGTGCTCGCTCTGACAGGCTGTCAGAGTGAGCACATGTGCTGCAGGCACTTACCATCCGCCTCCCTGCGCTTCCGGTCCTTTGTGAAGTGCAGGGAGATGGATCAGCAGTGATCTGCTTCTCCCTGCAAAAAAAATAAATTAAGTTTAATTAAATTCCCACCCCCCTTTACCCATTTTAAATAAAAATTAACCCCTTTCCTGCCAATTGATCACTGACTACAATATTTACTGACTACAGTGATCAATTGGCAGGGATTACATTTTACTGTCATCTGACTTTTTTTTAAACCCCGGAGGGTTAATTTTTTTTTTTTAACCCTCAGGGGTTAAATTTATTTTATTAATTAATTTAAATATTTTAAAATGATATATTTAGCTAGCTGGGGTGGGTGGAAGTTAGTGGGGAATTGGAAGATTTGATATTAGGCTAACTAGGGGCTAACTTTACATTTTTTAAAAAAAAATAAGCTTTAAAAAGTTAAAAAACGTTTTAAAAAAATGTTTTAATAACGTTTAAGTTAAAAAAACACCCCCCTTTACCCAGCCCAAATAAAAATTAACCCCTTACCTGCCAGTTGATGACTGCCTACAGTGATCAAAATACAGATCACAGTATTATACTTTGATCTAATTTTTTTTTAACCCCTGAGGATTAACTTTTATTTATTTTTTAACCCTGAGGGGTTCAATTCATTTAATTAATTAATTAAAATCTTTTATAATTATATATTTTGCTAGCTGGGGTGGGTGGGAGTTATGGGAAAGTGGGGAATTTACTGTTAGTGCTGCTTACTGCTAGTTAGGGGTTAACGGTAAAAAAAAAGCTTATAGAAAGTTTAGGAAAGTTAAACAAAATTAATAAGCAAAAATAAAGTTTAAAAACTAGTTTTAAAAAGTAAAAAAAGTTTAAAAAAGTAAAAAAAATACATTTAAAAACGCTCATTACCACTACACCTGGAACAAACTAGAGAAAAAAAGATCCCACGCTAAGGTTAAAAATACGCCTTTTGAATTACCCCAGGGTGTATTCTTTAATAAATAGTATGTGTTTGTGGGAAAGTTTTAATAACCAACCATCTAAACTACTCCAAAATGGAACATGGACCCAGTGTAAAACTTCGAAGTAAAAATAAAAAAACTGAATGGCTGCGTCTCAAATGTGCCCCTTCAACATCCACATATACTTGGCAAAGGTACATACGTGGGTATTGCTGTACTCAGACGACATAGCTGAGCAACATATGTAGTATTATACAGTCGTATCACACACAAGGTTTGCAAAATATATTGTGCAAACTCACTTTGTGTGTCAAAAAGGCAGAAACAACGCTTATTACCACTACACTTGGTACAAGCTAGCGGAAAAATTATCCCACGCTAAGGTTCAAACTATGCCGTTTGAAATACCCTGGGATGTCTTCTTTAAGAAATGGTATGGCTTTATGGGGTAGTTGTAATATGTAGCCTGTTCAAGTGCTCCAAAGTGGGACAAGGACGCATCAAAACCCTGCATGAAAATTCACACTTAAAAACCTAAACTTGTCACGTCTCTTTTACAGCCCTGTAACTTCACAAAATAGTGTCTAGGTCATACATTGGGCATATTGTTTTACTCAGAAGACTTAAGTGGCACATATGAAATATACAAAATGCCCAGCAACAATCTGTATGTAAAAAATGCCCCAAATTTTTTTTTACCACATACTTTGGCATATATTGGTGAAAAAATGGTGGCATGTTAAGGCACAATATGCACCATATGAGATACACTGGAGTGTCTACTTTTACAAATGGTAGGCCTTTGTGGGTCTACCCCAAATTGAAGCATAGGCCCATTAAATCCGTCTCTCAAAATTGTACTGTAAATACTGAAAAGGACAGGTCTCCTATATGGATGGCACTGTAGCTTCACGAAATAGTGAATGGGGGTATCGTTGTACTCAGCAGATGTAGCTGAACACAAAATAAAGTTTTGGACAGGAATAGCACACACCAACTTTACAAACTACACATGAGAAGTTCTTTGTTATAAGTTTGTGTGCCAAAAACCAAAAAAAAACCCCACAATTTTACTCCAATATTTAGAGATTGGCGGTGAAATGGCTATGTCGAAAGTGTCAAAACAACCTTAGGTAAATAGCCTGTGATGTCTACTTTATATAAATATATACTATTGTGTGGAAATTATGTTTTCTTGTATGACTATTAAGCTTACAAAACAAACATACCACATTCTAAAATCGCTCCACATTAAAAGTTTATTTTACTCCTTGTGCTTTGTGACCTGTAACTACCAAAAAAAGTCTTAAAATCCCATACACGTTATATATTCTGTAAATCAGAACAACTAAATGAATTTATTTTTAATTACTTTCCTTAATCTGCACTAATTATGCACACATTATTATTGCAAAAATAAAAAAAAAACACAAAATGTTTCATTTTTTTATAATAAATAAGCACGTATATAGATATATATGTTACATCAAATTAAAGCCCTTTCTGTCCTTTAAAAAACAGTATATAATATGTGTCGGTGCAATAAACGAGAGAGATGCAAATTGCAGTTGAACGCATACAGCAAGAAAATGCAAAAAATGCTTCTGTCATTAAGCGTAAGACAAGCTTCTGAAGCTGTGTCCTTAAGGGGTTAAACTGGTTCTACAGACTCTCCTATGTTTTCCTGTGGCACCTATAGTGGTGGGTTTAACACAATATGGCCATAAGGTGTAACAAAAATCCTCTTATTTGTTTACTAAGATAGGTGATTTTAATTAGCTTTGTAAAATTTAAAAACAAAATTGTGTGTACGCTGTCATTTCATTTTATAACATGACAGGAGGCTTCGTATTTGCTTAAGACTTTCTTTACTTAAGCACTTTTTTTACTTAGTAACAGGGTAACCAATCAGAAAAAAGGATAACAAGGTATAAGAGTCCCTCCCTGTGATGTCACTTCCTCTTTTTTTGCTGCTTCACACCAGTACAGGTCAGAGTGCCACTGTCTCCTACTTTCTGTGGGTTTCTGTGGTTTACTTATTGATTTATCTGTTATCTGTTTTTTCATTAACATTTATTATTATATCTTTTCTTCCTATTTCTTATCCCTTATGGGTTTTTATTTATTTATCTTATTCATCTATTTCCTATACTTTCCTTACACTACTGAGATTTATATGTTTTCACTCATCTAAATTCTACTCTTTGGTATTTCTTATTATTATAACTGTTTTCTTTCCGTTTTTTATCCGTTTCTACCTCCTTTTAGCCTGGTTTGCGAGCGGCATTCTTGTGCCCCGTTTTCCCGGGCTTTTTGGGCTGTGGAGAGCGCCTCAAACGGCTCTCAGTGCGCACGGCGGCCATCTTGGATCTCGCGCTCCTCCGTGAGATCCAAACGGCCTCCTCCTTTCGCTCGTGCGCATGCGCGAGATCGCGGCGGCCATTTTCTTGGTTCTGCAATCACTCCGGTCGTGCGGCGGCCATTTTTTGCTACATATCGCAGCGTTTTCAGTACTTAACTTATATATATATTCAAAGTCACAGATTCAAGTATATCTGCTCAGTTCTATATTTATGTATATATTAAAATTAAAGATTTAAGTGTCCATTACTTCCCTCCATTCCTACTCACCATAGGAGGGATTTTAAATTACCAAGATATCAGTCACAATCTATTTTCAGGCTATCTCCCCCTGGTGGAGATTTGTTTATACTGCATACAACTTATTTTTCTCATTGAATAAACAATACATTCTTATATTACTGTTTGATTGGGTATACCCCAATATCACTCAACCATTAATTTGACTCTGAATACTTTGGTATTTATATAGGGTAAATTCCCTATTTATACCTTATGATTAATACAACCCTTGTTTATACTGTGGATGTGTATAGGGAAAAATCCCTAAATAAGATTTATGATTGCTGTTTACTTATACAGCCCATGATTGGCCCGCTTTGCCTGTGCCACCATACCTCTATACGGGTTTGAATAATTATTCCCAGAGGTTATTTATACTGGGTAACCCCCAATTTCAGCTTGCACTGTGGAATTATAGCATATATATGGAGACGGCCTTAAGATACATTCAAATGCTGGCCTATTTTGCCCCATCGGTTCCAACACTATTGCTATGGAGGCTTCAAATCAAGATCAAAACTTGCAAGCAATTATAAATGCGGCTGTTGCCGTTTCACTAGAAAAGGCCATGGCTCGGGTGCTGCCCATTGAGCCAAAGGATCCTAAAATATCTGAATCCCCGCTTTCTGACGAAGAGGCGGAGGAGTCCGATTCCACAAAAAGAAACCCAATAAGAGATATTGGAAAGGGAATGGGCCAGAACCACTCAAACGCGAGGGGAAAGAACCGGCAAAACGCCCCAAACAGGCGGACGCTAAAGAGAAACACTCAGTCCAGCCCACTCTGTCGGAAGAGGAGGAAGACTCTTTCGACTTACACCCCTTGGCCATCCTAGATGAATGGCAAGCTGACCACTCCTCAGACGATGAGGAGGACTCGCCCGAGACATCTTTTAAAGGAGTACCTCTCCTTCAAACTACTGTGGGAGACCTCACAACCGAAGATATGGTACCCAGTTCGGACCCTTCAGGGGACGCTGAATCCTTTCTGGATGCGCTTGGTCAACCTCCTTTTGACCCGAGACAGATCAGATACCCTCAATCATCTGAATGGTCACTCACAGACCATCTCTCCAAGTATATCCATTTTTGGATCAGGAGACCCCTAGACCGGGAAGTCCGCAAACGCCTAAGAGCCGAATGTCCTAGACCTACTCTGCCGGACAAGGTCGCTGTGACCCTGGAGTTTGATACGCTGCTCTACACATATATGGCCAGATCCGGCCGTGACCCAAAAAAGGGCATTGAGCGCAGCCTACATCTCACCCAGGACAAGATGCTAGATATCCTGGGGCCCCTGGCCAAAATTCTACTACTGGCTGATGAAGCCCTCTCTAATGAAGATCCTTTAGACTCATCTGTGATAATGGGCACTACGCTCCATTTGCCTGCTGGGCAATGCAAATACATCTCTCTGTACTGAGCGTAGAAAAGCAGTGCTGCTGCGTATGGATGCCAAGCTAGCCGACTTGGGAACTAAAGAATTGGGTCCCAAGGCCAAGGGTCTGTTATTTGGAGAACCCGATATTAAAGAGTTACATAAACATGTAAATGTATATGCCACACTAAGCAAGGCGCAGTCATCCATGAAAAGGGTATTTCATCATGAACCCTCACGGGTTTTTCGCAGAGCTGTCTGTACAAGGGGTAGTGCAGTCAGCCGCTTCTGGTCCACTAATCAACGCCAGATAACCCCCACTCCATCGTTCTTCCCCAACTACCAATCAAGGGGCCTTTACACCCAAAGGGCGGATAGGGGGAAGAGGATACAGAGCCCGCGGACACAACAGATACCCAACAAGTGAGATCCCCTACCTTTCACCTTTCTACTGTTTATCATGCAGGCAGGTTGTCACTTTGTGTAGACATGTGGAAGACGCTGTCTTCAGATACCTGGGTTCTAAACACAGTTCAGGGTTATTCCATAGAGTTTTATTCTCTCCCTTCTCAAACAGGTTATCCTCACTATCCAACAATGTCAAAATCTCAGAGTCTTCTTCTCGATTCAGAACTACGTTCTCTACTAACAAAAGGAGCGATTCAACTCGCTCCCCTCGACGAAGGCTTCCTCAGCTCCATCTTCTTGGTCAAAAAGAAATCTGGGGAATACCGCCCAGTAATCAACCTTCGCCAACTGAATACCTTCGTGATTTACAGACATTTCAAAATTGAAGGAATACATCTCCTCAGAGACATTCTCCGACCAGGCGATTGGTTCACCCGACCTCAAGGACGCTTACCTCTCTGTTTCAGTACATCCATCCAGTCGGCGTTTTCTCCGCTTTCCTTGGCAACACCGGATTTTTCAATTCACCTGCCTTCCATTCGGCCTGAGTTCCGCCCCGTGGTGCTTCAACTGCTCAAGCCAGTCACCGCACATCTTCGAGAAAGGGGCATTCGTTGCTTAATCTACCTCGACGACCTCTTACTACTCTGCGAAGACGTATCCAGACTGCGTTCACAGATGAACTATACATCTTTATTGATCGAATCCTTGGGATTTGTCATTAACCAAGAGAAATCATCACTGTCCCCATCCAGAGTCATTCAATTTCTCGGCTTCGAGATCGACTCTTCAACCTGCGTTCTTCTCCTGCCTCAATCCAAGCTAACTGCGATCAGGAAGGAACTACGCAAAACGCTTCGTCAAGCGGATTTACCTCTTCGAGGTTTAGCTCGGATTGTAGGCCTACTTTCAGCTTCCATTCAGGCAATCTACCCAGGTCCCCTACACTATCGGGCCGTGCAATGCTTGAAAGCTCAATTCCTCCGGACCCATCCATCATACGACCAGAGGGTCCCGATCACTACCGAGGTGAGGGAGGAACTCTACTGGTGGCTCCACCACATGTCTGCCTGGAACGGGAAGGCAATTTCCGGCCCCACCCTGGACTTTGTGGTGGAATCAGATGCGAGCCTCCAAGGCTGGGGCGCAACCTGTCATACAACCTCCACCGGAGGACCATGGACCAACACAGAACACTTTCTCCACATCAATTGTCTGGAGTTAATCGCAGGCTCGTTCGCAATTCACAGTTTGACCAATCATCTCTCAAACTGCTGTATTCTCCTTCGGATGGACAATATCTCAGCCGTCCAATACATCAACAAATTGGGCGGAGCCAGATCTCACATCTTCTCCGAAGTGACAAAGGACATCTACGGATTTTGCTTCCAATGCAACATCACACTTCGGGCAGAATATCTTCCAGGGGAGATGAACATTACCGCGGATTGGTTCTCCCGACATTGGAGAAACGGCAGCGACTGGCGCCTACACAGAACAGTGTTCCTTCGCATCTCCAAACTCAGGGGCCCGTTTATTCTGGATCTATTCGCCTCCCGGACAAATTTTCAAGTCCCACAGTTCTTCAGCTGGCTTCCAGACCCAGAATGCTTGGCAGTAGATGCCTTCCTTCAGAGGTGGCCGACAACGGGAGCCTATGCCTTCCATCCATTTGCAATGATTTCCAGAACCCTTCTTCAGATTTGCAGACAACAGGTCACGGTGGTACTACTCACCCCACTCTGGTTTCTGGATCTTCTGGACCTCTCCTGTCAACATCCTCTCCTTCTACCTCCATGGCCCATTCTCCTTGAGGACCCTCACGGGAATCCTCATCCAATGATACTGCAAGGCCACCTCCACCTAGTAGCTTGGACTCTTTCAGGGGAACCTGGCATTTCGGAGAACTATCGCAGAGAACTAAGGAACTCCTCTGGGATTCATAGCCCCTGGCACCAGAAGATGCTACCTTTCCTCCTGGAGCACTTGGTGCAATTGGTGCTTGGAACAGCATACTGATCCCCTTACGGCCCCTAGACAATTCATATTGAATTTCCTCTCTCATCTATTCGACCTGGGCTGATCCTACCGATCCATCAACGTTGCCAGGTCAGCCATCTTGGCAGCCCATGTTCCTCTAGAAGGAACTCCAGAGGGTCAGGACCCGCTGGTTTGTAGGCTATTGCGGGGCATTAAACTGGCTCGCCCCCCAACACCGAAATACTCCCATCTTTGGGACGTCAATATCATGATTCGCTTCCTGGAAACTTGGCCGAACAACGAGGATCTATCCCTCCGTCAACTCTCTGCAAAATTCACCCTGTTACTTTGCCTGGTGTCCTTCCAACGGATATCGGATGTTCGAGCATTTGACCATGAAGCTATCAACTTTTCCCCAGAAGGTGTCACCTTTTCAGTGTCCAGACGGACAAAATCAAACTCCTCTTCAGTGTTTTACCCGTACTTCCCTAACCAGTTGAAATTGTGTATGGTTTCACTTCTCTCCCGTTATTTATTACTCACCTCCTCTCTCCGTTCAAACTCCTCCAGCCAACTATTGGTCTCATACGTCCGACCTCACCATCCGGTGTCAACCACATCCCTTGCCCGATGGGTTAGATGGTTGCTCTCCCTGGCCGGGATTGAAGCCTCCTTCGGAGCCCACTCCATCAGGGGAGCGGTGGCATCAGGAGCATTCAACGCGGGAGCCTCACTTCGAGACATTCTTCAATCCGCAGACTGGTCACGGGAGCAGACGTTCCGCAACTTCTATTTTCGTCCGGCTGTGCACGCTTCCTTACCTCTTCTCGGGGATTGTTAAAACAGCAAATATGAAGCCTCCTGTCATGTTATAAAATTGTAGATTATGCTAGCTTTAGTGTACCTATAATCTTAATTTTATTAATGACAGGAGGCGAGTATTTCCCACCCTTCACTCTCGTTTCCCCCCCCCCTAAGGTCAACACTGTAGGTAAGTTTATCAAAACAAGAGTAAATACGCTATGTCTTACTACCATGGGGGCAAGGGGTTACTCTCTATGGGTGGATAGAATAACTCTGGGTGGGAAGTGGCCTATAATACATGGTTTATAACAACTGGATGTCATGATTTTAGAAGTCCAATTCACGGATTAATCCTTGGTTTCGACTCTGCTCTCTCGTTTCAGCGTAAAACTCCACCAAGGAGACAAGTCTAGTTGCTGTTCCACCTCAAGCATCATCTCAGCTCTTCAAGAAGACATGTTTACGTTCCTGTTTCCCTTTCAAGCATCAACTTTCTCGTCTGGCATTCTGAATCTCTCATCTGGTTCTTCTTCAGTTCCCTGTTTCTATTTGTTCGCAGCCAGAAAGAGGAAGTGACATCACAGGGAGGGACTCTTATACCTTGTTATCCTTTTTTCTGATTGGTTACCCTGTTACTAAGTAAAAAAGTGCTGCTGTGAAGCTTAAGTAAAGAAAGTCTTAAGCAAATACTCGCCTCCTGTCATTAATAAAATTAAGATTATAGGTACACTAAAGCTAGCATAATCTACAATTTGTATTTTCTATATATTTTGGTCTTCACAGCTGCACCCAAGAAATTTATGTTCCAGGTGTGTCCCAAAATTCCCTGTTTTTCAGTGTGTGTGTGTGTGTCTGGCTGTAGTGAAGAAAAATTACAAGAAACAGGACTTCTGATGAATAGTATATTTTTTCTGCAGCTATTGGACTTATTTCGCACAACCCTTCACTATTATTAGGGTGATGGGGGGTAGTTATGATTATTTATTTTTGTTATGGAATATCTAAGGGACTGGGGACAGCTAGCCACCTCAAGGGCTGTGGGGGTAAAGAGTGAGACGTAAAACTATTGGTGGGGTGCACAATGGCATGTTCTCTCACCTCTATTGAGCAATTAATTTGGGCCACACCTGCCATAGGTAGGGACTGGGGTGTACACTAGGTCCTTCCTTTATATTATTATTATCACAGCCCCCATCAACCATCAATAGCTGGAGCCACCAGTAGACATTAGGTTCTCCTCCCTGAATATTAATATCAAGGCCCCCACCCACTACCAATTGTGGAGGACTGTGGGGGACACTAGGTCATCCCGTTAAAAATATTTGAATAGCCCCGACCCACTGACCACAGTTAGGAACAGTGATCTGTCCAATCCCATTATTTTATTAAAAGACCTTAATTCGATGCCTACAAAGCGTTTTCTAATGAATCGGCAGCAATAGCTACCCTAAACATTTAGTAGATATTCCCCATATGCTGCATGCAGGTGGAGACCTAAAGAGGTTTAAAACCTATATTATAGTAGTATGGGGGTTTTATTGACACCCATTGATTTTTTAATAAGTTATTTATTTAACTTTTTAAATTTGGTGGCTGGTTATCAAGCTCTGGCCAAACATTACCTTATACAAGGATTTTAAAAACTATTTGCCCACTGACTGCAAGCACAATAGTATTAGAAATGATTATCTTGCTTATCTGCAATTATTATGAAAATAAATGTAAATCATATGTGATACACTGTTCTGTTCCAGCCATTTCATTTGTACATTTGTACAATGCACAACAAATGTTTAATGCATTTTAACTTAATATATTCAATTTGGAACTTAAGAAAAATGCAATATGAAATCATAGACTTTAACAAAATAGCAGTCCTGTTTTAGGAGTCAAGCACAAAATGGCAAACAGATCAATAGTTTTATTATAGCAAGTTGACCATTTTTTCACTGCACGTCTGACTTTCTTCACTATAAATTTATGCTGCGCTCAGACAGCTTGGCTCTTTCCTCTGCAAAAGTAAATCACTTCAATACCCTCATAACCACACTCTCCCGCAAACCCCAAATACTATTTCACACATTTAACTCTCTTCTTCGCCCTATTGTTCCTCCTCCACCTACTCACTTGACCGCCTTAGACTTTGCAACTCACTTCACTGACAAGATCTCTACAATCAGGGAAGAGATCTCTCATCTTTCTTCTTCCACTTACAATATTTCCCCTAACCTCACTCTCTCTGCTGTTCTATGTTCATTCGCACCTGTTACAGCGGAAGAGGTTTCTGCTCTGTTCAAGTCCTCCCGCCCCACCACCTGCTCCCTAGATCCAATTCCCTCGCATCTCATTCGTACTCTGTCTTCTTCTCTTTCTCTACCCCTCACTAAAATTCTCAATCTCTCTCTCTCCTCTGGCATATTATCATCACCCTTCAAACATGCAACTGTAACCCCAATTCTAAAGAAGCCCAACCTTGACCCTAACTCCCCGTCCAACTACCGTTCTATCTCGCTATGCCTTTTGTGCCCAAGATCCTTGAAATAATTGTGTATGTGAGATTGACAGACTTCCTCGAGTCCAACTCTCTGCTATACCCGCTTCAGTCTGGTTTCCACGCTCAGTAATCTGTGGAAACGGCACTAACCAAAGTATCCAATGTGTCACGATTCGGGGAACCCAACACGCTAACACACACACACACAGAAAGTGTGCAGTACCGGACCTTAGAGTGGCCGGGATAAGCACACACAGAATAGTCAGGAGACAAGCCGAGTAAGGGGAACCAGAAAACAGAATAACGAGAAACAAGCCGAGGTCAAAGGGTAGGAGAAAGTCACAAAGTCAGTATAACAAGCCAGAGAGTACGTAACCAGAAAACACAAGATCAGAATCAATACTAGTAAGCAAAGACCACAACAGGGCACTGAGAGACAGGAAAGGTAAGTATATATATCCTTGCCTTAATTCTGATTGGATAACTTCCAATCAGAATTAACAAACACACGTGGGGGATATCTATACCCCCCACTGTGATTGTTGCACTGTCGCTTTAACACCGGGTCACGTGAGCGACCCCGGCATACTGATATCAGTGCCGGCTCCCAGCGTGCAGCGTTAGACATGCTGCCGCTGGGAGGAGGAGAAGAGGACGCAAGCGGCGTGTCAAGGGGAGAGGACGCCGCTCGCCGACCGGTAAGAGGAGGGGGGACCGCGGGCAGTGACGGACCGAGGGTGAGTGCTGCGAGAGGATTGCAGCCTCCCCTCACCGCTGCCCGTGGAGCCCTGACACAATGATCTACTCGCTGTAAAATCTCATGGTCACTACTCTATCCTAATTCTCCTTGACCTGTCTGCGGCTTTTGACACTGTTGATCATCAACAGCTTCTTCTCATCCTCCGCTATCAGTGTACAAGATATGTAGGGGGGCAGGGGTAGGGTTAGGGGCAGGGGTAGGGTTAGGTTTGTGGATAGGGTTAGGGGTAGGGTTAGGGTAAGGGGTAGAGGTAGGGTGAGGGGTAAGGTTAGGGGTAGGGTTATGGAGTAGGGTTAGGGTTGGGGTAGAGGTAGGGGTAGGGGTAGAAGTAGGGTTAGGGGTAGGGTTATGGAATTGCCGAAGTATCGAATTCCCGAAGTGCCAAAGTGCTGAAGTCCCGAATTGCCGAAGTCCCAAATTGCCAAATTCCCGAATTTCGGAAGTGCCGAACTGAACCGAATTGCCGAAGTCTCGAATTGTGTCACTTTGGAGCTTTGGCACTCCGGAATTTTGAAACTTCAGAATTTCGGGACTTTGGCACTTCAGGACTTTGGCACTTCGGGAGTTTGGATGTTCTCTTGCAGCCGCTTAGTAGATAACTCCCTAATTCCCACGGTATTAGGGAGCGATCTACCAAAAGGCTAAAAGACCTATATTGCGAGTTGGGGCATGTCTAGTAAACAGTGAGCAACCTGTGGCTGCTCACTGTTAAAACAAAAAAAAACCAAAAAAAAAAAAACAAGTGTCCCCCCCTCCCAAGCCCCCACCCATGCCACTGAGCGGCAAGTGGGGGCCCTAAAATAGAATAGGGAGGACCTCAGCGGTGGGTGGGGACCCTAAAGTACCTATTGTCCTCCCCCCATCCCCACCCCTGAGAGGCAGGTGGGAGTCCTAAATACCAATAAGGTGGGGGGACCTATTGTCCTCCCCCCAGCCCCCGCCCTTGAGCGGCAGGCGGGGGCCCTAAACTAGAATAAGGGGGGGGACCTATTGTCCTATCCCCCGGCCCCCACCGCTGAGCGGCACGTGGGGGCCCTAAATACCAATAAGGGAGGGGACCTATTGTCCTCCCCCTCCCTAACTAAAAATGTTTCCCCATCCTAGGTGACTAGGGGTCCACAACCCCCTAGTCACCCCTCTTCCAAAAAAATTTATAAACCCCTACCTGCCCCTCACAAAATAGTGATGGGGAAACAATAATTAAGTACCTGTAAAAAAAAGAAATAAAACTTACCATTTGATGTTTTTTCTAAAATCTTTTTTTCAGCCCCAAAAAAGGCAAAATAAAAAAAACCATAATAACCGTTGCACTTTGAAAAACAAAGCATGACTACATTTCAGAGGTTAGAACCAATCCATACCATTGGTATAGATATTTACTCTTCTCTACGTGTGTTCGTAGTTCTTGTAGTAGTACTCTTGTTTTGTAATCTTTATTCTGCAGTCTATCCCATTTTTGTTATCTGCTTTCACCAGCCTTCCACACCTACCCCCTTACCTTGCCCTACTCCCCAATCTGCATGCCATGTACACAACTGTATTCAAGTGTACCTGATGAATTGATGTTGTTATGAAAGCAAACGGTGGTCACACCAAATATGGATGTAATCTAAATATTTCTTCTATTCACTTTGCATTCTGTTAATTTAAACAAATAAACTACTAACATTTCTATTTTTAAAAGCATTCTTAACTTGTAGCATTTTTCAAACACCCGCTTTAAACAATATAATATTTGTTTGGTGCATTTAATGAGAGCGACTGCATTGCGCTGAAAAATCCTGCAGCAAAAATTCTAAAATGAATGTGGTTTTTACAAATAAGTCTTGGTCCATAATTTTAAATTGTGTTCTTTTTTCACACTCTTGTAAACTAAACTGAAATTCTCAATACCGTTTTTTTTTTTCTTTTTGTGGTCTCTATCAGGAGTTTCAACCAAATCACAAAGAAACAGTTTGAAATCTATTCTAAGTATTTTCTCATTTCACAGGTTAAATGTGCCAGGGACACTTCTAATTATTCTCCAAGCAAATGTTTCAGAGATGGACATGTATAGTTTTGGGATGTTTCCTGAACAACATTAACCATTCTATGATATTGCTACCCAAATCCCTGTTTTATAAAAAAGAAACAAAAAGTCTGTTATGCAGTTTTTTTTTCATCTTCAAAATATGAATGTATTATTAAGTAAAGAGGCCGCTTTATAGTTTAACTGATGCTTGTAGATGTGAGCTTTCAATGGCTCTCAGACACCTTCTTCATGCATGGTTAGCTAAATATAATACTTTTATTGGTTAACTGAGGCTTTTAGATGTAAGCTTTCATGACTACTCAGCTCCATTTATCATGTTTAATGAACGGACTTCAGTGATCCTAAAAGCATAGCATAATAGGATGATATTTATTCAAGCATTTGTGGGTTTACCCATAGAAGATTCATGTTCTGCTCCTTTGAATTGCATCTGTTTGCTTTTTCTTTCTTTTTTTTGCGAAATAACAAATATTTTTTGCAATTAACCTTTTAATACTTTGTTAAACCAGATAATTAGTTATTATTTTCCTGATTTATAGATTGACTGCACTGTGGACGAACGACATAGTTCTTCTTAATGTCCATATATTTGTTTCAGTCTAGGTGCTTCTGGAAATATTATTAACAGCTGGGCAACAACGAATGCATCCCCACAGTATATTTTATAATGCATTAAAAGGAGTCAACAAAGGCACTCAAGAATGAAAAGCTTTCTTTATACCAGTTCACACAAACACAAATATAATTATCTTATTCTAATCTGTCTATTTAAATACCTTATTTCTTTATTAATTATCTTACCACTTTCTGCAATTAAATATATTATAGTAGTTTTACTGAATAGCTTACTCTTTTAATACAGAGGGTATTTTAGCAGTAAATGGTAGTAATGTATTTCTTTACCTCTTACTATTTCAAAAAACAAAGAGGAATACTAGGTATGGGGTAATATTTTTCCAGGACATTTAAAATTACTTTATTTACTACATATACACAATTGCATTGTATTGTACAAATTGTATTACAGGAAATGTAAATTAGAACAGGATCACAGTATCTTATATACACAATCTAGTTTGAAAACAGATTACTTCTAGATTTATAGACCTGAAGCTGTGTTGTACACTCATACATACAAAACATGAAGAGGAATTTTAGCACAGAAAAGAGACAGAAGTGTGAAGGGAGGCTGTGTAAGGCACAGACAAGAGAGTGTGGCTAAAGCTGCAGAAATAAAGTTGTTGTTTTTTTGTTTGTTTTTTAAATATATTTTTTATTATAATTTTGAAAATTAAACAAGTATTAGAGAAAAATAGTTGTGTCATAAGGTAAACACAAAATATAAATATTACATTACAATATACACGAAACTACATAAAGAGACGTACAACAAAGAAAACAAGGTATCGGGTCGGCCATCGGGATCTGGGAAAAGGACAGAGTCGATATCGCTTCTTTAAAGTATTCATTATAGCTAGAGCCACTTTCGGAGTATTATTATCCGTGTTTATCTTACGCTCCTTACGTGCACATCACGCTCTGTTTGTCAGAAATAAAGTTGTTTAATTCTCATCCCTTCGATATGAAAATCAAGTATAAACGTTTTTATTTTCATGTATTTTGCAATGGTAAATCTAGTCCAAAAAAACTTTATCACCCTCATTTATACTCTAGTTTTGATTACCTGTCTGTAAATGAACAAAATTATCTGCCAGAAGCCACTAGACACTGATATAATTAATGTAAAGTTGCTGAAAAGGGAAGCTCACCCCCTGCTTCCAAATAGTACAGGAAGTTTCACTGGGTGATATCATTCCTACAGTCAGGGAGGCGGAGCAGTGAATGGACTCTATTACACTATAGCAGTCCAGAGTTTGCTAAAGATGTCTAAAGCAGTCTTTATCAATCTATAATATTCTTGTTTGACTTGTGTTATATTCTTGTCTTGTTTTAGAAAAAATGTGCTGTTTCTTATGTACACACTCCTCGATATATATGTCTTTTAAACGCTGTCTTTCTCGTGCCTGTGATGTTAACTTTCCTATTGCTATGCACATCAAAAATAAATTAGGAAAAAAATATTGCTAAAGTAGTTTTAAGTACCTTTATTTTAAAAATATATGCTATAACTGTATGATCAAATGCACATATTATTTTTACATTCTGTTGACATTTTAGGAAGTTGGTAATGCCTTCAGGATCCTTACAAATGCCTACAGGCAAGGTATTTGACCATTTTTATTTTTATATTTTTGTCAATGTTTTCATACAAAAATGTCAGACCCTGTGTAAAATAATTGCAATATTAAGGACACAATATACAGTCTAAAGGTTTTTCTTTTCCCAAATATTTTTGTACTGCATGAACAAATAAGTGAATAATAAAACTTGTGTAAATTTACATATTATTAATTTTTAGTTTGTCTGCAAAGCTGTCTACACACAAAATCACTATGTTTTATGCTAGCTATGCATACCTTGCTTCAAATAAATGTTATGCTAATATTTTTTCAATCAAAAAGTACTCGGTAGTGAATGGGTTAAAAGGCTATAATTGAGATGTGACACCGCAGGGAAATTATCTATGCACTAAGATCACTTTATTAAGCAATGCATACCACTTTTTTTTTTAAATGATGACTGTAATTTATTTCCTAAAAACAAAATAAATAAGTAGAGAAACGGCACTTAAATTAGGCAATATGTGTCAGATATCCCAGAGATAATCCCCTACCCCAATCACAAAAAAATAAGATAATGCACTGGTGTGATCTTGGTTATTAACCTTGTTCTTGTTTAACAATCAAATACTGAATATATGACCTGCATTTTTTATGTTGAGTGCAGTATTTAATTGGGCTTATTGTATTTGTATTTTCTGTTACATGTTGTTCTGTATTTGCAATGTTGTCATTAGTTAATGAATATGTTAGTTTAAAAAGTGGTACGATGAGCTAAACCAATCCCTTATCCATGACCTATATATATGTTTGAAACTGATATTGCTAATACGAAAGTTAAAGAAAACTCTCATTGGCAATCTGGTGAGTAGGAGCCGGGCTGCAGGTGATCCTCTGTATTGGTCAAATCACTAAAAAACTGTTTCACCTAGGACCAACGGCACAAACTAACAGACAATTAGCACCATAAGTATTACAACTAGGTGTCATGATGCTTACACTGCCCCTTTAACAGTTCATATTGCACAGAAGTAGGTTTTCAACAAAGCTTGCTAAGTATTCTCCTGCTAGCTGAAATCCGAAAGTTCTCCATGACATTGTATATAGAAAGGGCTACTAAATAATTATTTGAAGGGCTACTTTCATCTCCAGTCTTGGCCAGGATAGTTTGTATTTGTGAGCAGTTAGTTTGCTCAAAGGGAGCATCAGGCACATCGGTCTACCCAAAATAAAGGCCATAAACCTGCTAAAGGCATACATGTGAAGCATTGCTGTACTTTGTGGAATGAGCTAAATACAAATTGGAGTGTTTGAACTGAAATAGCACGCATCAGCTGTACACAATTCACAGTAAATATACAATGCTCTATGTGTATATGTGTATTTGTGTGTAAACAAAGCATAACAAGCATTTGAAAAATACCTAACATTTTGACAGAGACTGGTGATAAAATGTATATTTAAAAAAAAGAAATCTGGTGGGTGTTCTCCCCTGGAGGTGGACATCCTACCATATCTATTTGTTGAAAGGGGATTCTAGATAGCTCAAACTTTCCAACTTTCAAGTCACCCATAAAGTATGCACAATATTTAATTTGTAATTTCCCATGCTGCCCTCTGAACTGCAAAATAGTTTTTCAAATTTTCTATGGAATATTGTGATACATACACAAATAGAAAGTCCTGAACATCCAAACGAAGGCAAGAAAAAACCAGTTTGAAGCACTTCCAATTTTGCAACAAACTTGAAAAAAAAAATAATTGTCCAGAATGGCAATGAGAACTATGCATATAGTTACTGTTTAAACATCTGCACAGACTCTGATAACACCACTTCTTCAGGCAGAGATTTCCACATACTTATTGTTTTTATGGTAAAAAAAAAACCTTTCCTTTGCCTCAGACAAAATCTTCTTTCTACCAGTCTAAACACATGACCTAATGTCCTATGTATAGTCATGTTTGTGAATAGATTTCCACACAATGGTTTGTATTGGTCCCGGATATACTTGTATATTGTTATCATAGGCCGGTGAAATAGCTCAGTGGGCTAATGCATCAGCAGAATCTGTTATAACACTTGGGTTGCAGGTTCAAATCCCGGCAGGGTTGACTCAGTCTTTCATCCTTCTGAGGTAGATAAAATGAGTACCATTAAATTGGGTGATAGCTAAGGTAACATCCCCAGGATGTACTTGGAAACCAGAGTAATCTGAATGTACCTTTCCTGGTTAAATACGTTGTTATTATTATATCCCATCTGAGGTTATGTTTTTCTAAACTAAAGAGGTTTAAATTTGTTAACATTCTTTATAGCTAAAATGTTCCATTCCTTTTATTAATTTTGTGGCCCATCTCTGCACTCTTTTCAGTGCCATAATATTCTTCTTTAGAACAGGTGCCCACAATTGCACAGCATATTCAATATGTGGTCATACTTTATAAACAGGCAAAATTATATTCTAATCCAGATAATCAATGGCTTTTTTCATGCATGACAATACCTTACTGGCCTTAGCCACTGCAGATTGGCATTGCACACTGTTGCCTAGTTTGTTATCTATAACAATTCCCAAATCCTTCTCGTGTGTTGTCCTTTAAGATCCAAGATAAACCGTGACATGAATGGGTTAATCTAAGACTTTTAGAAGCATTAAGTTGAACTGATAAAATATATTACAAAGCCAATATAAGTAGTTTTTCTTAGGTGTACTACTTATAACTTATAATGATATCAACATGTTGCTAACAAACTGTACTTTACATTTGGGGACGATCAGATAAGTTTTTCTTCTGTTAGCAGCAAGTGTTGAGATGTGGCTTTTTGCAGTGCATGATAGGGAAAAAAGCAAAGTAGAAGAAAATTAAAGAAGAAATGAAGTCACTATCTCCAGGTCAAGGCATGTGATTTATAATATGTTTACAAGTATCTTTTGAACTTATTTCATTTTGAATTACAGTGCTCCTCTACAAGTGTCTCTACAGCATCAGCCTTCTTCTACCACGCTTTTCCAATATGTCTCCTTGTAGCGCTAGCAGAATTTATAATGAAATACATACAAAGTACACCTATAAATTTATATAGTAACCATACCAAAGAAATGAAAACGCATTCTTCATGGTAACCATAAAATTACCTTGTGTTAGCTCTCAGCAAGTGAATTATGGTTTCATCACTTAGAAGAGCCAGCGAAAACAAAATTGCACAATTCCCATTGCTTGTTCTCTGTCACGCTATTGTTCTTCCTGACATAGTACATAACTTGTAAACTTAGACAAAAATCTGTGTACAGTACCAGTCTCCAGGTTCTAACCTCTGTGGACAAGACTATTATATTTTCACTTCTTCTAATCATAAAAATGATAGCTATCTTCAGAACCATTTTCCTGCATAAATGAAGTAGATGCAGACCTAGATGGAAAGTTCAAACGATTTGGATTAAAAGTATAACTTCTAGCTCACTAAATTTACAGTGAAACAAATTACTCTTTTATGGGCATCCTCACTACCAAAGTTTTGATTAATTGGAACATTTGTTACAGCTTAGAAAATAACTGTATCAATGACTTTCTCAGTTAGCAATATAGTTTACCAATCATATGATAACCAAGTACATTGTGTATATCAATTGTTTTAATTGACTTAGGAGCAGAAGGGTAAAGAACAAGAGTTGACTGCATATAAAGAATATCACAAAGAGAAGTTTGAAGGCGTTAATAAGATATTAAAATAGATTTAAATGGTCGATGTGCCATAATTGCAGCAGATCTACATTTGCATTACTTTTTTACTAAACGACTCTACCAAGCAAGTCCCAGTCCCAGTATACTTTGCGAATGGAATAGTGATTCATGATACATGTGGGATTTATAAGGTAGGTTATACAAAGGATGTATAAGGTAGGTTACTCATTGAATGTTGAGTAAGTTATTTACTGAGGACATATTTGCATATGAAGGGTTTGCTCATAGAATTAATATATAATTTCCTCCATGATGTTGTCCCTCCAACACTACAAGATCCTGTGATGATTATTTGTAAACAAGTACATGATTTGGCAGTTCATAACAAAATAAATCTCCAAGTCCAATATTTGTCAAGACTACTTAAAAGCACCTATCCCATGTAAGAAGTATAGGAATTTATCATAAGTCAATCACTGTGGCAAAATACCCTAATATCATTGAGTACAAACCCAATTTTTAATTTTAACACGGAAAGTAAATATGCTTCTGGCTACATTACTAACCTGCAACATAATCTACTCAAAGCAATTATTGTATACATTTTAGGGTCCTTATTATTGGACACCTTCTGTGTGGAGTAGAACCCAAATTCTGTACAAGGTTTAAAATGTATATATATATATATATATTTATTTGGAAGATAATTTAGATATCCTACATGATCCAATCTTTCATGTTAGTATAAATGTTTGTAATTTCAGCAGCAGCAACACCATTTTATAATGCTTATTCTGGGTCAAACATCATAATCTAGGAACGACAACATTTTTATCGCATTTAATTAGTTATTATGCGTCACCTGGCTCCATACCTATGTTCAGTGTGTTACCATTTTTAAACGGTTTAACATTAAACGGGGTACCAAGGCTGTCCACAACTCACTCCCAATAGTAGCATGGCTAAAGCTGAGATTAAAATCTTCCTTAGCCATATCAATTCATTCCAGGAAGGGGTGGCTGTGATAGACTGAAAGCAGTGCATTGATACTCCCAGTTAGTTACCGCTGCCAATTACTGCTCTGGTTAATGTTTCCCTATTATTCCAAACAGCAGAGATGAGAAAGGCTGCTTAAGGACCAAACTGCTGAAATAAAAGGGAATCATGACATGTCACACATGTCATGTGTCCTTAAGGGGTTAAAAAAAACATGGTTTTACATAGAACAGAAAGATGGTTCCAGGGGACTCCAAACATGATATCTACTTACTTCAATAAGATAAAGCAATAGCAGTGCCTGGAGTGCCCTTTTATGTTGAGCAGCTGCAAGTGGGGAATAGTCAAAAGCCTGGAATCTACTATAACTCTATATTATAGATATTAGACTTAGGGAATTATTTAGTTACAAAATGCACTTTGTCTGAATCTTGGCTGAATGGGTTATTGTCCCAATTTCCACTTTCTGCCATATAGACAAATCACAAATGTTAAAAAAACACAAAGAAATGACTTGCGCAATGGATGAGCATGTTTGTTTTGATTCGTGTTTCAGAGTTCCACCCATGGCGCAAGAAAAAGAGATGATTAATAGCAGAAAAGATGATTGATGTCCACCACAGCAGAGTCACTAAATGTTGATTTTATTAACAGATCACCTGAAAAGTGACCAATATTGGGAAAAAGGAGGAGCAGTAAAAATAAATAAAAATCTATATATATTTACAATTATAAACATATATAAAAGATGTATTTTTTTTCACTGTTTCCTTTTTTCCTCTCTATTGGTGAACAAAATGGCGGGAGAATCAGCATACATCAATGTATATGTAATATTTATACGGAGACTGTTCACTGTATGATTTAATTGCTTAGGAGCATAAACACGTTTGCTGTTGATTTAAATATAGTGTTAACTGCACACGTTTATTGGTTGTTATAGACATTGGTTGTTATTGGTATATTGTTGTTTAACATATATCTTTGGAACTTGAAATGTTTATCAGTCATTTTTAAAGCATATCAAATTGATGTGTGCTGAATCCTTGTCATGTAGCTACACTGATCAGCCAAAACATTAAAACCACTGGCAGATTAAGTGAATAACATTGATTTTATCGTTACAATGGCACCTGTCAAGGGGTGATATATATTATGCAGCAAGTTTACGATCAGTTCTTGACATAGAAGAGCTACTATAGCTCAGATTGCTGATAAACCTAATGCCAGCCATGACAAAAGTGCCAGAACACACAATGCATTGCTTTTTCCTGCATATTGGGCTGCGTAGCCACAGACTAGTCAGAGAGCCCACAATGACCCCTGTCTGCCATCGAAAGTGCCTTTGATAGGGATGTGAGTATCAAAACTGGACCATAGAGCAATGAAAGAAGGTTACCTTGTCTGTTGTATTGTGTTTTCTTTTAGATCAGATGGATGGCTGGGTGTGTGCGTGCATTGTGTACCTGAGAAAACGATAGCAGCAACATGCATTATAGGAAGATGGCTGGTGGAGGCAGTATTATACTCTGGGAAATGTTCTGCTAGGAAACCGTTTGTCTTGGCATTAATGTGAATGGTACCTTAACACATTTGACCTACCTAGAGATTGTTGCAGATTATGGCACTGGTGTTCCCTGCTGGCAGTGACAATGCACCCCTGCCATGCTGTAACATTGTTCAAGAATGGTTTTAGGAACAAGACAAATAGTTCAATGTGTTCCTTTGGCCTCCAATTTTTCCGATTGAGCATCAAGGGAAGTGCTGGAACAACAAATCTAATCCATGAAAGCCCACCTTGCAACATGCAGGACTTAAATGATCTGCTGCTAATGTCTTTCTGCTAGATGTCACAGGACAGGTACAGAGGTCTTGTGGAACCCATGCCTCGACGCATCAGAGTTTTGTTTGGCAGCACAAGGGGGACCTACATGACATTAGGCAGGAGATTTCAATGTTGTGGCTTGCTTGCTTCAAACACACGTTTTTACATCACTGACAAAAGTCATAACTATTAATTTTCATACTTCCATATGATTTATTAAAGAAACTAAATGGAAAAGTTTAAAAAACTTTATTGGAGAACAATTACATTTTTTGATTATTTCTTGAATGTTTTAATGAGTTATTTTCTGCTTTTGTACTCAAAGGGGTTAAATATTTATTATTCTGCTCTTGGTAAGAACTGTTTCACTTATCCAAATGTGTATTTTATCTGAATGGAACTTGACATTAATCAGAAGTATTGGTCTCATAACATTAACATTAGGGTACTGAAAATCGTCTGCTCAGGAATCAGAACTTTGATGATAATGAATTTACAAGAAAAAAAAACGGGAAGGTCAAACTTGCAATGTCTTGTATGCAAAAAAGATCTAGCGCACTGTTCCGAATACAGTTAAAAGTAATGTTAACTGATGACTACAAAGCAGTCAGAATATATTTGCATTTGATTAGAGAAACAACAGTTCGAAAACAAAAAAATTCTCATGATGTAGCAATACTTTCTTTCTGGATTCCTGCCCAATGCATAAAAATAAATGCAATTTGCACTTTATTACAGAAGAACTTAACTTTTCCTTTTGTTTTATTGTTAATATATGATTTGAAATAAAGCCATCTTCTTCACAAATAACACACCAGAGACATCTAGACAATAGGCTGCTGTGAATAGATCAGTTTCAGTATACGTAATGTGATTTATTGAAGACACGCAAATTAAATTATGCTGATAAATTTAGTTCATATTTTTTATGCTCAGCAAAAAAACAAAAACCTTATTTAGTCTAATTTAATAGTATAATAAGCCACAGAATTTAGCTGGACCTTTTGTGCCTGGGCTTCTAGATTTTGCTGTCACTCAAACTCAGACAAAAATATATGGGAATAATACAGGGAGTGCAGAATTATTAGGCAAATGAGTATTTTGACCACATCATCCTCTTTATGCATGTTGTCTTACTCCAAGCTGTATAGGCTCGAAAGCCTACTACCAATTAAGCATATTAGGTGATGTGCATCTCTGTAATGACAAGGGGTGTGGTCAGGGGAGGGCTGGCAGCCTTAGGCCTGGGGGGCAAAACCAGTCAAGTGGCCCATTGCGCCACCAAATCAGTTCACCATCCATGCCCACCTTTTTCTGGTTTTATAACGGATATTGATGATATGCTAATCAGTAGCTCTTTGCCATACCCGCTCCTTCACGGCTCTGACTTTCAATGTTGACAGAGCACAGGCTGAGAATCTCTGAGCCTGTGCTCCGACTCACTAACTGAGCGCCGGAACCACGAGGGAGAGGATATGATCTGACTGCACCTACTGCTGGTGCGCACCAGTGGACCACCAGCGAATCGTTTAAATTAAATATGCTGGTGTACCCAACTTGTGAGCTGTGTTGGCCGCCGGGCGCCTCTGTTGTCATGGCACCCTGCGTGACCGCACAGCTTGCCCACCCCAACGGCTGGCCCTGCTGACACACACTGATGTTACTACTTAGACATCCCTCAATATTAATACAGAGATGAGAGTAAACACCAATAAACTGTGGAAACAGAGCGGATCCCCCCAAATTTATAAAGGTTTGCTTAGAGGATTTATTCAAGATTAAATCATGCCTCCTCCTCTCTCCCCCATGCGCTGCTCTGTAGGCTGGGAGGAAGTGAAGAGTAATCACAGTCTCCCAGCACAACGCCACCTGTGGCTGCATGGGGAACAGCTGTTTAATGTAATGCTTGCAGGACGGCCAGCTGCCGCAGAACCTCTTTGTTTCCGTCTCTGCAAAGGGCTCCAGGCACTGCTTGTTGTGAGTGTGAGCCACTGTAAATTAGGGGCAGAGGGCACTTGCACTGCGGTCAAGACGGGTCTGGGCAGGAGGAGAGTGCAGTGCAATCAGTACACTCCCCTCCTGTGGGTCACCAGTAGACTGGTGCACCTGCCCAGGATCAGAGCCGGTGCAAGGATTTTTGCCGCCCTAGACAAAATATAAATTTGCCGCCCCCCCCCCCCCCATGTGACATCACAATGCCCCACCCATACGATCTGCCATATGAACTAACGCCAGTGCTGCACACAGTGTGTGTTTACATTAAAAAGCCTGCAGGGACCAGCTATAGACACCAGAACCACTTCATTAAGCTATAGTGTCCCTTTAATGTGAGGTAAATTATAGATTAGTGTCACTAATAATATACTAGATTGCCTACTTACAATAAGATGAGGATGATGATGGGCTGCAGTTTGGCTCCACTGGTCTGGTGTAGAACAGGACCTCTGGAGGCTGTTTGCAACTGTGGTCACAAAATTCAACGTTCTGGGAGAATTGGAAGCAGCTCCATTTTTTGGGGGCCTCTTACACAGCTCAAGGTCTGGGCCCCAGTGCCTGACGGTGAGTATGCCCATAAGGCCCACTCATAAGTCCACTTATATGTTCCACCCACCCATGAGCTCGCTCACAGGGAGTGGAGTGTGTAGGGGATGTGTTATGTGTTATCTAATATGTGTGCTTATGGTAGGTAGTGTATAGGGATATCAGTTTGTGCAGGTGATGCAGTGTGTTTGTGTGTAGTGGAAACAGTGTGTATTTGTGTATGAGGGATGTATTATGTGTTTCTGGTTGTGTGTGAGGGATGCATTGTGTGAATCTGTGTTTGTATGCATAAGGGTTGAAAGATGTGTGTCTGTATGTGTGTGCATTGAGTGTAAGAGATGCATTGTGTTTCTGTGTGTATGTAAGAAAAACAGTGTGTGTGTTTGCATGTGTGTGTAAGGGTTTGCATTGTATGTTTCTGTGTATGTGTGCAAATGATGCATTGTCTTTGTGTGTAAGGGTTGCATTGTGTGTGTGTGTGTGTAATGGATGCATTGTGTGTTTCTCTGTGTGTAAGGGAAGCATGTTCTGTTTCTGTGTATGTATAGGGATGCATTGTGTGTTTCTGTGTATGTATAGGGGTGCATTGTGTGTTTCTGTGTATGTATAGGGATGCATTGTGTGTGTGTGTGTGTGTGTGTGTGCGCGTAGTGTTAAAGAGCTCCCTGTCTTGCCCCCTGTCCTATAGAGCTGTCCCTTAGAGCTCTCCCCTGCCCCTTAGTGGTATCTCCTCACCCCCACCCTCCCCTAGTGGTCTCTTCTCACACTCACCCACCCTCCCTGTGCTCTTCTCATCCCCCCTCCACCCTCCCGGTGTTCTTCTGACTCGAACCTCTGTGTGTTCTCACCCCCGCGTGGTCTTCTTACCCCCCTCGCCCCTGTGTTCTTCTATTCACACCACATGGTGCAGTCGTACACCATTCTGCTTATGTAGCCACAGGCGGATGTCACAAGGAGGAGGATGTTAAAGAATTAGGAGGAAGGTAAACAGAAGTAGGAAGCAGGTCCAAAGCAGGCAGGAGGCTAGCACCAAGATGCTCTTCTCCATCATAGTAGGTCAGAGTACACAAAGGAGGAGAGTCTACCAGGGTATAGGACGTACTGATGCAGGCGGGTCCTCGTAGCAGAATTTCTTCTTTACACCATTCTAATTATGCAATAACCTGTCTTTGCTGCTTCTTACCCCCTCTTTTTCTGACACTCTAGCTTTATACTCCAATGCTTCACTTTACTCTTCTTTCTCCCCTCTTATGAACCATGAGGTCTTTACAACACCATGGTCTTCTTACTCCCTCTCTTCCTTACTTGTAAATGATGAGGTGAAAGAGGTACAGAGGAGGACCTCCACTCAGCACAGTCTCCCCCCCTCTTCTTACTCCCCCCTCCCCTCTTCTTACTCCCCCCTCCCTTCTTCTTACTCTCCCCCCCTCCCCTCTTCTTACTCTCCCCCCTCCCCTCTTCTTACTCTCCCCCCTCCCCCCTCTTCTTACTCTCCCCCCTCCCTCTTCTTACTTCCCCCCTCCCCTCTTCTTACTCTCCCCCCTTCCCTCTTCTTACTCTCCCCCCTTCCCTCTTCTTACTCTCCCCCTCCCCTCTTCTTACTCTCCCCCTCCCCTCTTCTTACTCTCCCCCTCCCCTCTTCTTACTCTCTCCCCCCTCCCCTCTTCTTACTCTCCCCCCTCCCCTCTTCTTACTCTCCCCCCTCTTCTTACTCTCCCCTCCCCTCTTCTTCTCCCCCCTCCCCTCTTCTTACTCTCCCCCCTCCCCTCTTCTTACTCTCCCCCCTCCCCTCTTCTTACTCTCCCCCTCCCCTCTACTTACTCTCCCCCCTCCCTCTTCTTACTCTCCCCCCTCCCCTCTTCTTACTCTCCCCCCTCCCCTCTTTTACTCTCCCCCCTCCCCTCTTTTTACTCTCCCCCCTCCCCTCTTTTTACTCTCCCCCCTCCCCTCTTTTTACTCTCCCCCCTCCCCTCTTTTTACTCTCCCCCCTCCCCTCTTTTTACTCTCCCCCCTCACCTCTTCTTACTCTCCCCCTCACCTCTTCTTACTCTCCCCCCTAACCTCTTCTTACTCTCCCCCCTAACCTCTTCTTACTCTCCCCCCCTAACCTCTTCTTACTCTCCCCCCCTAACCTCTTCTTACTCTCCCCCCCTAACCTCTTCTTACTCTCCCCCCTAACCTCTTCTTACTCTCCTCCCCTAACCTCTTCTTACTCTCCCCCTCCCCTCTTTTTACTCTCCCCCTCTCTTTTTACTCCCCCCTCCCCTCTTTTTACTCCCTCTCCCCTCTTTTTACTCCCCCCCTCTCCCCTCTTCTTACTCTCCCCCCTCCCCTCTTCTTACTCTCCCCCTCCCCTCTTCTTACTCTCCCCCTCCCCTTTTCTTACTCTCCCCCCTCCCCTCTTCTTACTCTCCCCCCTCCCCTCTTCTTACTCTCCCCCCTCTTCTTACTCTCCCCCTCCCCTCTTCTTACTCTCCCCCTCCCCTCTTCTTACTCTCCCCCCTCCCCTCTTCTTACTCTCCCCCCTCCCTCTTCTTACTCTCCCCCCTAACCTCTTCTTACTCTCCCCCCTAACCTCTTCTTACTCTCCCCCTCCCATATTCTTACTCTCCCCCTCCCCTCTTTTTACTCTCCCCCTCCCCTCTTTTTACTCTCCCCCTCTCTTTTTACTCCCCCCTCCCCTCTTTTTACTCCCCCATCCCCTCTTTTTACTCCCCCCTCCCCTCTTTTTACTCCCTCTCCCCTCTTTTTACTTCCCCTCTCCCCTCTTTTTACTTCCCCTCTCCCCTCTTTTTACTTCCCCTCTCCCCTCTTTTTACTCTCCCCCTCCCCTCTTTTTACTCTCCCCCCTCCCCTCTTTTTACTCTCCCCCCTCCCCTCTTTTTACTCTCCCCCCTTCCCCTCTTTTTACTCTCCCCCCCTTCCCCTCTTTTTACTCTCCCCCCTTCCCCTCTTTTTACTCTCCCCCCTTCCCCTCTTTTTACTCTCCCCCCCCTCCCCTCTTTTTAATCTCCCCCCTCCCCTCTTTTTACTCCCCCCTCCCCTTCTTCTTACCCCCTCCCCTGTAGGTGGCCGAGCTGCACTCTGGTCCGCGGTCCCGGCCGGAGTGATAGGAAGGTGCTCAGTGTGCACCTTCCTGTCAGTCCGGCCGGGTACAGGAAACAGAAACTCCTGTTCCACGCGGAACAGGAGTTTCTGTTTCCTGTACCCGGCCGGACTGACAGGAAGTGCACACTCAGTGTGCACCTTCCCATCACTCCGGCCGGGACCGCGGACCAGAGTGCAGTTCGGCCACCTACAGGGGAGGGGAGGGAGGGAAAGGAGCTGCAGCCGTCTGAGCGCTCTTTACAGAGCGCTCGGCGGCTGCAGCATTTAAAGGGCCGGCCCGCCGCGGCCGGTCCTAAAAGAATTTCGGGCAGCCTGGGGGGCAATTGCCTCCCTGCCCCCCGGCCCAGCCCGCCCCTGGGTGTGGTCTAATGACATCAACACCCTATATCAAGTGTGCATAATTATTAGGCAACTTCCTTTCCTTTGGCAAAATGGGTCAAAAGAAGGACTTGACAGACTCAGAAAAGTCAAAAATAGTGAGATATCTTGCAGAGGGATGCAGCACTCTTAAAATTGCAAAGCTTCTGAAGCGTGATCATCGAACAATCAAGCGTTTCATTCAAAATAGTCAACAGGGTCGCAAGAAGCGTGTGGAAAAACCAAGGCGCAAAAGAACTGCCCATGAACTGAGAAAAGTCAAGCGTGTAGCTGCCAAGATGCCACTTGCCACCAGTTTGGCCATATTTCAGAGCTGCAACATCACTGGAGTGCCCAAAAGCACAAGGTGTGCAATACTCAGAGACATGGCCAAGGTAAGAAAGGCTGAAAGACGACCACCACTGAACAAGACACACAAGCTGAAACGTCAAGACTGGGCCAAGAAATATCTCAAGACTGATTTTTCTAAGGTTTTATGGACTGATGAAATGAGAGTGAGTCCTGATGGGCCAGATGGATGGGCCCGTGGCTGGATTGGTAAAGGGCAGAGAGCTCCAGTCCGACTGAGACGCCAGCAAGGTGGAGGTGGAGTACTGGTTTGGGCTGGTATCATCAAAGATGAGCTTGTGGGGCCTTTTCGGGTTGAGGATGGAGTCAAGCTCAACTCCCAGTCCTACTGCCAGTTTCTGGAAGACACCTTCTTCAGGCAGTGGTACAGGAAGAAGTCTGCATCCTTCAAGAAAAACATGATTTTCATGCAGGACAATGCTCCATCACACGCGTCCAAGTACTCCACAGCGTGGCTGGCAAGAAAGGGTATAAAAGAAGAAAATCTAATGACATGGCCTCCTTGTTCACCTGATCTGAACCCCATTGAGAACCTGTGGTCCATCATCAAATGTGAGATTTACAAGGAGGGAAAACAGTACACCTCTCTGAACAGTGTCTGGGAGGCTGTGGTTGCTGCTGCACGCAATGTTGATGGTGAACAGATCAAAACACTGACAGAATCCATGGATGGCAGGCTTTTGAGTGTCCTTGTAAAGAAAGGTGGCTATATTGGTCACTGATTTGTTTTTGTTTTGTTTTTGAATGTCAGAAATGTATATTTGTGAATGTTGAGATGTTATATTGGTTTCACTGGTAAAAATAAATAATTGAAATGGGTATATATTTGTTTTTTGTTACGTTGCCTAATAATTATGCACAGTAATAGTCACCTGCACACACAGATATCCCCCTAAAATAGCTAAAACTAAAAACAAACTAAAAACTACTTCCAAAAATATTCAGCTTTGATATTAATGAGTCTTTTGGGTTCATTGAGAACATGGTTGTTGTTCAATAATAAAATTAATCCTCAAAAATACAACTTGCCTAATAATTCTGCACTCCCTGTATACTAAACAGCTAATTCTGAGAGGGGATTCCTAAGATAGTAAGTTAGACCAAAAAAAAGTAAATATTTTTTTTCAACCCAGCAATTTTGGCTCAAATAGATTTATATACCCAAGTGCTTACTTTATATCACTGAATCTTGTGAATAATCTATATATATTCTATAGAAACACATAGATTGATGTTGAAAAATCACATTTCTCCATTTTGACATTTCAAGCTAGTAGCTGGGCTTGGGATGCTGATGCTTGGGATGCTGATGGGCTTGGGCTTGGGATGCTGATTGAAAAAGATTTGACACAACTGGAAAGACTATACCGCTATCCCTAGCACTGTATATACATCCAAAAACTCTAATGATTATTGTGATTACAGTGTCCCTTTGATACATGCATGCCTTATTTACATTGTAGATCATACATTATTTTCCAATTATCCATAATTAGTTGCGTTTTTTTAAACAATAGTGTGTTTCACACAATTTTAGCATGTATGGATATATTACCCAGAAATGGAGCTCCACACTACTGAATACACAAAAAAAGGGAAACAGATACATTTTGTATTATTAAAACTCAGACAAATGCTGATAAACTACATAGAAACACAAGCGTCATATATGACGCAAGAGGATAACATTATAAATGTATGAGATTGAAAATGTTATGAGAAGAACAAGAGAGAAATATAAACAATATTTCATTCTGTGTCAAAATGTAAAAGTTCGTAACACGCATCCTACATACGAAACTTGTATATATACAGATCATTACATGTCTCTTCCTCAAGGGTGCACGGCTGCTCTTCTGTGCATCTATCTATCTATCTATCTATCTACCACATGTATCTATAAATATTATTCTGATCTGTTAAATGTGTATTGTAACATTAAGTATAACGTTCTATAATGAGAAAAGGGTAATATGGACACTACATCACTTACACTTACCTGTTTGTTTATGAGTTAATGGGGATTTTAAATGTGTTATTAGTTCATTGGCCCACATGTGGTTTACTTAAAGGGACTCTCCAGTGCCAGGAAAACAAGGTGTTTTCTTGGCACTGCAGTTCCCCTTTCCCTCCCACCCCCCATCCCAGGTTGCTGAAGGGGTTAAAACCCCTTCAGTGACTTACCTGTATCCAGCGCTGATGTCCCTCGGCGCTGGTTCAGGGTCCGCCCACGCTCCTCCCCTGCCGTCATCCGGCGGGGGAGACCTATTGCGCATGCGCGGCCGGCAACGGGGAGACATGCACATTAGACCTCCCCATAGCAAAGCATTGAAAATGCTTTCAATGCTTTCCTATGGCGATTTTAGCAACGCTGGAGCTCCTCACATAGCTTGAGGACGTCCAGCGACACTATAGCACAGAAAATCTTTGCTATAAACCTGGAAGTTCCCTCTAGTGGCTGTCTTTGGTAGACAGCCACTAGAGGAGGAGTTAACCCTGCAAAGAAAATATTGCAGTTTATGAAAACTGCAATATTTACAGGGTTAAGAGTAGTGGGAGTTGGCACCCAAACCACTCCAATGGGCAGAAGTGGTCTGGGTGCCTGGAGTGTCCCTTTAATTCTGCTGCCAACTGAAATATCGTAAATCTCTGCTAATCTGAAAAGTTTTAGAATTCTTTTGGTTCCAAATTACATTATTTTTGGTTCAGAGTTCTGAAATTGCTGTAGTTTTCTTTCTTACTTAATTCAAGCTCCTATTTTCCTCGATATATTCATTTTATTAAATATCGTAAGTGCGTTTAAATTTATGCAATAGAGTAAAATAATAGAAGCTGATTCATAAAGCATATCATTGAAACAAAAATGAGCTGGCTCATAAACCCATTCATTGCTACATATAGGCATTTACTGCACCATTAACTCTTTAATATCAGTAAAACATGTATTTCTTTTACTGCAACTGTAGATACACAAATACAGCTTTATGATTTGAGAAATATCTTATCAGAGGCACGTTTACTATACATCATTTAAAACACTATGTTTATATTTTTTTCCTGAAAATTATATTTTATAGATGTGCTTCATAACTAGTCTGATGTAAAAGAAGGTCTAAGTTTTAAAATGCATATTGATTTAAATATGCTTGATTGAGGCAGATAAAATAAAAATTAGACATTTATTAGTTTGCCAATATTATTTTCCCACATGCCTAAAAGCTTACCAAAATACTAACTTCCTTGTTAGACACATACATGTAAATAGATACCAGTGACAAACATTATATACCATTTTTAACCCCTTAAGACCGCAGCCAAATGTACAAGTTGTGAACGAAACAAAATGTAAACAAAACCTAGCATTTGCGCTATATGTCTGTCCAACCGTAATTCACCTCATTCATATTAAATGCACCCCCCCCCTTATTATATATCATTTTATTCAGGGGAAACAGGGCTTTCATTTAATATCAAATATTTAGCTATGAAACATAAATTAATATGAAAAAAATGGGAGAAAATACGATTTTTTTTATTTTTTTAGTTCTACATGACATTTTAACTGTCAATGCCATAATACTGTTTGCTTTTACTGCAATAAAATACACATATTTGTATTCAGCAAAGTCTCACGTGTAAAACAGTACCCCCTATGTACAGGTTTTATGGTGTTTTGGGAAGTTACAGGGTCAAATATAGCGTGTTACATTTGAAATTAAAATTCGCCAGATTGGTTACGTTGCCTTTGAGACTGTATAGTAGCCCAGGAAATAAATTTACACCCATAATGGCATACCATTTGCAATAGTAGACGACCCAAGGTATTGCAAATGGGGTATGTCCAGTCTTTTTTAGTAACCATTTGGTCACAAACACTGGCCAAAGTTAGCGTTAGTATTTGTTTGTGTGTGAAAAATGCAAAAAACGCCAATTTTGGCCAGTGTTTGTGACTAAGTGGCTACTAAAAAAGACTGGACATACCCCATTTGCAATACCTTTAGTATGCCATCATAGGGGTAATTTTCATTCTTGGGCTACCATGGGGTCATAAAGGCAACGTAAGCAATATGGCGAATTTTAATGTGAAAAAAATGAAACACAAGCCTTATATTTGATGCTGTAATTTTTGAAAACACCATAAAACCTGTACATGAGGGGTACTGTTGTACTCGGGAGACTTCGCTGAACACAAATATTTGTGTTTCAAAACAGTAAAAAAGTATTGCAGCAATAATATCGTCCGTGTAAGTGCTGTTTGTGCGTGAAAAATGCAAGAAACGTCACTTTTACTGGCGATATCATCGTTGTAATAAATTTTACTGTTTTGAAACACTAATATTTGTGTTCAGCGAAGTCTCCCGAGTAAAACAGTACCCCCCATGTACAGGTTTTATGGTGTCTTGGAAAGTTATAGGGTTAAATATAGTGCTAGCAAATTAAATTCCCTATACTTTCGACATGGGTTGTCAGGCAGGTCCCGCTAATTGTAATTAATTAGGATACCTAATTATGTAAAAATATTACATAAATATATGTGTAGAATATACGTATATATACGTATATATATATATCATTTTTTTTAAATATTTTTATTTATATATAGATATATATATATTGTTTCTTTCTACGTGTATTTTGATAAAAATATATATATATATTAATATCACAATACAGTTAGAACGAAATAAAACACATCTATATATTTTTTAATATTTTATTTTCAATTATTTTTTTTTTTTTTTTTACATATTTACATATTTTTTATATTATATATAAATATATATATATATATATAACAATAATTATATATATATTTAATCAGTATCAGTCTACGTGTAATTTGATATTAATATATATATATATATATATATATATATATAATTATATATATATAAATATTAAAATACACCTAGACAGTGTATGTGTGTGTGTGTGTGTATATGTGTATATATATACTTAGATCATATATATATATTATATATATATATATATGATCTAAGTATATATTTTTTTTTTTTACACTTATTTTAATTATTTTAATTTTATTTCCAGCCAGCAGGGGGGACTAACTGTCATTACAGTTAGTCCCCCTGCTGGCAATGCCTGAGCCAGCTATCCCGGCCATGTGATTGTGAGGTCCTCGCAAGGACCTCACTCTCACATGGCCCGGGGGGGCTGAAGAGGACGGAGGTGCTGCGGGGGGCTCCCTGGGAGCCCCCCCAACCGCGATCGCCGGCGTGGGATCGCCGGCGACCAGGTAAGTGAAAAAAAAACGGAGGGCGTACAATTATGTCCTGCGGCGTTTAGAGCTGCTTTAAAAAGGACGTAAATGTACGCCCTCCGGACTTAAAGGGTTAAACAATAAATATTGTTTCTGTTACAAATTATATGAATAAACTAAAATACACAGTGCCGGAATCTTGCCCATAAAGGTCTTCTCTGACAGAGTGGAGAAATCTGCAGGTTTCAAGAAGTTTAAGTTTTTAGTTGTCTTTTTTTTTTAAAACTTATTTTATTGCAATGTTTATGTAGGTCACAGATTAAAACAGATTTAATCATTTTGTTGTCATATGAAAATTCAGCCTTGATAAGAATATTATTTTGATAGTAGATCTACGACTCAAACCTAATTTTGTGACATTTAACGCATTATTTTCTGTGTATAAAGAGCATAATCTTGATATGCTCCATCATAAGTTCATTAATAACCATCATCTATAGGCTGATCTTTGTGGTCTATTACTACTGATTAGATACATGGCATCGTTTGACAAAATGCAATGCTTAAAGGGACACTGTAGGCACCCAGACCACTTCAGCTCATTGAGGTGGTCTAGGTGCTGTGTCCCTTTTGCACTTACTGCTGCAATGTAAAACATTGCAGCACTAAGGCTGCCCTCAGTGGCTGTCTACCAGACAAAACGGATTTTTGGACCTCCAGCGTCGGATTTTTCCCCATAGGAAAGCATTGATTTAATGGTTTCCTATGGTGAGGTCAAATGCATGCACGACCCAGTTCGTCGCAGGACGTCGGAGGGTGCGGAGCTTCGACCCAGCACCGAGGGACATCGGCACCGGGTTAAGGTAAGTAACTAAAGGGTTTTAACCCTTTAATTAATGGGCAAGAGGGGGCGCGAGGGAGGGGGGAGGCAGAGGGATCGGTAGTGTCAGGAATACAGCTTTGTATTCCTGGCACTACAGTATCACTTTAATTATAACTGTTTAGAAAACAGTCTGATCATACACAGAGAAAAGTCGTTCTTATATAGCTGTTTCAGTTATTTTACTGTGAGCAAATACTATGAAGGATGGAGAGAAAATACATCTCTCTCGTATTCATCTGCTGGAAGACAACACACAAGAAGGACAATGTTACTATTCTGGAACCCATAATCCTCTGGAGGGTGTACTATACCAATTTAAAATCCAGAAAAATGACAGAATGTATTGGTGCTATATAAATAATTGTAAATATAATTGAAAAAGGATGAGAGTTATTTCTGAAGGTCAAGGTATGGTCCCTTCCACACCCTCCAACCTCCCTCCCAGCATCCATTTTCGATTCATTCTGAAGCTGCATGCTTAGTGAGAGGAGGGAAAGTTTAGCTGCTGCTGATTAGATAGGGAAATTGATAGCTAGGCTAGGGTATTCAGTGTCCACTACAATCCTGAAGGACTCATCTGATCTCTGCTGTAAGGACAGCACCCCAAAAAGACCTTTTTAGGGCTATAACATCAGGCTGCTTTTTTTTTTTTTTTTCCTGTGTAATGTAATTGCAGGTGCCTGCCTGCCAGCTTCTGTGTGAGGTTCACATTGGATACTGTGCCTACTTGCCCAATGCCACCACTCATATCTGTTTTAACAATAGGTTAAGCTTTACATTTAAAATAAATATTTTTTTTTCACTGTAATAGAAGAGCAGTTGCCTGCCTGCCAGCTTCTGTGTGAGGTTCACATTGGATACTGTGCCCACTTGCCCAGTGCCACCACTCATATCTGTTTTAACAATTGGTTAAGCTTTAGATTTAAAATAAATAATTTGTTTTCACTGTAATAGAAGAGCAGTTGCCTGCCTGCCAGCTTCTGTGTCAGGTTGGATGCCTTGACCATTTGCACAGTCAGTGCCACCACTCATATCTGTTTTAACAATTGGTTAAGCTTTAGATTTTAAATAAATAATTTTTTTCACTGTAATAGAAGAGCAGTTGCCTGCCTGCCAGCTTCTGTGTCAGGTTGGATGCCTTGCCCATTTGCACAGTCAGTGCCACCACTCATATCTGTTTTAACAATTGGTTAAGCTTTAGATTTTAAATAAATAATTTGTTTTCATTGTAATAGAAGAGCAGTTGCCTGCCTGCCAGCTTCTGTGTGAGGTTCACATTGGATACTGTGCCTACTTGCCCAGTGCCACCACTCATATCTGTTTTAACAATAGCTTAAGCTTTAGATTTTAAAGAAATCATTTTTTTTTCACTGTAATAGAAGAGCAGTTGCCTGCCTGCCAGCTTCTGTGTCAGGTTGGATGCCTTGCCCATTTGCACAGTCAGTGCCACCACTCATATCTGTTTTAACAATAGCTTAAGCTTTAGATTTTAAAGAAATCATTTTTTTTCACTGTAATAGAAGATCAGTTAGTTGTCTGCAAGCGTCTGGGTGTCAGGCCTACTTCAGCGTGTGCTCTGCAGACCTGTGCCAGCGTGCTTTGACAGTTGCCAATCATACCTGGTGTCTCTTTAGCGTGCTTTTACAAAGAAAAAAGGTTTCCAGTGTAAGCTAATAGCAGCCAGTCAGTGTCCTTCAAGCGGCTCTGTCAGGCCTTCCGTCAGCGTGTGCCCTGCACAACCCTGCCAGCGTACTTTGACAGTTGCCACTCATATCTGGTGTCTCTATAGCGTGCTTTTACAACCAAAATTTTGTTTCCACTGTAATAGAAGAGCAGTTGCCTGCCTGCCAGCTTCTGTGTGAGGTTCACATTGGATACTGTGCCTACTTGCCCAGTGCCACCACTCATATCTGTTTTAACAATAGCTTAAGCTTTAGATTTTAAAGAAATCATTTTTTTTCACTGTAATAGAAGAGCAGTTGCCTGCCTGCCAGCTTCTGTGTCAGGTTGGATGCCTTGCCCATTTGCACAGTCAGTGCCACCACTCATATCTGTTTTAACAATAGCTTAAGCTTTAGATTTTAAAGAAATCATTTTTTTTCACTGTAATAGAAGATCAGTTAGTTGTCTGCAAGCGTCTGGGTGTCAGGCCTACTTCAGCATGTGCTCTGCAGACCTGTGCCAGCGTGCTTTGACAGTTGCCAATCATATCTGGTGTCTCTTTAGCGTGCTTTTACAAAGAAAAAAGGTTTCCAGTGTAAGCTAATAGCAGCCAGTCAGTGTCCTTCAAGCGGCTCTGTCAGGCCTTCCCAGGGCCGGACTGGGGATACAAAGCAGCCCTGGAAAAAATATATATGGCAGCCCCATAAGTCAATGCGCCATATATTGTCGCATGTAATATGTAAGGCTATGTCTTGCCACCCCAGATGATTGAGTAAAAATATATATATATATATATATATATATATATATATATATATATATATATAGCTTTTTCTAATATAAAATATTGGTCCTTTCATAGTAAAACGTTTAATTATACAGTAAGCATACTCATATGCAGACACAGACAATGTCACTGACACACACAAGTTCATTGATACACAGCCTCATAGACAAACAATCTCACTGATATACATAAGCTCATTGACATAAAAACACAAGCTCACTCAGTAGCAGACACACACACACATGCAAGCAAGCAAGCTCACTAGCAGGCGCGCGCACACACACACACACAGCTTAATGTAGTGGTTCTGGTGTCTATAGCCTGTTCCTGCAGGCTTTTCAATGTAAACACTGACTTTTCAGAGAAAAGGCAGTGTTTACATTGCTTCCAAGTGACACCTCCTAGTGACATCATGACACACAGACACACACCCACCCACCATGACACAGACACATACCATGACACACACACACCATGACACAGACAGACACATACCATGACACACACACACCATGACACAGACAGACACACTGACAGCATAACACATATTACCTGTGGGTGACCGGCCAGGGGGGTCATGCAGGGCAGAGAGCTGGGTGTGATGGCGGCCACTGGAGGAGCAGGGATGCAGTGGCGGATCCAGAGCCTGACCTCGGGAGGGGCACTTGCAGATTATTTAGAGAAATAATCCAGACACAATACCCACTACAGCTCAGTGTAGTGGTTATGGTGCCAGTACCCCCTCCCAGAGTAAGTAGTCAAACCGTTTAAGAACAGTTTGACAACTTACCTGAGGTCTGCTTGGAAATGGGGCTGTAGTAGGGCATAGGAGCAGGGGTGCAGTGTGTGTGTGTGTTTTGTAAGAAGGACTGTGTGAGCAGTGTGTGTGTGTGTGTTTGTGTGTGTGTGAAAGGTGCAGTGTGTACGTGAGGACGGCAGTGTGTGTTAGGGGGGGGCAGTGTGTGTGTGTGCGTGGCAGTGTGAGTGGGGGGCAATGTGTGTATGAGGGGGAAGTTTGTGTGTATGGGGGGAAGTTTGTGTGTATGAAGCAGTGTATGTGTGTGGGGGGCCAATGTGTGTGTAGGGTGTGTGTGTGTGTATTGGGGGCAGTGTATGTGGGCAATGTGTGTGTATGGGGGAAGTGTATATGTGTGAGATCAGTAGTATGTGTGTATGGGGGCAGTGTATGTATGTGGGGCAATGTGTGTGTATGGGGGCAGTCTATGTAGTTGGGGGACAATGTGTGTGAGTGGGGGCAGTGTATGTGTTTGTTTGTAGGGTATGTGTGTGATAAGGATGTGGGGCTTTTTTTCAATGTTTTTTTTTTATTTGATAAAATGTGTGTTTTTTTTTAAAATATAAATAATGTCCCCCCTCCCTTCTTACCTTTGTTTAGGGAGGAGGGGGGACATTTCTCGATCCCTGGTGGTCCGGTGGGGAATCTCTGGTGGTCCATGTGGTGAGAGTGAACTCTAGCCCCGGTCTCCAGGGCTAGAGTTCACTCTCGCGAGATCCGGAGCGTTGCCGTGGCAACGCTCCGTGCTCGCGAGAGAAGGACCTGGAGGAGCTGCAGACTGAGCTCTCCCAGGTCCTCTCTCTCTCCCTCCCCTGCCGGCGGCCAGCAAACAGTGCCTGCGGACCGGAGAGGGAGATCTCTGATCTCCCCTCCGGTCCATGAAGGCACATTGCAGGGCTGGCACTTTGACAGGCCAGCCCTGCATTAGCCGGCAAGGGAGAGGGAGAACTTTGGATTCTCGGGGGGGCACTTGCCCCCCCCCCCTGGATCCGCCAGTGCAGGGATGGCGGCCGCAGAAGAAACTGTGCTGGCGGACGCTGGAGGAACTTTTCTGGCGGCCGCAGGGGAAGCTGTGCTGTGTCTGCTCCCCCGCCCTCACGCGCTACTGAATGAGACCGGGGCCGGAATATGACATCATATTCCGGCCCCGGTCTCATTCAGTAGCGCGCTGGAGAGCAGACACAGCACAGCTTCCCCTGCGGCCGCCAGAAAAGTTCCTCCAGCGGCCGCCAGCACACCCACATGTCTGCCCGGCCCCAGGTGCCGACGGCCCACCGGGAAATTTCCCGGTATCCCGGTGGGCCAGTCCGGCCCTGGGCCTTCCTTCAGCGTGTGCCCTGCACAACCCTGCCAGCGTACTTTGACAGTTGCCACTCATATCTGGTGTCTCTATAGCGTGCTTTTACAACCAAAATTTTGTTTCCACTGTAATAGAAGAGCAGTTGCCTGCTTGCCAGCTTCTGTGTGAGGTTCACATTGGATACTGTGCCTACTTGCCCAGTGCCACCACTCATATCTGTTTTAACAATAGCTTAAGCTTTAGATTTTAAAGAAATCATTTTTTTTCACAGTAATAGAAGAGCAGTTAGTTGTCTGCAAGCGTCTGGGTGTCAGGCCTACTTCAGCGTGTGCTCTGTAGACCTGTTCCAGCGTGCTTTGACAGTTGCCAATCATATTTGGTGTCTCTTTAGTGTGCTTTTAAAACCAAAATTTATTTTTCACTGTTATAGATTGAATAGCAGTTACTTGTCTTCAAGCGGGTGTGTCAGTCCTTCCTTCAGCGTGTGCTCTGCAGAACTGTTTCAGTGCACATTGCCAATCATATCTGGTGTCTCTATAGCGTGATTTTAAAACCAAAATTTATTTTTCACTGTTATAGATTGAATAGCAGTTACTTGTCTTCAAGCGGTGATGCGCAACCATTATTGCTAGAGGATGTAGATAACAGGGATATGTCTCAGGCAGGCAGCATTAAACACATGGAGGTACGGTGTGATGATGATGATGTTGTACCCGCTGCTGCTTCCTTTTGTGAGTTGTCAGATACAAGCGAAGCGGTTGATGATGACGATGCGTCCATGGATGTCACGTGGGTGCCCGCTCGGCAAGAAGAAGAACAGGGCGAAAGTTCAGATGGGGAGAAAGAGAGGAGGAGGAGACGAGTTGGAAGCAGGGGGGGTCGTCGCAAGGAGCTAGTGGCACAGTCAGACAGCATGCATTGGCACCCGGGGTCAGCCCGACAGCATGCCAATCAACGCATGCTGTGTCCACCACCAGAATTCCGTCATTGCAGAGCTCAGCAGTGTGGCATTTTTTTGTGTGTCTGCCTCGGACAACAGCGATGCCATTTGCAACCTGTGCCAAAGGAAACTGAGTCGTGGGAGGTCCAACACCCACCTAGGTACAACTGCTTTGCGTAGGCACATGATCTCACATCACAAACGCCTATGGGATCAACACATGAGTACAAGCAGCACGCCTACTCTAAGTCGCCATCCTCCTCCTGGTCTAGCATCTTCAGCCACGTCAACCACCGCTGTCCTTCTTGCCCCCTCTCAACCATCTGCCACTCCGTCTCCCGCCTTGAGCAGTTCCAGCTCATCTGCCCACAGTCATGTGTCTGTCAAGGACATGTTTGAGCGTAAGAAGCCATTGTCACCAAGTCACCCCCTTGCCCAGCGTCTGACAGCTGGCTTGTCCGAACTATTAGCCCGCCAGCTTTTACCATACAATCTGGTTGAGTATTGAGGCGTTCAAAAAATTTGTAGCTATTGGGACACCGCAGTGGAAGGTACCCGGCCGGAATTTCTTTTCACAAAAGGCAATCCCCAACTTGTACTCGATTGTGCAAAAGGAAGTCATGGCATGTCTGGCACACAGTGTTGGGGCAAGGGTCCATCTGACCACTGATACCTGGTCTGCAAAGCATGGTCAGGGCAGGTATATCACCTACACTGCGCATTGGGTAAACCTGCTGACGGCTGACAAGCAAGGAATGCGTGGCATTGCAGAGGAGTTGGGGACACCGCCACGAATTGCAGGCAGTCCTGCTGCCACCTCCTCTACTCCTCCTACTCCATCCTCTTCCATAACCTCCTCGGCTGAGTCCTCTTGTGCTGCTGCGTCTTGCTCCACATCAACGGCACCCCCCAGCTCCCCAGGTACTATTCCACATCCCGGATACTGCAGTGTCACGCCGTCTTGGGTTTGACTTGCTTGAAAGCAGAGAGTCACACCGGACAAGCACTCCTGTCCACCCTGAACGCACAGGTGGAAAAGTGGCTGACTCCGCAGTAACTGGATATCGGCAAAGTGGTGTGTGACAACGGAAAAAATTTGATAGCGGCATTGAAGTTGGGCAAGTTGACACATGTGCCGTGCATGGCACATGTGTGTAATCTGATCGTACAACGCTTTGTGCATAAGTACACAGGCTTACAGGACGTCCTGAAGCAGGCCAGGAAGGTGTGTGGCCATTTCAGGCGTTCCTACACGGCCATGGCTCACTTTGCCGATATCCAGCGGCGAAACAACATGCCAGTGAGGCGCTTGATTTGCGACAGCCCTACACGTTGGAATTCAACACTCCTAATATTCGACCGCCTGCTCCAACAAGAAAAAGCTGTTAATGAATATTTGTATGACCGGGGTGCTAGGACAGCCTCTGGGGAGATTGGAATTTTTTTGCCACGTTACTGGACGCTCATGCGCAATGCCTGTAGGCTCATGCGTCCTTTTTTTTTTTTTTTTTTCAACGTATATTAAAATTTTTAGTATACAAATGTAAAAACATATCCCATGCTTTACCCATTTTACAGTACAACTGTACACATGCAACAGAAAATAAATCACTGAAATTCAACAACACAAAGCTTACATGGGCTTTGAGGTGTTTGCCAAAATGCATGTATTTGTAGCCCAGATATAACAGTGGCTATAATTAACCTATGTAAACTTGTCACATCTGGCACACTTATACATTACTAAACACAGAATAGTAGTGAACTAAAAAACAAATTAAAAAATTCTGGTATTTGAAGAATATATTCAAATCATTCGTTTTTTGCCTACATTTTGTCATTCAGTTTTCAATTCAGTAAAAATAGATGTTCAGTGAATAAACAGCTTAATATGGGGTTGTTGCTTGCTAAAAACAGACAGTTATGCTTTCTTCAGAAAACAATAATTGAACATTTGAAACTCCCATAGAAAGTATGGCTTTCAACTTACTGAGACAAATTAAAATTTCAGCTTTGATGTTCAGCACATTACATGTATTTTTTTCAATATTTCGCTAAAACATAACAGTTAAAAAAAAAAAAAAAAACGTAAATATAACAAAACTACAACATTTATGCAAAAGGTTGAGGTCCTGCAGTAAAATGTTGATCAGATAAGAAGTTAGGTGGTATTATTTGTGAAAGCGGGTAAGAGAAGAGATTGGCTGGGTCAATGGACAATGGATTTACTGCATGAGTAGGGGGCAACATACCATGCCAGCCAGGGTAGGCTGCTTCTGGATACAATGGAAAAGATGGATATGGGAGACCTGCTGGAACAGTATTTGGCACATGGAGAGGTGGCATAATATTAGCACCCTGACTCTCTCCTATAATTACAGAGAATTCTCCTGGGAACTGAAGGCCATTGCTCAAATTTTGGAGCATATTCATGATCTCAGGCATGCCAACTTCCTCTCCTATATCCTCAGAATTCTGATTCCACTGCTCAAAATTTGGGAAACCTGGAGGAGGGAGCCCTTGCTCGGCCATTTGTCTCTCCTCTCGTTCAACATCTGCTAATATGTCAGAGAAAATATAATCTGGGATATCCAAACCTTCTTTATGTTTCTTGGAAGATTTTTTGGGATAAGCTGTCCAGGAAGGATGGCTTGGAAGAAGCAAGATCAGAAGCAGAATAGGATGGTTGTCTTCCAAACCTGGACCTCCCAAAGGACGCAATCTTTGAGGGATGGGTTGGCCGGCAGGTAGAGGCACTAGGAACACCTCCATGCCATGACTTCTGATGATTGCATATCTCAGCTTCCGATTAAGATAAGAATACAGCCGAGCATATGAAACTGCATCACTTGACGTTCTTTGATTCAGTCGGATCACACACATGTCCTTGGTGCACTCTGGCCAGATACGATCCACATATTCCCAAACAGACTCTTGCAAAATGCATCCTTCGGATGTTAACACTTTTGGTAAATCCTGGCAAAGATGACTGCCATAACCAGACTCTGGCGTGGCTGTAACTTTAAACTGCTTTATAGAGAACATGTGAAGGAATCCCTTCCACACACTTGAGTCTGCTGGATCTGTGAGTCTAGTATCTGGATCCTACAATTTCTTGTTCTTCTTTTCAATGCATGAAGAATGTTGATTGCCATTAGTTATATGGTGTTTCCATATTTTCTCTGGTTTCTTGGTAATTACCCATTGGCTTAAGTCAGCATCACATGGGGGGTTTATCAGCCCTTTGCATATAAGGCAGTCCTGATCTAAAAGGTGGCTCTTGTGTTGGGATGTTGTGTCCCTTTTCTCTGAGATGCAATCCTGCTGAGAATCCTGAGGCTGCCACACAGAATCAGACAGATTCTCTAGGGTCAAGTTCTGATCGGCACGGTATCAATTTCAATTAACCCCTTGTGTGTCAGCTTTGTCATCTGAATCTGGTATGGCTGTCTTTCCTCTTTCTCGATTAGTTCCAGTGCATGTTTTCTCTTTTGAATTCTCCAGTTGGCCAGCTCCTGTGCAGCCATTTACGTTGCACTCATTAGAACCAAACACTGTGGGGTGATTTCACCAAGGACCACACGACGGAACAGGATCTGATTTTTAGGGTCCTTCATATTGAAAAGGAGGCTCCGGTATTTATTCTTATATCTGCTGTCAGTACACAGGAAAAGTTTAAATATTTCTTGTTCTACGTTCTCTGCAACTCCACGCACCGACTCATCCAATACGTGAAGATCTGGGGTTTCTCTGACTCTCCTCAGTAGTGTATCAAACAGAGTCTGCACTGTGGTAACACGGACATCTTCAGGACATAACTCAACTATTTGCAGATAGGCAGTCTGCAGCTTCTCTTTTTCACCTGTTCTCTTCTTTCTCTTATGCGTATTCTTGTCTATATGCAGGTGGTCTCTTGCCTTTCTTTTAACCAATTCGTTCCTTCCATATGGTTTCAAAATATCTCTGGCATCATTACTTTCAACGAAAATAACGTCATCATAGTTAGTCTCCTCATTATTCACCGGGAAGAGAGTGTTTGCACTGACTACCCACTGACTACCCACTATGGCAGTTCCTAAAATGGCTGCCATATACACGTCCACTGATAGGAGACGCGGAAGGTATTAAAGTGATATGAACAATACTCCACTCCTATCAGTAGGTCCGTCCCATTGTGATTTATGCCCCCCACCCACCGCGCAGGGATGGGGGCCGGGGGGGAGGAAAGTAGGCCCCCCCATTGTGATTTATGGCCCCCACCCACCGTGCAGGGGTGGGGGCCAAGGGGGGGAGGACAGTAGGTCCCCCCATTGTGATTTATGGCCCCCACCCACAGCGCAGGGGTTGGGGAGGACAGTAGCTCCCCCCAGTGTGTATCATGGGCTTTGAAGACAGGTGTCAATCCATACCTGCCAAGTGACCCTATGTAAGGGTAACAGTCCCTATTCTGCTCTGTGTCAGTGTGTATCATGGTCTCTGTGGACAGGGAACAGTCTCTATTCTGCTCTGTGTCAGTGTGTATCAGGGGATTTGAGGACAGGTGTCAATCCATATCTGCCAAGTGACCCTATGTAGGGGTAACAGTCCCTATTCTGCTCTGTGTCAGTGTGTATCATGGTCTCTGTGGACGGTGAACAGTCTCTATTCTGCTCTGTGTCAGTGTGTATCATGGTCTCTGTGGACAGGGAACAGTCTCTATTCTGCTCTGTGTCAGTGTGTATCAGGGGTTTTGAGGACAGGTGTAAATCCATATCTGCCAAGTGACCCTATGTAGGGGGAACAGTCCCTATTCTGCTCTGTGTCAGTGTGTATCAGGGGTTTTGAGGACAGGTGTCAATCCATATCTGCCAAGTGACCCTATGTAGGGGGAACAGTCCCTATTCTGCTCTGTGTCAGTGTGTATCATGGTCTCTGTGGACGGTGAACAGTCTCTATTCTGCTCTGTGTCAGTGTGTATCATGGTCTCTGTGGACAGGGAACAGTCTCTATTCTGCTCTGTGTCAGTGTGTATCAGGGGTTTTGAGGACAGGTGTAAATCCATATCTGCCAAGTGACCCTATGTAGGGCGAACAGTCCCTATTCTGCTCTGTGTCAGTGTGTATCAGGGGTTTTGAGGACAGGTGTCAATCCATATCTGCCAAGTGACCCTATGTAGGGGGAACAGTCCCTATTCTGCTCTGTGTCAGTGTGTATCATGGTCTCTGTGGACGGTGAACAGTCTCTATTCTGCTCTATGTCAGTGTGTATCATGGTCTCTGTGGACAGGGAACAGTCTCTATTCTGCTCTGTGTCAGTGTGTATCAGGGGTTTTGAGGACAGGTGTCAATCCATATCTGCCAAGTGACCCTATGTAGGGGGAACAGTCCCTATTCTGCTCTGTGTCAGTGTGTATCAGGGGTTTTGAGGACAGGTGTCAATCCATATCTGCCAAGTGACCCTATGTAGGGGGAACAGTCCCTATTCTGCTCTGTGTCAGTGTGTATCAGGGGTTTTGAGGACATGTGTCAATCCATATCTGCCAAGTGACCCTATGTAGGGGGAACAGTCCCTATTCTGCTCTGTGTCAGTGTGTATCAGGGGTTTTGAGGACAGGTGTCAATCCATATCTGCCAAGTGACCCTATGTAGGGGGGACAGTCCCTATTCTGCTCTGTGTCAGTGTGTATCAGGGGTTTTGAGCACAGGTGTCAATCCATATCTGCCAAGTGACCCTATGTAGGGGGAACAGTCCCTATTCTGCTCTGTGTCAGTGTGTATCATGGTCTCTGTGGACGGGTAACAGTCTCTATTCTGCTCTGTGTCAGTGTGTATCATGGTCTCTGTGGACGGTGAACAGTCTCTATTCTGCTCTGTGTCAGTGTGTATCATGGTCTCTGTGGACAGGGAACAGTCTCTATTCTGCTATGTGTCAGTGTGTATCAGGGGTTTTGAGGACAGGTGTCAATCCATATCTGCTAAGTGACCCTATGTAGGGGGAACAGTCCCTATTCTGCTCTGTGTCAGTGTGTATCATGGTCTCTGTGGACAGGGAACAGTCTCTATTCTGCTCTGTGTCAGTGTGTATCAGGGGTTTTGAGGACAGGTGTCAATCCATATCTGCCAAGTGACCCTATGTAGGGGGAACAGTCCCTATTCTGCTCTGTGTCAGTGTGTATCAGGGGTTTTGAGGACAGGTGTCAATCCATATCTGCCAAGTGACCCTATGTAGGGGGAACAGTCCCTATTCTGCTCTGTGTCAGTGTGTATCAGGGGTTTTGAGGACAGGTGTCAATCCATATCTGCCAAGTGACCCTATGTAGGGGGAACAGTCCCTATTCTGCTCTGTGTCAGTGTGTATCAGGGGTTTTGAGGACAGGTGTCAATCCATATCTGCCAAGTGACCCTATGTAGGGGGGACAGTCCCTATTCTGCTCTGTGTCAGTGTGTATCAGGGGTTTTGAGCACAGGTGTCAATCCATATCTGCCAAGTGACCCTATGTAGGGGGAACAGTCCCTATTCTGCTCTGTGTCAGTGTGTATCATGGTCTCTGTGGACGGTGAACAGTCTCTATTCTGCTCTGTGTCAGTGTGTATCAGGGCAGGGCTTTGAGGACAGGTGTCAATGTTAGGTGATTTCTGTCCTTTATGGATTAAAAGCAGACTCTGCATCAACTGTGCAATTTTCCATGGGAGTTTTGCCATGGATCCCCCTCCGGCATGCCACAGTCCAGGTGTTAGTCCCCTTGAAACAACTTTTCCATCACTTTTGTGGCCAGAAAGAGTCCCTGTTGGTTTTAAAATTCGCCTGCCCATTGAAGTCAATGGCGGTTCGCACGGTTCGCCGGTTCGCGAACATTTGCGGAAGTTCGCGTTCGCCGTTCGCGAACCGAAAATTTCGGGTTCGCGACAACACTAATTATTAGATTTTATTTTTTGTTAACACTTTCTCACATACCTCCTTTAATGTATCTTTAATCCTCTATATTAACAGTCATCTGTTTCTCTTTTATAACGTTAATTCTGTGCTGAAAAGACTAAATAACCAGAAAAAAACAACAACAACAAAAAAAAAAAAAAAGCATCACGTTACAATATTGTCAGTTTGGTAAATCATGTGACTCTTTTAGCTCTGAAAAATATAAATACCATTGATGACAAAGACAAACACAAAAAGCATGTAAGCATGTATAGTACCACCATAACTTGGCAGCTCTCCCAAAAGCACCTCTCTCCACGACATTGCAACAACAAACAACAGGCAATAAGTACCGTATATACTCGTGTATAAGTCGATCTTGTGTATAAGTCGATCTTGTGTATAAGTCGAGTGCAGTTTTGTGACCAACAATTGTGAAATATGCTATGCCTCGTGGATAAGTCCAGGGTAAAACTTGGGGCTATGAAATTCTGGGATTTTTATAAATTTGTCAGATTTTACCTAGGTAAGATCCTGGAACATAATCCTGTATATAATGCAGAGTGTGTGTGTGTATAATTCAGAGTGTGTGTTTGTAGAGTGTGTGTATATAATGCAGAGTATGTGTTTGTATGAGTGTTTGTGTATATAATGCAGAGTTTGTGTTTGTATGAGTGTGTGTATATATAATGCAGAGTGTGTGTATATAATGCAGAGTATGTGTTTGTATGAGTGTGTGTGTATATAATGCAGAGTGTGTGTGTATTTAATGCAGAGTGTGTGTTTGTATGAGTGTGTGTGTATATAATGCAGAGTGTGTGTTTGTATGAGTGTGTGTGCATATAATGCAGAGTGTGTGTTTTTATGATTGTGTGTGTATATAATGCAGAGTGTGTGTGTGTATATAATGCAGAGTGTGTGTTTGTATGAGTGTGTGTGTATATAATGCAGAGTGTGTGTGTGTATATAATGCAGAGTGTGTGTTTGTATGAGTGTGTGTATATAATGCAGAGTGCGTGTTTGTATGAGTGTACACACACTCATACAAACACACACTCTGCATTATATACACACACACACACTCTGTGTGTATATAATGCACACACTCTGCATTATATACCCACACACACACACACACACACACACACACACACACACACACACACACACACACACACTCTGTGTGTATATAATGCAGAGTGTGTGTGTTTGTGTGAATGCAGAGTATGTGTGTGTTTGTGTAGTGTGTGTGAACTGGGTGGGGGGAGAGCATTTTTATTATTTTGTAATTTTTTATTATTTAATATTTATTTTTGTCCCCCTCCCTGCTTGTTACCTGTTCAGAGAGGGGGGCTATCTTAATCCCTGGTGGTCCAGTGGATGAGCTGTGCAGGAGGGGAGCCGGCAGCAAGCTGTTACATACCTTTGTAGCAGCTCCGGTCAGCTCCCTTCACCTCCGTGCAGCTCCCCCATCAGCTCCCAGTAGCTCCCCCATCGCTTGTTCGCGTTCGCCACGGATGGCGAACATATGCGCTGTTCAGTCCGCCCCCTATTCGTCTTCATTGAGTAAGCTTTGACCCTGTACCTCACAGTCAGCAGACACATTCCAGTCAATCAGCAGCAGACCCTCCCTCCCAGACCCTCCCACCTCCTGGACAGCTTCCATTTTACATTCATTGTGAAGCTGCTTTCTTAGTGAGAGGAGGGACAGTGTAGCTGCTGCTGATTTGATAGGGAAATTGATAGCTAGGCTAGTGTATTCAGTGTCCACTACAGTCCTGAAGGACTCATCTGATCTCTGCTGTAAGGACAGCACCCCAAAAAGCCCTTTTTAGGGCTAGAACATCAGTCTGCTTTTTTTTTCTGTGTAATGTAATTGCAGTTGCCTGCCTGCCAGCCTGTGTGTCAGGCTCACAGCATATACTGTGCCCACTTGTCCAGTGCCACCACTCCCTCACTGGTGTCACAATAGCTTGCATTTAAAAAAAACAAAAAACTTTTTTGACTGTAATATAATAGCAGTCAGTTTCCTTCACGACTGTGCGTTTCAGGGCCTGCCCAGTGCCACCACTCACTCACTGGTGTCACAAAAGCTTGCATTTAAAAAAAAAATACTTTTTTGACTGTAATATAATAGCAGTCAGTTTCCTTCACGACTGTGCGTTTCAGGGCCTGCCCAGTGCCACCACTCACTCACTGGTGTCACAAAAGCTTGCATTTAAAAAAAATAAAAATAATTTTTTGACTGCAATATAATAGCAGTCAGTTTCCTTCACGCGTGTGCGTTTCAGGGCCTGCCAGGGCACAGTGTCACACCAGTGCAACTCATATCTGGTGTAACAGTAGTGTACATTAAAAAAATAAAACATTTTTTGACTGTAATAGATTGAATAGCAGTTAGTTGTCTGCCAGCGTGTGTGTCAGGCTCACAGCGTATACTGTGCCCACTTGCCCAGAGCCACCACTCATATCTGGTGTCACAATAGCTTGCATTTAACAAAAACATAACTTGTTTGTCTGTAATATAATAGCAGTCAGTTTCCTTCACAAGTGTGCGTTTCAGGGCCTGCCCAGTGCCACCACTCACTCATATCTGGTGTCCCAATAGCTTGCATTTAAAAAAAACAAAACTTTTTGGACTGTAATATAATAGCAGTCAGTTTCCTTCAAACGTGTGCGTTTCAGGGCCTGCCAGGGCACAGTGTCACACCAGTGCAACTCATATCTGGTGTAACAGTAGTGTACATTTAAAAAAAACAAAAAACACAATTTTGACTGTAATAGATTGAAAAGCAGTTAGTTGTCTGCCAGCGTGTGTGTCAGGCTCACAGCGTATACTGTGCCCACTTGCCCAGTGCCACCACTCATATCTGGTGTAGCTTGCATTTAACAAAAACATAACTTTTTTGTCTGTAATATAATAGCAGTCAGTTTCCTTCACGAGCGTGCATTTCAGGGCCTGCCCAGTGCAACCACTCACTCACTGGTGTCACAGTAGCTTGCATTTAAAAGAACCAAAACTTTTTTGACTGTAATATAATAGCAGTCAGTTTCCTTCAAACGTGTGCGTTTCAGGGCCTGCCAGGGCACAGTGTCACACCAGTGCAACTCATATCTTGTGTAACAGTAGTGTACATTAAAAAAATAAACCATTTTTTGACTGTAATAGATTGAATAGCAGTTAGTTGTCTGCCAGCGTGTGTGTCAGGCTCACAGCGTATACTGTGCCCACTTGCCCAGTGCCACCACTCATATCTGGTGTCACAATAGCTTGCATTTAACAAAAACATAACTTGTTTGTCTGTAATATAATAGCAGTCAGTTTCCTTCACGAGTGTGCGTTTCAGGGCCTGCCCAGTGCCACCACTCACTCATATCTGGTGTCCCAATAGCTTGCATTTAAAAAAAAATAAACTTTTTGGACTGTAATATAATAGCAGTCAGTTTCCTTCAAACGTGTGCGTTTCAGGGCCTGCCAGGGCACAGTGTCACACCAGTGCAACTCATATCTGGTTTAACAGTAGTGTACATTTAGAAAAAACAAAAAACAAAATTTTGACTGTAATAGATTGAAAAGCAGTTAGTTGTCTGCCAGCGTGTGTGTCAGGCTCACAGCGTATACTGTGCCCACTTGCCCAGTGCCACCACTCATATCTGGTGTAGCTTGCATTTAACAAAAACATAACTTTTTTGTCTGTAATATAATAGCAGTCAGTTTCCTTCACGAGTGTGCGTTTCAGGGCCTGCCCAGTGCCACCACTCACTCATATCTGGTGTCCCAATAGCTTGCATTTTAAAAAAACTAAACTTTTTGGACTGTAATATAATAGCAGTCAGTTTCCTTCACGAGTGTGCGTTTCAGGGCCTGCCCAGTGCCACCACTCACTCACTGGTGTCACAATAGCTTGCATTTAAAAAAAAAAAAACTTTTTTGACTGTAATATAATAGCAGTCAGTTTTCTTCAAGAGTGTGCGTTTCAGGGCCTGCCCAGTGCGACCACTCACTCACTGGTGTCACAATAGCTTGCATTAAAAAAAAAACAAAACTTTTTGGACTGTGCGTGTGCGTTTCATTGCCTGCCAGGGCACAGTGTCACACCAGTGCAACTCATATCTGGTGTAACAGTAGTGTACATTTAAAAAAAAAAATAATTGACTGTAATAGATTGAATAGCAGTTAGTTGTCTGCAAGCGTGTGTGTCAGGCCTACAGCGTCTACTCTGCCAACTTCTGCCAGTGCACAGTGCCACTCATATCTGTTGTCACAGTAGCTTGCACGCGTAGTACCACTAATAGAAAAAAAGAGGCAGAGGCAGGCCACCCCGCAGGGGCCATCATGGTCGTGGTGCTGTGATTCCCTTTGGCCCTAGAATAATGCCCAGTGTTCAGAGGCCACGTACCCTGAACTGGAAAAGTTCTGAGTACTTAGTTGACTGGCTAACACAGGACACCCAATCTTCTACAGCTTCCGCTCGGAACCTTGACGCACCATCCTCCTCCAGCTTAGCTTCGGGCACCTCTCAAGTTACCAGTCGCCCGCCTGCTGCCACCACCAACACTAGCACCACAGCCGCTTCACTTGGAATGTCAGAGGAGTTATTTACACATCAGTTGGAAGAAATGAGTGATGCGCAACCATTATTGCCAGAGGATGTAGATAACAGGGATATGTCTCAGTCAGGCAGCATTACACACATGGACGTATGGTGTGATGATGATGATGTTGTACCCGCTGCTGCTTCCTTTGCTGAGTTGTCAGATACAAGTGAAGCAGTTGATGATGACGATGCGTCCGTGGATGTCACGTGGGTGCCCGCTAGAAGAGAAGAAGAACAGGGGGAAAGTTCAGATGGGGAGACAGAGAGGAGGAGGAGACGAGTTGGAAGCAGGGGGAAGTCGTCGCAAGGAGCTAGTGGCACAGTCAGACAGCATGCATCGGCACCCGGGGTCAGCCAGACAGCACGCCAATCAACGCATGCTGTTGCCACCACCAGAATGCCGTCATTGCAGAGCTCAGCAGTGTGGCATTTTTTTTGTGTGTCTGCCTCTGACAACAGCGATGCCATTTGCAACCTGTGCCAAACGAAACTGAGTCGTGGGAAGTCCAACACCCACCTAGGTACAACTGCTTTGCGAAGGCACATGATCGCACATCACAAACGCCTATGGGATCAACACATGAGTACAAGCAGCACACAAACTCAAAGCCGCCATCCTCCTCCTGGTCCAGCATCTTCAGCCACGTCAACCACTGCTGTCCTACTTGCCCCCTCTCTACCATCCGCCACTCCGTCTCTCGCCTTGAGCAGTTCCTGCTCATCTGCTCACAGTGGCATGTCTGGCACACAGTATTGGGGCAAGGGTCCATCTGACCACTGATACCTGGTCTGCAAAGCATGGTCAGGGCAGGTATATCACCTAAACCTGGTGAAGGCTGCCAAGCATGGAATGCGTGGCTCTGCAGAGGAGTTGGTGACACCGCCACGACTTGCAGGCAGGCCTGCTGCCACCTCCTCTACTCCTCCTACTCCATCCTCTTCCATAACCTCCTCGGCTGAGTCCTCTTCTGCTGCTGCGTCTTGCTCCACATCAACGGTACACCCCCAGCTCCCAGGTACTATTCCACATCCCGGATACGGCAGTGTCATGCCGTCTTGGGGTTGACTTGCCTGAAAGCAGAGAGTCACACCGGACAAGCACTCCTGTCCGCCCTGAATGCACAGGTGGATCAGTGGCTGACTCTGCACCAACTGGAGATCGGCAAAGTGGTTTGTGACAATGGAAGAAATTTGTTGGCGGCATTTAATTTGGGCAAGTTGACACATGTGCCGTGCATGGCACATGCGTGTAATCTGATCGTACAACGCTTTGTGCTTAAGTACCCAGGCTTACAGGACGTCCTGCAGCAGGCCAGGAAGGTGTGTGGCCATTTCAGGCGTTCCTACACAGCCATGGCACACTTTTCTGATATCCAGCGGTGAAACAACATGCCAGTGATGCGTTTGATTTGCGACAGCCCGACACGTTGGAATTCAACACTCCTAATGTTCGACCGCCTGCTCCAACAAGAAAAAGCCATTAACGAGTATTTGTATGACCGGGGTGCTAGGACAGCCTCTGGGGAGCTGGGAATTTTTTTGCCACGTTACTGGATGCTCATGCGCAATGCCTGTAGGCTCATGCGTCCTTTTGAGGAGGTGACAAACCTAGTCAGTCGCACCGAAGGCACCATCAGTGACATCATACTATTTGTTTTCTTCCTGGAGCGTGCCCTGCAAAGAGTGCTGGATCAGGCTGTAGATGAGCGTGAAGAGGAAGAGTTGTGGTCACCATCACCACCAGAAACAGCCTTATCAGCATCGCTTGCTGGACCTGCGGCAACGCTGGAAGAGGATTGTGAGGAAGAGGAGTCAGAGGAGGAATGTGGCTTTGAGGAGGAGGAGGAAGACAAACCACAACAGGCATCCCAGGGTGCTCGTTGTCACCTATCTGGTACCCGTGGTGTTGTACGTGGCTGGTGGGAAGAACATACCTTCAGTGAGATCACTGAGGACGAGGAACGGGACATGAGTATCTCGGCATCCAACCTTGTGCAAATGGGGTCTTTCATGCTGTTGTGCCTGTTGAGGGACCCTTGTATAAAAAGGCTGAAGGAGAACGACCTGTACTGGGTGTCCACGCTACTAGACCCCCGGTATAAGCAGAAAGTGCCTGAAATGTTACCAAATTACGGCAAGTCGGAAAGGATGCAGCAGTTCCAAAATCAATTAAAAAGTATGCTTTACACAGCGTACAAGGGTGATGTCACAGCACAACGGGAATCTAACAGGGGAAAAGGTGAAAGTAATCCTCCTCCTCCCACGACCATGCCGGCAAGGACAGGACGCTTTACAGACGTGTTGTTGATGGAGGACATGCAGACCTTTTTAAGTCCTACGCATCGCCACAGCCCTTCGGGGTCCACCCTCAGAGAACGACTCGACCGACAGGTAGCAGACTACCTCGCCTTAACTGCAGATATCAACACTCTGAGGAGCGATGAACCCCTTGACTACTGGGTGTGCAGGCTTGACCTGTGGCCTGAGCTATCCCAGTTTGCGATAGAACTTCTGGCCTGCCCCGCTTCAAGTGTCCTGTCAGAAAGGACCTTCAGTGCAGCAGGAGGTATTGTCACTGAGAAGAGAAGTCGCCTAGGTCAAAAAAGTGTAGATTACCTCACCTTTATTAAGATGAATGAGGGATAAAACCTGAAGGGACTGACAGTGGGCGATACATTCGACTAAAAAAGGCCTGATGAGGGGGACGTAACAGGGTGTCGCGGCTGCCGGCCCGCCGCATGATATTTAAATTCCTAGCTCACCCCAGTACCTTGCCCTGTCATGGTTTCCTGTTCCTGGTTTCCTGAGAGTGCTTTATCATTGTGAATCTGATGTCCTGGTATCCTGATCTTGGCTTTTCCCTGGTTATTCCTGAATTCTGGTTTCCCTGACTTGGCTTGTGTAAACGGTATTGTGTATTTTCTGGCTTCCTTGACCTCGGCTTTCCCTTTTACCATTCTCTGTCTCTAGCGTATTAGTGCGGCCATTCTAAGGTCCTGTTTACGCTCTGTCCTTTTATTTTCCTTTTCTTGCCTATGTATATATTTTATGGACTGTTTGCGGTTGTTTGCGGTGCGTTAAACGGGGAGTTTGGTCTGTCACTGTGAAGCGGGCGTAACCCTTACACTACCTGATCGATACAACATCATACCTGATGTTTTAAAGCACGTCATTCCAAACAATTTAGAAATGTTAGGTGATTTATGCCCTTTATGGATTAAAACCAGACTCTGCATCAACTTTGTAATTTTTCATGGGAGTTTTGCCATGGATCCCCCTCCGGCATGCCACAGTCCAGGTGTTAGTCCCCTTGAAACAACTTTTCCATCACTATTGTGGCCAGAAAGAGTCCCTGTGGGTTTTAAAATTCGCCTGCCCATTGAAGTCTATGGCGGTTCGCTCGTTCGCGAACATTTGTGCAAGTTCGCTTTCGCCGTTCTTGAACCGAAAATTTTATGTTCCACGACATCACTAGTTATCACAGTTAGCAAATAATAGTGAATTGACATCCAAACAGTATCAATTAGGGATAAGTGACCATGCTGTGACTATAACTGAGTTGGATACATTTTTACCTAGTGTCATGTAATCTTTTAATTTGTTAGAAAGGTTACAATTGGTCTTCTTCTGTTGTCTGAATAAGATATTTTTTTATTAACATGAAAGGCAAAGAGCAAGGCACCAAGGTTTCAACTTAATGAGCTCTCCAAATGATTTAATAATGCTAAATCATTCACCTGCAAAAATTCCCATATATTTTAATAGTCACTTTTGTAGATATATAATTTGGAAAGGTTTTCTAATAGTTTTAAAACATTTGGAAAGTTTATAAAATGGAGGCCTAAATTTGTTACAGGTTCACAAGTGACACTACTCCTACAGCAGCTACATTTTTTTTTAAAGGATACCTGTACTGGAATTTAAATTTATGCTCTTTTGAAAGAGCATACAATTTTATCTATACATCGTGCTGGTAGTTTTGCTAGCAAATGTATTGATTGGGATAAAAACATCTAGCTGTCAGCCAATGCCTTATCAGAAACTGTATTCCGAGGCATTGACTGACAAGGGAGAGCCAAAAAAAGACCTACCACAGAAGGACCTTCTGCTATTCGAAGCAGCAACCACAGCACATGTGCTGCAGTTGCTATAGAAACTCCCTAGGAAGTAGAGGAAGGGAGTGACATTATATCACTCCACTCCCACATTGGGATACTGCCAACGAGGCCAGTGTGCCAACGTCACTGAGCAGGGGCCACATCCCCAAGCAGGGCAAATCAAAGAAAAGAGCAGGCAGACCACAGGAGGAACAGAGGAGGAGCAGAAGACAGGTGGGTAGAGGTGGGTGTTACATGAAGAGTAACACCCACAAAGTGGCTCTGGAATGGAAGAATTGTGAATAAATCTCTTTAATTTACATTGAATCCATTATGTGTCTTATTGATATATGGTGCATTCAATGTATATGGCGGCATTAAAGGTATGTTTATTTTTTCCAGTTCACTTTAAAATGCTTTATTGGTAAAGTTTAAAACTGAATGCTGAACATACAGACTCTAATTACCATGACCACTTTAATTCACTTAAGTTGTCATGGTGTTTGGAGTTTGTTATCAGGATCAATCACACACATTAAGCTAATGTGCTGGCCCAAATTAATACCAAGAGGGATAATTTGTATCAGGTAAATCAGGCTTTAATTAATAAACCATCATTTAAAGACAGAAACATAACCCAAGTCTCATGTTATGACGTACAGAGTAAACAGATATTTGATTGTGAACAGTTACACGGCTAGTATTCAGAATAGGAGACAATTGAGCATCTCGAATTATCGTTATACACTGTTAAACCTTCTCCTTACATAGCATGTTATTCACCTTGAAGTCTGAACTCATTCTTTTAATCAAAACTGTATTAACAGACATCTTGAGTATTTGTTTCAGGGATAATTTTGTTTTATTTAATTGAGCATGTTTTAAGATTGCTCAAGCACACCCACACACATCCATGAAAATGAACATAATTGCCAAATACAAAGGCAATTTAGAAAGCCTACCCATGCTTAAAATGTTTCCATTGCTATCTTTTGTGTTCAATGAGAAACCATTAATGATAGCATGAAAGCCAGAGACGCATTTCATGTTCAGCACTGATATAGATCATAACTCTTTGTAGCAATAAACTGCTCAAGTGTTTTCTAGATTATTCTTTTGTTCAGAACATTGCAATACCAACTGTTATAAATTAACATCTTTCAATTACAATATGCAGAGTCGCAGACCTTTGGTTGAAACACTAAGCATTGCTGATGAGTCCTCATGCCACAAATCTGTCCTTAGGATTTCGTGGTCTGTAGAATTTCTTCTTCTTAATACCATAATTTTGTCTAATGACTGATGTTTGTACTTTGTTCCAGCTGAAAGTTTGCATCATTATAGTTTTGAAGTTTCCAGAACATTGTAGCTTGTTCCTCAAGTTTTGTAATATTCTTTAATGGTAAAGAATCTCTACGTACCTTTAGTTATTAGGATTCCAAAGTTGTGATCGCAGGAAACCGCAACCAACATTGTATGAATTCTATTGCTAACAGACAAATATCTACTGCTGGTAGTTTTTTGATATTCACATATTCTTTATTAGGTTTTTAATCTGGTGGCCTTATTAGGTACTCTAATACACGATGATAGTTCATAATAGCGGACATTAGAATTTGTGAGGTTTAAGGTCAAAACAATTACAAATACAAATAAAAAAAATGTAATGTTTACATTACATTTAAAAGCCTGCAGGGACTGTCTATACTCACCAGAACAACTATAATAAGCTGTGGTTGTTCTGGTGTCTATCATGCCCTTTTAATATATCTCATAATCACATTCTGTTGGTATCCCAAATGCCTCATCCACTTTTTATACACACTGCTTCACCCCATTACCTATCCTTCATCTACTAACCTGACGTGAACACTCACACTCCCTTCAGCACCATCTCCCCATCTCCTCTCCTTTCCTAGGCTCACTCATACCCACTTGAACTTATTCCCCTCATTTAGTCTCTGTCTGCCTCACTTGCTTTGTTTCTTACTAATATATCCAATCTCTCTCTCTCTTCTTTGATGTCTATGCTGTTTCTGTTAAGCATGTAACAAAAAACTCAAATCCGAAAATCCCAGCTTGAATCCAAACTCCTCATCCAACATTTACACCAAGTTTATAGTATCATTCAATTCCAAGCACTGATGGAGTTTTGTATAAAAGGTTGATTAAGTGTTTTTACTCTAACTCTCTACCTCACTCAATGCAGTCTTGTTTCTCTTATCATCATTTTCTTAAAATAATTCTGACCAATATGGCCATTTACTTGAAAGACAACACATTTTTACCACTTATTTTTTTTTAACAAGTTAATTACAATTTAATGAAAATGAATGTTTTTTTTTTTTTTTAAACAATGTATATTGATTTTCTTTATTAGAATTCTCTACTCTTATCTGAGCAACTGCTGCTCAATTTGACTTACCTGCTGTGATAGCTATCTGGGCTCTGTGAAACTTCAGCTGGAAGTCCTATTAACTAGGGGACCTGGCAGAGTGGATTCTGAATTCATTAAATTTAGAATAATAAGAGGTTGGACATAAAAAATACATGACAGGATGTGTAACAACTTAAAGAGACACTGCAGGACTGTAACTGATTAGTCTCACTGAAGAGGTTATAGGTTCTGGAGACCCCTGGTGCCATCCTTCCATTCAGCGTTACCATGGTTTTTAATATTTTAATGCTAAACAAAACTCCCCAGCAGCCCATAACCCCTCTTTTACTTGGGCTAATTAGGAAACATTAGCCTGAGCAGCATTGGGCAGCTGTGATTGGCTGAGAGTATCAACTGACTAAATTCAGCCTTTCACAGCACTCATTACTGGTATGAATCGGCTATAAGGAAATGTTTAACCTCTGCCTTTGCCATACCAGTGGGATCTTTATTTAGTGTTTAATCACTCAAAAATGGCTTAACACTGAATGGATGAACAGCTTCAGAGGACTCCAGGCATTATGACCTATTCACTGAGATGAAATGGTTATAGCACCTACAGTGTCCCTTTAATAACTACTGAGGATCTCCATTAACCCATTACACCTGTAAGAAGTCATCCAATAGTCCCCTTATTTCCTTGTCCCATGTGTGGCTGGGTGTGTGCAGTAATGCAATAAACCCATATACTTCTTTCCCCCAGGTTACCCAACCATTTTGACTCACTAAGGTGTTAAAGCTCAGTAATTTGAAACAATATAAAACAGCTGCCTTACTATCATGTCTTGCTTACTAACAAGTTGATGCATTACCCCAGACAATTATTGTACATTATTATTATTCAATAATAAAGTCAAATTATGCATACACAATAAATATAAAAATAAAACAGATGCAATCCAGTTAAAAGAAGAAAAAAAATGTATAAACAAAATGCAACGTAATCTTTAGTTGTATATACCAAAAATATGTTATATAGTGTTGAAATTAAACTATACAAATCTTTAGGTCTTGTGGCACACTCTCCAATTAGATAAAAAATTAAGAAGGTCCACATCTGACTAAAAAGCACTGAAAGAGAAAAGGATGATCAGACAAAGACAACTAAGGCACAACAAGAGGATATAGTCTTAAATTAGAGGGGCAAAGGTTTAAAAATAATATCAGGAAGTATTACTTTACTGAGAGGGAAGTGGATGCATGGAATAGCCTTCCAGCTGAAGTGGTAGAGGTTAACACAGTAAAGGAGTATAAGCATGCGTGGCATTGGCTATCCTAGCTATAAGATAAGGCCATGGACTAATGAAAGTATTTAGAAAATTGGGCAGACTAGATGGGCCGAATGGTTCTTATCTGCCGTCACATTCTATGTTTCTATGAGCCTATGAGGGTCTACTATAAAAGAGATAGGCATTACTTGTTAAATAAAAACACATTTACTAAATATAGAAAGGCTCAAAACACAATGGATCCTCTGAAAGCCGTACCGGTTCCCCCCCCCCCCCCCCCCCCACACACACACACACCTCACCTCACCTCCTTTTTTTGCTGGTATAAACCTCTCACTTTAGGCTGCTACATGCTACTTGTTTTCCTTTAATCTACAGCAAGGTTTTCTTCCCCCTTTTTGGCAGGTTTATATAACTTATCTTGCGGTTAGAATTGTATTAGATTTTTTGATACATTGTATACTGTGATTTATGTCAGATGTTTTGAGATATATTATTCCTGAATAGATCTACATTGATTGTGGGAATCTATTTATTGAGCTCTTCTTATTAAGCTGATTTTTATTATTCAAGGTATATATTTTTTATACATTTTATCTACTTCCTCCCATTTAATTTATGTATTTGGAACGCACATAGAATATTTGAAGTTATTACTCTTCTGTATATGACCAATAGAATTTTGCTTGAAGGAACACAACAATGAAAAATAAATAAATAAAAAGTACAAACATATATGTGTGTGTGGAGAACAACAACAACAGTAATGCAAGGCTGAGCCAAAATAAATCAGTCAGCAGCAGGAGCCTTGCCTTAGCTTTGTTTATAATTAACGGGCGGAAACTTACAGTTAGGGATCCAGCATGTCCCACTGAAAGCTCCGTGCGAGGAACTGTGCTGGCTGGGGATCATACCACCAACGCTGTTACCATAGTGCAGTCGGCCTGCACTATACTTGTAAGTATATTTTTATTCTTTTAACAAACGTTTATATCTTGTTAAACAGTGAACACTATTAGCTGCTTTTATATATCCCTTTCCTGAGAGCTGGACATCATTCCCTCCAGAGGACAATCATCCATATATCCCACAAGCGGGGATCATACCGCTGTACGGACGTTATACCTAAGCTGGCTACAGCTCATTTAAATGTGAGTGGAATATATATATATATCTTTTTCTCACATATATTGACCCCTACACTCAGGCCCGGACTGGCCATCGGGCACACCGGGCAAATGCCCGGTGGGCTGCGGTGGCCGTGGGCCGAGGCCATCAGGGGAAGGTCCCAGGATCTCCCCTGCCGGTCTTTGCAGGGCCGGCACTATCCTAGAGCCGGCCCCGCTGTATTCCATGGAGGGCCGGTGGGGAGATCAAAGATCTCCCTCACCGGCCCACATGCTGTCAAAGGCGGCCGCCGGCGGGGAGAGAGAGGGAGGGAGCAAGCCTGCCAGCAGAGGAACCCGGCGGAGCTCTATCTTGCAGCTCTGCCGGGTTCCTCTCGCGAGATCCGGAGCGTTGCCATGGCAACGACCGGATCTCGCGAGAGTGAACTCTAGCCCGCAGGCTAGAGTTCACTCACCGCTGGACCACCAGGGAAGGTGCACCATGCCGGTCCCCCCCTCCCACTCAACAGCGTGCCGGTCCCCCCCTCCCAGGCTAAAAGGTAAGAAGGGAGGGGGGGACATAATGCTTACTAATTTTTCCACAATCCCTTCTAACATGTATACAGAGCACTCTCACACACATCACACTCAGCACTCACATATATCACCCACAGCACTCTCACACCCATCATTCCCAGCACTCTCACACACATCACACTCAGCACTCTCACACATCACCCACAGCACTCTCACACCCATCATTCCCAGCACTCTCACACACATCACACTCAGCACTCTCACACACATCATCCACAGCACTCTCACACTCAGCACTCTCACACACATCACACTCAGCACTCACACACATCATCCACAGCACTCTCACACTCAGCACTCTCACACACATCACACTCAGCACTCACACACATCATCCACAGCACTCTCACACTCAGCACTCTCACACACATCATCCACAGCACTCTCACACTCAGCACTCTCACACTCAGCACTCTCACACACATCACACTCAGCACTCACACACATCATCCACAGCACTCTCACACTCAGCACTCTCACACACATCACACTCAGCACTCACACAAATCATCCACAGCACTCTCACACCCATCATTCCCAGCACTCTCACACCCATCACACTCAGCACTCACACACATCATCCACAGCACTCTCACACTCAGCACTCTCACACCCATCATTCCCAGCACTCTCACACACATCACACTCAGCACTCACACACATCATCCACAGCACTCTCACACTCAGCACTCTCACACACATCACACTCAGCACTCACACAAATCATCCACAGCACTCTCACACTCAGCACTCTCACACCCATTATTCCCAGCACTCTCACACACATCACACTCAGCACTCACACACATCATCCACAGCACTCTCACACTCAGCACTCACACACATCATCCACAGCACTCTCACACAGCACTCTCACACACATCATCCACAGCACTCTCACATCTGCACTCCCACACACATCACACTCAGCACTCACACATCACACTCAGCACTCACACACATCATCCACAGCACTCTCACACATCATCCACAGCACTCTCACACTCAGCACTCTCACACACATCACACTCACACACATCACAATCACACTCAGCACTCTCACACACATCACACTCACACACATCACACTCACACACACCACAATCACACTCAGCACTCTCACACACACATCACACACAGCACTCTCTCACACACACATCACACACAGCACTCTCTCACACACACATCATCCACAGCACCCACACACGCACCCACACACACAGCACCCACACACACATCACACAGCACCCTCACACAAATCAATCACACACAGCACCCTCACACACATCACACCTCACACACACACACATACTGCACCCCTCACATACACACAGAACCCCCCGACACACTGCACCACACACATACACAATACTTCCAAACATATTTATATATATATATATATATATATACACACACACACACACACACACACACACACTAGATTCATTGTAAGCAAACACATACTACACTCCTAAACACACACACTCTACAAACACTACATCACTTATACACACACACACACACACACACATACTATAGCCTGCATGCACACTCTTGCTACATCCCCTATACACACATTCTCTACATCCCCTAGCCACATATGCATTACATTACACCACAAACACAACGCGACTAAAACCGACCTTATAACACAATACCACACCACAATCAGCTCACTCTGCACACACACAATACCACAAGCAGGCTCCAAACACATGCACAATACTCTTTCCTGGCATTTTTGTCTCCTGGTATCCATTTATAGAGACACCAGAGACAAGTTGCAAGGAAACACAGTGCAAGCATGTTATTAAATTTGCTTGCGCTGTGCAGAACAAATACAGGGCTTTTTTTCTCATGCTAGAGCTCTTCAGCAGAGCTCTGCCCTGGAAGAGCATTGAACCAACATGCTCACTTTGAGAGGGGGCGTGTTTGTCATTAGTGATGACAAAACACACCCTCTCTGCCCCACCCCCTTCTTAGTGGGCCGCTGTGGTAAAAAAATGCCCGGGCCGAATTTTTTTCCCAGTCCGTCCCTGCCTACACTCTATACGATTGGTCTCTTATCTTATGTCTTTCATATAACGAGAGAAATCGGTCTACTTTAAACAGTGAGGAGACCCCTTCATCAAAAGCACCTTAAAATACATTTATTGCCATAGTGCAACCTGTAAACCTCTTTGGACTATTTTATATTTTATATATAACACCAACTATCTTGTTTGCACTTTTTTATATGTCTTATTTATATGCTTTTTACTGTTTGTAGTCCACAGTGATTTATTTTGGTGCAGCCTTGCATTACTGTTGTTGTTGTTCTCCATTCTTATTATAGAGGGTTAGAGGGTTACCCTCTGCTAGGCCGCTGCCCATCCACTTTCTTATTATTAGCGCTAACCTCCTTTATCTTTTTACATATATGTGTGTGTGCATATGTGTGTTCCTGAAACTGTTTAGATCACTGGGTCGCAAATCTTATCACTTTAAGGGTTAAACATAATAATGTCAACCCATATTTATTCCAGTGACAGGAGAGTATCCTCACTGCAGTTCTGTTCCACCCCCTGTGAAGTCATCATTACTGTTAGTTTGTTTCCAATCAGATGCTTTCCATACAGAAACATTGAAACCAGTGACTTTCTACTCATTTACACCTGATGTATAGTTTAAAGTGAGTGAGACAGGAAACCCTGCCTGCTCGACTGCTGGAAGGTGTTAACAAGGAAATTTTAAAAGTGTTGATTACTCTTGAAATCCGAACATTTTTATATAAATAAGCTAGAGGGAAGTGGGAACATACAGATGGACCCCAAAGTAAAGTGCTCTTTTAATAGATGTATACATTTCTTTTAGTAGAAATCACTCAGATTCATAAAATCTACTTAACCCAATCTTCATAAAATACTTAAAGGGTTACTCCAAGCATCACAGACACTACAGCCCACTGAAGTGATTATAAGGCTAGGAGTGCCCTGGCCCTGTTCTCCAGTAAAAAGGGGAAACCATTTTGTAATTGTTTGCCCACTTACCTGGGTTCCTGTTGGTTGTTGAGATCCTTCCTTTTTTTTTCCAACATGCATCCATCTTCTGAAGATTCCATTACCTTTCACTGACTGAGGGAATCAGCTGACCGCTTAAAATATGCATTGAATTAACATTATCCTCCCTGTTCTAGGATGGCTAATGATGCCCCTATGACCGTGCCTAAGGTGGATATACACTTCCGGCAATAAAGGGTTTAAACTATGTATGTACAGCGATTCATAACAAAATGCTGCACATACAGATTACAGGCATCATAACAACTTCAAATCACTGAAAAGGTCATGGTGCTTGAGGTAACCATTTAAATACGTGCTAGGCAATGCCAGCATGGCACTGCAAGACATTGGGACTGGGATTGGAGGATTTGTATCAAGCAACAAACACTTTTCATCTAGTCTTGGACCTTTTTTCAAGGCATCAGACACTAGGCAATGGCTTGGCCAGTTTATAAAGATTACAGTCTCTTTCGGGATCATGATGCACCCAAATAGACTAAGCGGGAATGGAAAAGTGCTCCCATATTCAATACTAGTGGCTGCCAACAAATAGTAACAATTGCACAATATTTATTAATGTCTCTTTAAAGGACATCTGTCAGCTTAAAACTCATTTTAGTCTAATAATCCTTTCAGCAAGTACTGAAAGGAAAAAATATATATTTTTAATGAAATATATAAAATTAAAATGAGAAAAACTCATCCATACCTTTAGTGTATTACAGGATCCTTCCACTATATAAATTCACCCTGGGTCAGACAATGCTTGAAACCTGACAGCTAGTCTGTGATCTTCCATACTTTATACCATGCACAGAAACAGGGAAGACTATACATTATATGTACTCCATTATATGAATTGCACCCTCAAAGTACCTTCTTACTTAGTGTGATCATAATGACACTGTCTCATACTACTTTCTCCCTGCTTCCAAAACAACTCAGAGACATATCTGATATTTATTTATTTATTTATTATTGCCATTTATATAGCGCCAACAGATTCCGTAGCGCTTTACAATATTATGAGAGGGGGATTTAACTATAAATAGGACAATTACAAATAAACTTACAGGAAAAATAGGTTGAAGAGGACCCTGTTCAAACAAGCTTACATTCTATAGGAGGTGGGGTGTAAAACACATTAGGACAGGAATTTACAATCAAATAAGGTGGGCTGCCCTTTAGGAGAGGGCAAGAGACAGGTATGTGAGGTAAGGGTTAGTCTTGGAGGCCATAAGCTTTCCTAAAGAGATGGGTTTTAAGGCACTTCTTAAAAGATGCAAGACTAGGGGAGAGTCTGATGGCGGTAGGCAGGCTATTCCATAGGAAGGGAGCCGCCCGTGAGAAGTCCTGCAAGCGCGAGTTGGCCGTACGAGTGCGGACAATGGACAGGAGGTGGTCACGGGCAGAGCGGAGAGACCGAGAAGGGACATACCTATGGATCTGTGAGGAGATATAAGAGGGGCTAGAGTTGTTCAGTGCTTTATAGGTGTGAGTTAGTACCTTGAATTGACTCCTATAGCATACAGGAAGCCAATGTAAGGACTGGCAGAGGGGTGAGGTGTGAGAGAAACGACTAGAGAGGAAAATCAATCTAGCAGCAGCATTCATTACAGACTGTAAGGGTGCAGTACGGCTATTGGGAAGACCAATCAGGAGAGGGTTACAATAATCCATGCGGGAAATTACTAGAGCATGGACAAGCTCCTTGGTAGTATCTGGTGCAAGAAAGGGGCGGATGCGGGCTATGTTTTTAAGATGGAATCTACAGGATTTGGCAACATGCTGGATGTGAGGCTCAAAGGTGAGACCAGAGTCAAGTATGACGCCAAGACAGCGCGCTTTCAAGGATGGACTGATGTTGGTACCACAAACTTGGAGGGAGAGGGAAAGAGGAGGATCAGTATTAGGAGGAGGAAAGACAAGGAAATCAGTTTTAGAGAGATTGAGTTTCAGAAAGCGGGAGGACATCCAGTCAGAGATGGAAGAAAGGCAAGCAGTGACACGTTGCAGGACGGCAGGGGAGAGGTCCGGGGAGGAGAGATATAGCTGGGTGTCATCAGCGTACAGGTGGTAGTGAAATCCAAAAGAGGTAATAAGTTTGCCAAGAGAGGCAGTATAAAGAGAAAATAGAAGGGGACCAAGGACGGAGCCTTGGGGAACTCCAACCGAGACAGGGCAAGGGGAGGAGGTATCATACACTTGGATACACTGATACACTTGGAGATTTGTTTTGAACTGGAATTCATAAGAATTTGGGCGATCAGGGGCTTGTTCGAATTACAAAACTCCAACCCAAAATGTTGCCAAATCACGAAAAAACTGAAAATGGTTTGTTTTGATTTCTGATTCTAAATTTTGCTAGTGGCAGCAAAAAAAAAAGGAGGTGATTGATTGGAAAAAGATGACTAATGACTAGGAGACAGCCACTAAATCTGATTTTATTCACCGGTCAAGTGAGAAGTGAGCAATGGAGGGAAAAAGATTTCTGTATTATCATTTCAAAAAAATTTAAAATATATAAATAAAGATTTTTTTGAAGTTCCTCCTCTTTTCCCCCCTTTGTTTACTTTTTCTCACTTGATATTGAACCGAATGGCAGGAAAATGTGCCTGTCGGTGTACTGAAAACTATGTACATAATATTTATACTGTTTGTATATTTTGCAGTAAACTGATTGGACCATTTTCATGCCTTCTGGTTTGTCTGATTAATTTTACCAAATCTTTCTTCATTAACAAAATTGGGTTGAGCCAAACCGCCATAAGGCTTGCAATTTGCCGTCCCAAAATGGTTTTTATTTTAAGCCCTACATAAATCTAATTTCTCATATTATTGCATTATGCTAAAATGCAGACTTTTATATTCTGACATTTTTGGTAAACTGCATACCTACAAGTAAAACATTTTCCCTCCAATTCCCAGAAGCAAAGCAAGTGAGCATAATCATATTAATGTGTTTATTTCAATTGTAGTCACATCTACAATACATAATAAAAATAGTATTACTGTCATATTTCATACACTGGATACCGAATGGACACTGCCTTAATGGACACTCTTAAACGTTTTACCCCTCTGTTTTTGTAAAGAACAAATCTATAGATTAAAAATAAAACATGTAAATATGCTTAGCTATGTTTTAGGTATCCCTGAGCAGGATTTTACAGATAATAGACTGTTTATTCTAGTTTTATATGCTAATTGTTGTAATCAAAACAAACCTCTCACAAAGTGGTTTAACACCCTTTAAGCTAAGTATTACATAGTTACATAGTTACATAGCTGAAAAGAGACTTGCGTCCATCAAGTTCAGCCTTCCTCACATTAGTTTTTTGCTGTTGATCCAAAAGAAGGAAAACAAAAAAAAACAGTTTGAAGCGCCTCCAATTTTTAAACAAACTAGGAACTAAAATTCCTTCTTGACCCCAGAATTACAGTCAGATTTGCAAGTATGTTTTTGCACGTGCGTAGCCATTTTTTTTAAACCAATTTTTTTTTCTGTTTTAACAAAAAAACTGAGAGAATGTTTTGCAAGGCATCCACATATTGCATTTGTTGCTTTTTCTAGTGAATTCTAGCAGTCATAAAGATTTTTATCTAATTGAGACTACCTTTCATTTTGTGTTGTATAAAATTAATTATACATAACATTAATACATTGTTTTGTCTTGAATTTGCCAGTAATATATTATATTAACAACCATTTGGCTTGTTCTCTTGTAAATGCCACCACACAAGATTTGCGGATCTACTTTTAGTATTAGTTCACATTTCTAAACCTTTAATATTTTGGATTGCATATGCACGTGTATTTAACACTAACTGTATCATTAACAGAACAATAGAAGACAGAATTACACGTTTTTGACACATTTGTACTCTAGATATTTAAACATAAATTTCCATGTTTTGTTTAATCAAGTACCCACACAAGTCGTGTATCATTCATTTAATTACACCTTTCAGTTTCAGAGTATATGATTGATTGTGGATAACTCCTGACATACATGAGAAGCCATTACCCAGAGTGCAAAAAAATATATAGTTGTTATTATATGCAAAGTGATCAATAGCATTGCTTTTTTTTTTTTTTTTAAGTGGCTCAGACAACAAAAATAATTTTTAACTAATCTGCTTCTACATAGCTCCCTGTGTTTGAATACCATTTTATTTTTTCCTTAGTGCTTTAGTTTCCATAAAGTACATACGGAATAAAAAGGGACTACTTTCCTTATGTATAACAGCCAAGGTTAAAAAAGTAACAAAGTTAGAGCTTAGGAAGGTTCTGCTCTAATTGACAATCATATTTACCCACAATTCATCAGTGAAACCATTCCAACAGGAGGGCAAACAGCAGACATCAGGGACAGAGAACAACTTAGTTCCTCCCAGGTATAGAGAAATGGCACAAGTAAAGATAATAATTATTAATTAATTCAAGTGGCAATGGATAATCATTAAGATACAGGGGGCAAAAGAAAAGGAAAATGTTAACACAAATTAACAAAAAAAACAACAACATTATAAGCAGAATATAGAATTACTCTAACATATCAACTGAATTATGAAACTGACATCTTCCAAATATGAGGTATAATGTAAATTAATAGTGGTTACCATAACATGATCAATGAAAATAGCAAAGCTGTCATGTGGTTGTCATTACTATGGTAACCACCTGACAACTGGTGAGGCTCTTCCCTCTTCAAATACTGGGTCTCATGAGCAAAAGACATTCATTGTACCAGATGATCATCTTCGACAACAGTAATGATCCAACAATATTACCAATCACTATGACATCCGTTCATTTTGTAGGCTAATGCAGACCCAATGCAAGCTACATTTTTCCTTTGAATAATTATTAATGTAAAGCAACTTAAAGATAAGCAGCAAACTATACCAAAATATTTAGTATATTGACCTGAAGGATACGAAATGTATTTCTAAGAATTAAAATTCATTAGCAAGTTATGTTCTTTGGACGATTTACCAGTGCCAGAAGTAAGCAATACATCTGTGTAATTTAGTTAACATTTGGCTAGGTGCACAAGATGGAATGCAAATTTTTTTTTATATATGCTGTACATTACTATTATTATTATATTTTATTTATAGAGCGCCGTCAAATTCCGCAGCGCTTTACAATGGGTGGACGAACAGACATGTAGTTGTAACCAGACAAGTTGGACACACAGGAACAGAGGGGTTGAGGGCCCTGCTCAGTGAGCTTACATGCTAGAGGGAGTGGGGTAAAATGACACAAAAAGGTAAGGATATTATTAAACTAGTGACAGTTGCAGAAGAGGAATCAGTTGGGAGCTATTAAGAGTTTAATTGATACACTTTTATGAAGAAGTGGGTTTTTAATTAACCTAACCATGTTGTTTGCAATTTCCCAGTTAACGATTTTGGACCTAAATCCACAATACTCAATATGTTACAACTTTCTCATAAATATATATATAGTTAATATATTGCTAAACACAAATACACACACCAGTCAAGCCATAATACTTGCTTTTCCCACACAAATCTCACTTTAACAGTGCTCTCACTACTGCAATTCTGAACAAAGAACCACATTTTTGCCTCATAATTCCACTTGATACATGGATTCCTTGGAGTATGTGTCTGCTTTATACCACAGCTTTGAAACACAACTCAGGAAGAGGAGCAAAGCCAGTGAACCACTAATGGACAGCCGTTTCGTACCCAGAATCCCTTGCATTAGTGAGAGCACTGTTAAAGTGAGATTTCTGTGGGATAAGCCTTATGGCTTGACTGGTGTGTGTATTTGTGTTTAGCAATGTATTAGATATCCACTTACTTCAGGTTGATGGGGTTTTCATCCAGACTTTTTTCCCCCACCACAACTCTTTTGGTATGTACTTCACAAGTAACACCAATCCTCTATAGCAAGACAGTAACCAACCCTATGCTGATGAGTTGCATTAACAATGAAAGGCTGTCCATGAATGGTTCACTGGCTTTGCACCTCTTCTTGAGTTGTGTTTCAAAGCTGTTGTATACAGCAGACACATACTCCAAGGAATCCATGTATCAAGTTTAAATATGAGGCAAAAATGTGGTTCTTTGTTGAGCTCATTTTTATATGCCTACCCAGAATTCCTTGCATAGTGAGAGCACTGATAAAACGTGAGATTTCTGTGGGAAAAGCACGTCTTATGGCTTGGCTGATGTGTGTGTGTTTGTGTTTAGCAATGTATTAACTAACTGCTTACTTCAGGTAAAAGGGGTTTTCATCCATCCACACTTTTTTTATCCCAACCACAACTCTTTTGGTATATATATATATATATATATATATATATATATATATATATATATATATATATATATAAAATAATGTATACCAAATATATATACATATTATAGCTATATATTAGAGCCTTTCTTTACATTTATGCATATATATAATATAGCTTGTGTTTATTTTTCTTATAAAAGGTAACTTTTACTTCCCATATGATAAGTTTCAGATCATCAGCACAAATTCTGTTAATTTCATTACAGTCTTTAAATTAAAATTAATGAGGCTGACACCCACAATTAACAATGAAAAATGTAGATGGCTATAATTACTAAAGCAATAACATTACTTTACATAGAAGATATAAGGTGCTCCACGTATTATTTAAAAGTCTTACATAAAACATAAAAAAATGACATTTTCAATTTATTTTTCCAGCGTAAAAAAACAAAATTCCTTACTAAAACCTCTCTCTTTTGGGAATTTCTCGCTATGCATAATTAAGCAAATTTGATTGCAATTAAACCAAGCTTCTACGGTAGAGTTTTAATTAATGCAAATAAGGCATCTACATCTAAGATTAATTTCAGTGAATTAAAAGAAAACAACAAAGCAAATTCAAAAGTGTGATTTTATTGTGTAAATGGTAGACTGCAAAACTTGAATATTTTAAAGCTTTCTTTGTGTACAGCTTTTGAATTATTTTCTGCACGTGGGCATCTTAGAATGTCTATCGTCTTTGAACATCGTATTAAATAGAAACATCAAATAAAAAGGGAATATGTTAGGAGAACTGTGAAATCTTTAGTCCTCACACAGTATAAAAGAGACAATTTGAAACAGTAAATCATTCATTTAATGAAAGGTTGGAAAACTTTACTGGTTAATTTCAGACGCTTTTTCTTGCATGTAAATTTTTTCAAGATAATTTAGATGAAACTGTCCATCAGTGTTTTCACTGTAACAAGTCAAGTGCTATGGCACATTTCACATAAATATAGAATATCTGTTATCGATGTTGTCCCATAGTTGGAGAGATATATTCCAGAATGTATTCAAAACTAAAATGACTAAATATTAGTTGAAAACGATTACATGCAATGTTCCCTGTAATTTTTCTTAGTTGGTGTGCGTAGAAATTTAATCTTGTGACAAAAATGTTCCTATTGCAAAATATTGTGGGCACTGAGTGTTTGTGCAAATATATACTTGAAATTGTTTCTAGATAATTTTAGTACAGTGCAGCCTCTCTCTCATGGTTTATAGCCCTATATTACAGTATTACTATATGATAATGTAATAGTAGTTACACAACATTATTACTGTAATGTCAGCCATTACTATTTGCTAATGCCCATTTTTGGCTGTCAGACAGTCCACAGAAAGCAATATGAGGCAACTGCACAGACAAGGGTACACACAATTACAATTGTTCCAGCTTGTTGCCTATGTACTTTGCCACGAAGCTTCAGCCCCATCTTCACCACAGTAACTTGCAATTTAATCCATAAAACAAATTAACCTTTCTTTCAGCCAAAAGATAATATTGGATACTTGTTGACTGTATTTGAGCAAGTATCTTAATTCCCCAACTTGGTCAGAAACAGTGATAGCAGTCCAATAAATGCTTCTAACACATAATTCAAATTCAACTGGTACAATTATTGCAAACATTATATGGAGAGGAGGAGACATGTCACCATAGAATTTGCAAAAGGAGCTCAATAAATGTTGATACATACCTTAATGTGTCTTTAAAACAAAAAAAGGGATCTTGATATGATGGGATATGTCCAAAGCACACAGGAGAGACAAACAACCCAATTCAGCAGACACCAATAGCGAACACTATATGGAAAATGTCACCCATAGTTTTCAAAAGGAGCTCTTTGCCCAATAAATGGTGACATATATATTAAAGCTGCACTGTCATGGCCACATTTGTTTGTTTGTTTTTAACCCCTTCACCCTGACTCCACTACACTTGATTGTCCCTCTATTCACTCCCAAATGCTTCTAGGTCCTCCATTTCACCTTTTTTTTTTACCTCTTTATTTTTAGTCCAGATCTAGGTCCTATGTGCGACCATATTAGAGTTGCCAGATGAAGGCTCTGCGGGACATGTCATCTGCCTACACTAGCTAGCATTGTGAAATTCCCACACATGCCCAATCGCAGACTTGGGCATTATACTATTGTATGAAATTTGGATGTGAATTTCAGCTATTTTTTCATTCATCAGAAGGAAGGTTAAATGTGTCATGTTGAGGGGCATGTCTACTAAACAATGAGCATCCAGTGGCTGCTCACTGTTGAAATAAGAAAAAAGACCTCCCCAATCCAATGGGTGGGGGCAGATGGGGAGACAATAGGTTCTCCCTCTTATCATTAATCACCTATTGTCCCCCCCTGGCCCCAACCCATAAGTGGCGGTCCTAAGTGATAAGGGGAGACCTATTCTGTGTCCTCCCGGCCCCCACAAATTAGTGGCGGGCAGAGGCGTAACTAAAAACCATGGGGCCCCAGTGTGAAAACTGTCTTGGGCCTCCCCCCATATGTCTACCCCCACCACCCTCCCATATGTCTACCCTCCCCCTCACATACGTTGCCCCCCACACATGCAGTCAAACAGATAGACATGCAGACACACACATAAGCACACAAATGTACAGAGACACACACATACACACACATACAGGCACACACACATTAAGACACACACATACATTCAAACACACACATACATACATACATACACATACATTCAAACACACACACACACACACACACACACACACACACACACACACACATACAGACACACAGACAGGCACACACATACAAACACACACATACACAGACACACAGACAGACAGACACACACCCACATAAATAGAGACACACATACATACATACACACACATACATACAGACACACATACATATAAACACACATACATACAAACACACATACATACATACACACATACAGACACAGAGACACGTACACACAGACACACAGAGAGAAACACACATATACATACAAACACACATACACATACATACATACATACACACACACACATAGACACAGACATACACACACAGACAGAGGCAAAGACATACACACAAACATAAATACATATACACACTTACATACAAACACACATACAGGGGAAAATTCATACAGACAGACATACACAAACACACACATACATACAAACAAACACACACACACACACATATACAAAATGTTTTAGTCACCCTCCTGTTTCCTACCTTTTAGGTGCAGGAGGTTGACTTTCCCTGGGGTCCAGTCCACTCTGACTCGCTCCTCTCCTTCCTCCCATGCACCTCCTGGTGTCAGCTGGGAGGAGTGACCGGGCAGTCACTTCCTCCCAGCTGTGATGTCATCTCAGGGGGCCCGGTCACGCTGTTGAATTAATTTCCATCAGGTGACCCTAAGAGCATGGGACACCCCATGTGATGCCTTAACGTGCGGCCCCGGCGGTTCATCCACGTGGGCCATCGCAGCAATACATGGTGGAGCGACAACGGTAGTTCCGCCACTGGTGTGGGCACTAAGTGATAATGGGGGAACTATTGTCCCCCCTTTTTCCCACACAATAGCGGCAGGTGGGGGCCATAATTAATAACAGAGTGAGCTATTCCCCCCCCAGCCACCACCCATTAGTGGCAGGTAGGGTCCCTAAGTCATAAGAGGACACCTATTGTTCCCATGCCCCCATCAATTAGCGTTGGATGAGGGCCCTAAGTGATAATGCGGGGGACCTATTGTCTACCCCAGCCCCCACCCAGTAGCTGGGGTAACCGAATTTCTTCCGAACACGAATGGATAACTGTCGACATTCGGTCTGGACAAAATTCGGTCAATTTACTGGCGCCCTGTCTATATCACAGGATGTTTGGGAATGATGAAAGGAAGAAACACCTACATTTCTCCTACATTTAAAAGAAAACTAGATCAGACATAAAGAAAAGAAGAACAGATTCTGAAAGAAGAAGTGAAGACAAAGTGACTGGGAAAAGTTAAGTTCGGCATGGAAGTGCCACTTTAATGCTTCTTAAACACAGACTCACACTCTCAATGGCAGACACAGGATCTCATTGATTTGAAACACTCAGTGACAGACACATTCACACACATTTACACACTCACACATTTACACATTTTTGCACACACACTCACAAATTAATTTTTTCCCTAGGGTCCAGTAGGGATTTTCTCCCTAGGATCTAGTGGGGATTTTCTTTCTGGGATCCAGTTGTGATTTTCTCCCTGGGATCGAGTGGGGAACGATTCTTCCAGTTCCTCTCCGTTCCCTTGCGTGCGTTCTGTAGTGATGCCAGGGCTGGAGTAACATCATATTCCTGCTCCCAGCATCATTGCAGAGGGCATGCAAAGGAGCAGAGAGGAGCTGGAAAAACGTTAGCGATGCTTCACCCCCGTCACTTGCCCTCTTTCTTACTCCCCATTCGGGGATGCCCTATAGTGGCCAGGCGACAACCTTTTGGGCCCCCCATAATAGGCCATTGACCTGCTTCTCGTGGTGTCCCCCAACATCTGGCGGGGTCTCTCTAGGACTATTGAATTGGTTTTGGTGCCAGAGTTTTGTCTCTGCAGTCTTATGCTTGACTCATTTTTCCAATGGACAAAAAGGGTCTTGAAAGGAGAACTCATAGTTCTGCCTACATGCTCTGTCAGGCATAGAGAGTTCAGAATTATACCAAGCACCAATCATTACAGAGATAAGGGCAGTCTTTGTACTTACAAGCATTTATTTCAGGAAAACGGTACCTTATCCATTACACATCAGTAATAACTCTTTGATTGACAGCACTTTAAATTTTCAAACATTAGATTGCAATGATGGCACCTTTACTTTATAACTAAGTGGTTAAATTGGTTCAATCCTAATAGTTTTGTGCCTATGTAAAATAGCATCTTCAACTTTAAAAAAATAAATACAATTTATTAAATTGCTTCATTAATTTGTGGCTACCATGATGAACAAAATCCTTTATCACTGGTCCTGTATAGCTATTCCACAACATTGTCAAAGGGGGATAGGGATGTGCACTAAATATCATTGCTGCCAAGGATGTTGCTTTTAGTAAACACTGCTGATACAATATTAATATGCCAATCATGTAACAAATACATAGTTCAATGAAAGTCAATGTTTAGCTGTACACTTTAACCTTAGTAAGAGCTGTGCTAGTAAACCTATAAAAGGTTAAATGTAATAATAAATATTTCAGTTAAGAAAATGCTGTAGAAAATTGAATTTGCTTGCATTATACAATTAACCATAACTACTTTAACCTCGATGTGAGAAAATTCCTTAATCTCCAAACGGTTTGGTGTTTATGCATATATTAATTATACATACACAGACCAAGAGTGAAGGAAGATAAATAAACAAATGGCAATGTAGTGAGGCCTTTCTGCATACTAATCATATCTTACAACTGCAAGCAAAAGCTCCATAAATCGATTTGCTCTTTCACATCACAAGACAAACAGTGATCCAAGTCAGCAGTTCCTTTGTCAAAGTCACAGAGATAGCCACTCTTTACAAATGCATCCTTACAGAGCATGGATTCAACCATTTGATGATTAGCATTATTGGCAGCTCTTCAAGAGAGATTCATCAAGTGATTTGCAATTGGACTGGCTACCGTTTTTTTCTATGTTATTCCTTAAAATTGAGCTGAAATTGATTGATATTTGAATTTTGAATTAGAGGACAAAGGCGTCTGAGAAGTTAAAAAAAAAAAAAAAAAGTAATTACTTAAAAAGGCCCTTGTGCACTTTTTACACCGGCATTCCCACTGGATCGCTTCAGAAAAGTTCGACATGGAAATGGTTTTAAGAAAATCCTCCTACTATAGTGCGTGGTTTTTTAGACTGATGAGGGACAGTGTAAAATGAAATTCATTCTTACAGAAGTAGCACAACGGCCAAGAAACACATTTGGTACTCAATATTGAAGCACGCTGGACACCAACCCCCTCCCCCCCAAAAAAGAAGCACCTCAGCAGGTATTACTAGAACTAACATAAATGATTCTTACAAAAATATTCAAGCAGGACAGGAACTGTAAAACAAAATGTTTATAGTGAGCACCAAATACCATGAGTCACAGATAAAGTCAGTAAAAACTTGGTCAGACAAAGGAACTCCTTACTAAAAGCGGAGAGGCAAATCCAAAAATCAACAGAATTTGGGGTAGGCACTCTAAACAGAGCTACCAGGAATAACTAGGTCCAGCAGCAGGTAAAGTCCAGCAAACAAGATGCATTTCATGCTAAACAACACTTAATTGATTAGACAAAGAAGCTTTTTTTTTTAAAGAAAGTCTTGCTTGGTGATTTGAAACCATGATTTTATATGATTACTTATGTATCTTAACCACAAAAGTATAACATTTAATAAAAGCAGAGCTTTCAGTGTCGTCAGATCTTGTTTGTGCTGGTAACACTGTTTCTGAAAACTGCCTCAATTTCTCTTTGTGTTCATAAGAAGCTGGTAATCCCTTTCCTCAGTCTCATCAACAGGTATGTTCTATAATTGTTTCTTACAGCTGCTCTGACTTATCCACTTCAACATTTTTTCTGACCCTGTCTGATGTGGTGTGACTGTCCCGATCGACATGGCTCTGACACACCTCATATTGTCAAACACTATTATTATCTGCTTGCTTCATGCTGCTCTGATTTAACCCTCTAATCTTGTATTCTAAACATGTCTGGTATGTTGTTAGCTCCCACTCAGAGGCAGATTCAGGGGGAAATGGGGCAATTGCTCTTACTTGCTCTTACACACTGCCCTCCACACACACACTGCCCTCCATACTAACACTGCTCTCCATACACACACTTCCCCCCTCACACACACACACACACACACACACACACATATAATGCCCCCCACACATACACTGCACAACTCACACACAGACATTGCAACTCTCACACATACACACTGAACCCCTCACACACACACACACACACACTGCACTCCTCACACACACACACTTCACCGCTCACACACTGCATCTCTCACACACACGTCAACCCTCATGCACACTTCATCCCTCACACACATTGCACCCCTCACACACAAACACACACACACACACACACAGTGCACCACTCACACACACGCATTACTGCCCCTATCCCCTGCTACAGGCCCTATCCCAGCAGTCCCTAGGTAAGTTGTCAAACAGTTCTTAAAAGGTTTGACTGCTTACTCTGGGAGGGCGCCACAGCACTCCTGAAACCATAACCACCACAGAGAGCTGTACTGGTTATTGTGCCTGGATTGTGCTTGTAAATAATCTCCAAGTGCCCCTCTCAAGATTCGGGTCTGGATCCACTCCTTCTCCCACTGTGCCTACTATAATACTCATCATTTTTAAAGTTTGCTATATCCTGCAACCCTTGAATGTTGCTGCTCTGACCTAATCCACTCAGCCCTGTACTGTAATCCAGACTAATAAGTTGTGTCGGACATACAGCAGTTGTCCCACTGTCCCCACTCTGATGCGCTATAATGCAATCTCCCTTCCATTAAACTACAAAATGTGTGCTCTGTAAATTACCAGAATTACCAGAATTGAACCATTTCCCACATTCAAATTGATAACAACACAATCAAAATGGATTTTAAGGCAGTTTCCATCAATACTATCCCTGACAATACCCTTATTCTAAAAATGAAATCACATTTTGGGCCTGATCAACTTCTAGAAGCTCAGTGAACTGAATCCCTAACTAATGAATCAGTCTCCTCTAACTTATTACCTAAACTCTGTAAATTGACCTGAGTCATTCTATAAAGAGTGGTGACACTAATTTAGAGCTTGATTCCCTTAGCAGAGTACATGTTTGCTCTTCTTACAGAATTGCAAATTTCTCACAGACTTTACAGACTGGAGGAGTTGCTACTACTCAATAAACAGAGTCAACCTTACTATTCTAAGAGAATCCACTATTTGGATGTACAATTAATGAATCCTTGGTGTTTGGATGCATACCCAAATTTTGGAAAACTGCGAGAGTAGTGCCTATCCATAAAAGTGGTGACACTACTTTGGTTTCTAACTATAGCCCAATATCATTGCTCCCTAGGGATGTACATGGGAAAAATAATTGGTTCGGAATTCAGAAATTCGGCACTTCAACACTTTGGAACTTCGGAACTTCAGGACTTCGGGTAAGTGTAGGGTTAGGGTTAGGATGGGGTTAGGGATAGGGTTAGAGGTAGGGTTAGGGGTAGGGGTAGGGTTAAAGGTAGGTTAGGGTAGGGTTAGGGTAGGGTTAAGGGTAGGGATAAGGGTAGGTTTAGGGGTAGGGTTAGTTTAGGGTAGGGTTAGGGTTGGTTTATGGTTAAGGGTAAGGTTAGGGTAGGGTTAGGGGTAGGGTTAGGCTATGGGTAGGGTTGGAGGTAGGGTTAGGGTAGGTTTAGGGGTAGGGTTAGGGTAGGGTTAGGGTAGGGTTAGTTGTAGGGTTAGAGGTAGGGTTAAGGGTAGGGTTAGGGGTAGGGTTAATTAGGGGTAGGGTAGGGTTAGGGTTGGTTTAGGGGTAAGGGTAGGGTTAGGGTAGGGTTCGGTTAGGGGTAGGCTTAGATGTAGGGTTAAGGTAGGTTAGGGGTAGGGTTTGGGTAGGGTAAGGATTAGGGATAGGGTTAGAGGCAGGGTTAGTGCAGGGTTAGGGGTAGGGTACGGTTACGAGTAGGGTTAGGGGTAGGGTTAGGGGTAGGGTAAGGGTTAGCATTAGGGGTAGGGTTAGGGGTAGGGTTAGCGTAGGGGTAAGGGTAGGGTTAGGGAAGGGTTAACCCTTAACCCTACCCTTAACCCTACCCTTATCAAAACTTTATCCTGGAGCCATTTTACGTGAATTTGCCAAGACCTCTCTCACGACTTACTATATGATAGTCCAGGTCTGGGAAGAGATCCCTCACGAGACCATCCACCACCTCATCAGGGGCATGCACAGGCGTTGTAGGGAGGTCATACAGGCACGTGGAGGCCACACACACTACTGAGCCTCATTTTGACTTGTTTTAGGGATATTACATCAAAGTTGGATCAGCCTGTAGTGTGTTTTTCCACTTTAATTTTGAGTGTGACTCCAAATCCAGACCTCCATGGGTTGAAAAACTTGATTTCCATTTTTTTTATTTTTGTGTGATTTTGTTGCCAGCACATTCAACTATGTAAAGAACAAAGTATTTCAGAAGAATATTTAATTCATTCAGAACTAGAAAGGGTTATTTCTGTGTTCCCTTTATTTGTTGAGCAGTGTATATGAACAAATGCACTAAAACACTTGTAAAATACATTATTACAAAATTTTTTATTAAAATAAACATATTAAAATAACAGTTCTGTTTTACCAAATAAATTGGAGCACCACAGATGGATGGGAGAGTAGAGGTAAAATACAAATAATGCAGGTATTAACAGCAAAGTCCCAACTGGCCTCAGCACTAATGGAATATGAGTTTCCACCAAACCCCTAAAATGCCAAAACACTAGTCCAACACATGAGAATCAAGTTTTCAATTACCATAAAGATCCTGTAAATAGCAAATGTACGAGTATGCAGAAAGGAGGACAAATACAGTCCAAACAAACAAGCAAACACATCTTTTGCTGCAAGGGTCATAGCTGTGGTGCTAATTCTGTGTCCAGAAGTGCTCCCATAATGTACCACCACACAGTAAAAAAAAAAAAAATAAGGAAAGGAAAGGAAAGAGGACAGAGCCACCAATGGTTTGCAAACCTCCAAAGTCCTCAGTAGTTAATAAAGTTGGTGAAGAAAAACATTTTTGAAGAGAAACAAACTAAAAATTATAACAAAAACCACATCGGTAATGCTTCTCTTACATAGTAACGGAAAATATAATTAAATAAATACCCAAATAATATCATCAAGAACAAATGAAACATGATGAAATGAAATAAAAATGATAGGTAAAAACTTTATACCAGTGGTTTCCAAACCTTTTAGGTTCAAGGCGCCCTTAATATTTCAGTACTTTTCCAAGGCATCCGATGTCAAAATTTCTAGGTTGTATATCTATACAGAGCTGCCTCATTTATTGGCGCTATAGTGTAATGCACCTTATTGGTGTTTCAAGGGGCGCTTGTATACATTTATTGTGTTTTAATACAGGGGTGTGTTTGTATGTGATGTTTGCATTTGCGTTTGGTTGCAGGGGTGTGTCTGAATGTAATGTTCACTTTTAAATGTGGATGTACATTTGTGTGAAGTATTTGTGTTTGAGTGAAGGGGTGTGTTTGTATATATTTTTTTCCGTTTGAATATAGGGGTGTGTTTGTATGTAATATTTGTGTTACATTGCAGGAGTGTGCTTGTATGTTGTGATGGTGGTTGACTGCTTGGATGTATGCACATACATACATACATACATACTTACACAGATATTTATGCACATTAACACACAGATGCATATAAATACACATGACACATACACAGAAATTCATATAGACACCGACACATACATACAGATAGACACATACTGACATATACACATATGCACCCTGACACACACAAACATTGATACATGCCCACACCATGACACAGATACACACTGACACACAGATGAACCGCACACACAGACACAGAAGCTCACTGACATACATATACACACACAGATGCACACCCTGACACACGTACACTCATACACATACACACACTCATACACATACACACACTCATACACATAGAAATACTCACACACATACAAACACTCATACTCACACACACACTCAAACTCATACACACACCCATACACATTCACACACTCATACTCACACACATACAAACACTCATACACTCATACACTCACACTCACACACATATACACACTCATACTCATACACTCAAACTCATGCACACACACTCATACACATACACACACTCACACACACACTCACACACTCACACACATACACACACTCACACACATTCATACACTAACACACATACACTCACAAACACTCACTCACACACTCACACACATATACACACTCCCACACAAGTGATTTTTTTTTATATCTCCAGCCACCCTCCTGTTAGCTTACCTTATGTGCCAGGAGAGTGGCTTGGAGTCCTGCTGCTGTAGGAATGAGGGATTTGGAGCTCTTCATGCTCATCTCCCCTCACGCTGCGGCTGCCTCCTCTTCCTCCCATGCTGTCTCCCTGCAGGATGCTGGGAGGAAGTGACAGGCAATCACTTCCTCCCATCCGGCCGTCTTTACAGGGTCGCAGTCTTAAAGGACCGCAGGACTCAACCGGGTCCCTGTTGAGCAGTAATGATTATAGCACCGGGGAAATATTCCATGGCACACAGTTTGGAAACCGCTGCTTTATACTATATTATATTATCTCGAGTGTGATAGAATATATATCTGTAGTGACTAATATCTCAAAATCTAAATTATATAGGATTTCTAATTGCTCCTTAAAACCCTTTGGGCAGAGGGTTTCAAGTCAAAATGCCCGTTTGGCATTGTTATTGCATATCACATTGATAGAGACTTGTTATTTTATAGGGGGACTGTCACTTTGCAGGATTTTCAATATTATGTTTACTTATCAGTATACTAAACACATGTATTCATGAGATGTTACAAATATAATTAAATGTAGAAATACACACACTTTTTATCTTGCAATTGGTCTCCTCCATCTTGGCTCCCATTCATTCATTATTATAAGTTTTTCCTTTGCACTTGGCAGACAGAAATAAAAGCGAAGGAATAAGACAATGTTTCTATTTCTTCTCCTCATTTGCAACGTTTTCCCTAGCTTTCACTTGTCTGAAGTGGATTATGATCATTGCTAAATCTTTATTACAAATTAAAAAGAAAATAGAGCATCTAATAAAAAAAAGGTTAACACGAATTATGTTATTTTAATATTTTATTCAATGGTGTTAATTCCAGAAAAGTGATAGTTCCCCTTCTAAATTGATAGTGGTATTGAGAGGTAAAAGTTGAAGTTTGAATGGTACTCATCTCATATGACAAAAGTCCACTTTATACTTATGAATATAATAATAATAATAATAATAATAATAATAATAATAATAATATGTTGGGATAACAAACAGATGTAAAAGCATGAGGGACTTTGTTACTTTAGTTCGGCAAGGTTTTTAATCAATTTATCCATAGCTGATTCCAAACTGTATTTAGACATAATTCAGTGCTTGGTGACAAGATTCCTGCCTATCTCAGCATCAGTTTCTGATCAGTGTGGTCAAATGCATTATATATCAAATGACATTAGCCTATTTTGTAATTAAAATGCAGATTGTGGTTCATTTGTGACATTTTAACAGAGCATCCCACTTTCTTCTCACTGGGAATCAGCAAATGAGAAAAATCTCATAGAAATGAGCATACATATTCATGTTTCTGTTTGAATGTACTTTGATGGATAAGCTTGTAAAAATTGTGAATATTAAATTTCTATGTGTTCTTGTCCATATCACCTTAATTAATCAGCTATGAAAATTGATCAGTTAAGGGTGTATTCATACAAGCAAGGACAAAAATGTACACTATATATATATATATATATATATATATATATATATATATATATATATATATATATATATATATATATATATATATATATATATATATATATATAATTACATGATTTGCCTGCTAATTAACCCCTTGCTAGAGATGTCGCGAACATAACATTTTCCGTGTGAACCAGGCGAACCGCCATAGACTTCAATGGATAGGCAAATTTTAAAACCCACAGGGACTCTTTCTGGCCACAAAAGTGATGGAAAAATTGTTTCAAGGGGACTAACACCTGGACTGTGGCATGCCGGAGGGGGATCCATGGCAAAACTCCCATGGAAAATTACACAGTTGATGCAGAGTCTGGTTTTAATCCATAAAGGGCATAAATCACCTAACATTCCTAAATCACAATGGATATGGATTGACACCTGACATATGACATATTGACACCTTGACATATGGATTGACACCTGTCCTCAGAGACCCTGATACACACTGACACAGAGCAGAATAGGGACTGTTCCCCCTACATAGGGTCACTTGGCAGATATGGATTGACACCTGTCCTCAGAGACCATGATACACACTGACACAGAGCAGAATAGAAACTGTTCCTCCTACATAGGGTCACTTGGCAGATATGGATTGACACCTGTCCTCAGAGATCATGATACACACTGACACAGAGCAGAATAGAGACTGTTCCCCCTACATAGGGTCACTTGGCAGATATGGATTGACACCTGTTCTCAGAGACCATGATACACACTGACACAGAGCATAATAGAGACTGTTCCCCCTACATAGGGTCACTTGGCAGATATGGATTGACACCTGTCCTCAGAGACCATGATACACACTGACACAGAGCAGAATAGAGACTGTTCCCCCTACATAGGGTCACTTGGCAGATATGGATTGACACCTGTCCTCAGAGCCCCTGATACACACTGACACAGAGCAGAATAGGGACTGTTCCCCATACATAGGGTCACTTGGCAGATATGGATTGACACCTGTCCTCAGAGCCCCTGATACACACTGACACAGAGCAGAATAGGGACTGTTCCGCCTACATAAGGTCACTTGGCAGATATGGATTGACACCTGTCCTCAGAGCCCCTGATACACACTGACACAGAGCAGAATAGAGACTGTTCCCCCTACATAGGGTCACTTGGCAGATATAGATTGACACCTGTCCTCAGAGCTCCTGATACACACTGACACAGAGCAGAATAGGGACTGTTCCCCCTACATAGGGTCACTTGGCAGATATGGATTGACACCTGTCCTCAGAGCCCCTGATACACACTGACACAGAGCAGAATAGGGACTGTTCACCCTACATAGGGTCACTTGGCAGATATGGATTTACACCTGTCCTCAGAGCCCCTGATACACACTGACACAGAGCAGAATAGGGACTGTTCACCCTACATAGGGTCACTTGGCAGATATGGATTTACACCTATCCTAAGGATCCCTGATACACACTGACACAGAGCAGAATAGAGACTGTTCCCCCTACATAGGGTCACTTGGCAGATATGGATTGACACCTGTCCTCAGAGTCCCTGATACACACTGACACAGAGCAGAATAGGGACTGTTCCCCCTACATAGGGTCACTTTGCAGATATGGATTGACACCTGTCCTCAGAGCCCCTGATACACACTGACACAGAGCAGAACAGGGACTGTTCACCCTACATAGGGTCACTTGGCAGATATGGATTTACACCTATCCTAAGGATCCCTGATACACACTGACACAGAGCAGAATAGAGACTGTTCCCCCTACATAGGGTCACTTGGCAGATATGGATTGACACCTGTCCTCAGAGACCATGAAACACACTGACACCGAGCAGAATAGAAACTGTTCCCCCTACATAGGGTCACTTGGCAGATATGGATTGACACCTGTCCTCAGAGATCATGATACACACTGACACAGAGCAGAATAGAGACTGTTCCCCCTACATAGGGTCACTTGGCAGATATGGATTGACACCTGTCCTCAGAGACCATGATACACACTGACACAGAGCAGAATAGGGACTGTTCCCCTACATAGAGTCACTTGGCAGATATGGATTGACACCTGTCCTCAGGGACCCTGATACTCACTGGGGGGTGACCTACTGTCCTCCCCCCCGCCCCCACCCCTGCGTGGTGGGTGGGGGCCATAAAAATAATGAGGGGGGACCTACTTTCCTCCTCCCGGCCCCCACCCCTGCAAGGTGGGTGGGGTCCATAAATCACAAGGGGGAGGACCTACTGTCCTCCCCGTGCCCCCACCCCTGCGTGGTGGGTGGGGGCCATAAAAATAATGAGGGGGGACCTACTGTCCTCCCCCCGGGCCCCCACCCCTGCGCGGTGGTTGGGGGCCATAAATCACAATGGGGAGAGGACCCACTGTCCTCCCCCCGCCCCCACCCCTGCGCGGTGGGTGGGGGCCATAAAAATAATGAGGGGGGGACCTACTGTCCTCCCCCCGGCCCCCACCTCTGCGCAGTGGGTTTGGGCCATAAATAACAATGGAGGAGGACCTACTGTCCTCCCCCCGCCCCCACACCTGCGCGGTGGGTGGGGGCCATAAAAATAATGAGGGGGGACCTACTCTCCTCCCCCCGGGCCCCCACCCCTGAGCGGTGGGTGGGGGCCCTAAAAAAAACAATAAGGGGGGACCTACTGTCCCCTCCCAGCCCCCACCCCTTAGTGGTGGGTGGGGGCCCTAAATAAAAATTCCCCCCCAATCAATGGTGACTAGGGGTCCCCAAGCCCCTAGTCACCCACCCACCACAAAAAAAGTTACCCCCTACCTACCCCCCTCACCCTAAAAAATAGTGAAGGGGGAATAAAATAACTAACCTGTAAACAAAAATTCAACTTACCATTTGACGTCTTTTTTCTAAAATCTTCTTTTTTCAGCCCCAAAAAAGGCCAAATAAAAAGCCATAAGAACCGACGCAATTTAAAAATTTTTTTTTTTTTAAAATTACCGCAAAAAAAAAATTATCCATCTTCACCCATGGAGGGCTCCGCGCAGACTGAGCCCTGCAATTAGGCTAAGAACACTCTGATTGGCTGGTTTAAGCCAATCAGAGTGCTCTTTGTCATTTTACACAAATTCCAAAGAACTTTCCCATGCTGTGTAAAATGACACAGAGCACTGTGATTGGTGGGCTTGGAATCTAACCAATCAGAGTGAGCTGTGTCATTTTACACAGCGTGGGAAAGTTCTTTGGAATTTTCCCACGCTGTGTAAAATGACAAAGAGCATTCTGATTGGCTTAAACCAGCCAATCAGAGTGTTCTTAGCCTAATTGCAGGGTGTGGCAAGGCTTTCTAAGTCTTCCCCTGCCCTGCAGAGCTACGTCTGCGCGGAGCCCTCCATGGGTGAAGAGGGATTATTTTTTTTGCGCTCTTTTTTTTAAATTGTGTCGGTTCTTATGGCTTTTTATTTGCCCTTTTTTGGGGCTGAAAAAAGAAAATTTTAGAAAAAAGAAGACGTCAAATGGTAAGTTGAATTTTTCTTTACCAGTTAGTTAATTTATTCCCCTTCACTATTTTTTAGGGTGAGGGGGGCAGGTAGGGGGTAACTTTTTTGGGGGTATGGGGGTGGGTGACTAGGGGCTTGAGGACCCCTAGTCACCTTTGATTGGGGGGGGGGATTTCAATTTAGGGCCCCTCAGGGGTGGGGGCTGGGGGGGACAGTAGGTCCCCCCTCATTATTTTTATGGCCCCCACCCACCACTGTAGCCCAACCTCTCACCTCCAAAAAGCCAAACGACCAAGACCTGCCCTAAAGCTCCACTCTGCCCCATCAGCAGTCACCCAGAGGCCTTATAGCCAGCCACTATGTACCCAGAGAAAGGGGCCAAATCCAGAGGGGATACCCGGAAACCTCAGACTGCAACGACAATACATGGCCTCACCATCCAAAGAGCAACCTGAGCACCCTTCTCACCTCTCCATGCCACAGCTGCGGGCTCCCTGGACACCAGCTACACCTCAAGGCGTCATCACACCCAGGACTGGCAAGGGTTAAGCAGGACTTAGCCACAACACAACAAACACACAGCAACTATAGCATAATTCAGCGCTGTTAATCTTAGCATTGTGTATAACCAACGATATATCCATTTCTTAACTGTAAGATGCCTTGTTTAAATTGCTGCCCACAAAACCAGATATGGGACCAAGCTTAGCAACTCCCTTACACTGGTTGTTTTAGTTACTCCAGCTTCATATTGTCTAGCCTGTATAGCCTGCAAGATATCTAACTTAACAACCACTAGTTTAATCAACAACATTAGCTCGACTAACTCATGCTGTACCTACAAACTTGTTAGCTTAATCGTTTACTATAATATAAAATGTCATGCTGTTTTACTAAATGATGCAAGTACTAGTTCTAATAGCCCTCAAAGTCATCTTACATGTATCATTGAATGTACCGCAAGTCCTCGCATTTGCTGTTGTGGCAATGCAGGATGCAATGTAACCTCATGCATGTTCAAAAATAAAGAATTAAAAAAAAAAAAATTTGAAATACAAACATATACTTATCACAAGCCATTGAATATATAGTAGAAAAAAGGGAGGGTCGAACTCTGTCACAATTTTTCAACCCAGGGTGCTACTGAGCATGGGTCAGCAAAACCCCAAAGAATCTGTATTAATGAAAAAATCTCAGGCACTCAATGCGGTTGCTACAATAAATCTGCCTGGAAGCAACCGCAGCGGGTGCCTGAGATTTTTCCATAAGCCATGGTCACATAGACCATCTGATAGACATAGCACTGGGAAAGCACTAGGGGCCGCTAAGTGAAAAAAAATACATTATTTTTTTCTTTCAAAAAGAGGGGACCAGAACCTAAACTGACCCGTCTTAACGGCATTATAGGCCCCAGGGCAAAGCAGTGCACTGGGCCCTGCCTACACTACCACCCACAGGAATGAAAATGTTAATTATCCATAAAATGAGGCTTATAATTATTCATACCTCTAACAAAATCAGTATTTAAACATTAAAAAACATGCTATACAGCAGAGATTAATCCACACAGACATTAGGCAGGTAACAGAAGGAGGCAACTGGCATAGACTGTAAAAAATATTTGAAGAACTTTATTATAGCTTTACGCTTTAAAAAATTGTGTGTTGATTCTGTCTTGCTTATGTACAATTAGTATGTGTATGTTGTTTACATCAAGGTCAATATATGTATTTGCAACAGCAAGATCACATGTACAGATAACAGCTGATAATGAGGTGATTAGTCCACCTTAACGTTTAATAAAATGGGTTTGAATGTTCTGAATAAATCTCGAAATAATATACTGAAAAGTTGGCAAGCCTATGGGGCTTTATGGATATCTAGATCTCTATGGTTCAATGGCTATAGATTGTAATCTGTGTTGGTTACTTGGGGGAACTACCGGCATGCAAGCATTGTTCAGAGAAGGTCTACTGTTTTATGGACTGCATGGGTAAAACTTACCAGGAAAAATCTAACGATCATAACATGTATAGCTTGGAGGAAAGATGAGACAGCGGGGATATGATAGAAACATTTAAATGCATAAAGGGAACTAAAACACTAAAGGAGGAGTAAATATTTAAAATAAGAAAAAATACTACAACAAGAGGACATAGTCTTAAATTAGAGGGGCAAAGCTATAAAATAATATCAGGAAGTATTACTTTACTGAGAGGGTAGTGGATGCATGAAATAGCCTTTCAGCTTAAGTGGTAGAGGTTAACACAGTGAGGAATCTTTGTACTGTATAGGAGGGAACAAAATTCTGGGGGAGGAGTGTGGCGCCTCACTATTTTAAACCTTCATCATCACCACTGGTGTTACCACTGTATAAACATTGACACAAGTGTTTTCATTAGTATAGTTAACAAGTTTACAAGGAATGACACACTTAGAATACTGAAATTATATATATATTATAAACTTTTTTGAACCTGAAGGATACTGAGGATGGAATTTATACTACAATGGTTACATAGTTACATAGCTGAAAAGAGACTTGCGTCCATCAAGTTCAGCCTTCCTCACATTTGTTTTTTGCTGTTGATCCAAAAGAAGGCAAAGAAACCCAGTTTGTAGCACTTCCAATTTTGCAACAAGCTAGGAAAAAAATTCCTTCTTGACCCTAGAATGGTAGTCGGATTTATCCTTGGATCAAGCAGTTATTACCCTACATTGAAAGATTATATCCTCGAACATTCTGTTCTTGCAAGTATGCATCTAGTAGCTGTTTGAACATCTGCATGGACTCTGATAAAACCGCTTCTTCAGGCAGAGAATTCCACATCCTTATTGTTCTTACAGTAAAAACAAACTTTCCTTTGCCTTAGACGAATACCTCTTTCATCCAGTCTAAACGCATGACCTCGTGTCCTATGTAAAGTCCGGTTTGTGAATAGATTTCCACACAATGGTTTGTATTGGCCTCGAATATATTTGTATAATGTTATCATATCCCCTCTCAGGCGACGTTTTACTAAACTAAATAGGTTTAAATTTGTTAACCTTTCTTCATAGATATGTTCCATTCCTTTTATTAATTTTGTAGCCCGTCCCTGCACTTTTTCTAGTGCCATGATATCCTTCTTTAGAACAGGTGCCCAAAAATGCACAGCATATTCAATATGTGGTCTGATTTATAAAGAGGCAAAATTATATTCTCATCCCGAGAATGAATGACCTTTTTCATGCATGACAATACCTTACTGGCCTTAGCCACTGCTGATTGACATTGCACATTGTTGCATAGTTTGTTGTCTATAACAATTCCCAAGTAAAAGGAAAAGGAAAAAACAGGGCATTGATATCTTGGTTCACTTTTGGAATGATTAACAGGAATATGATAATTAGAAATGTGGTAATCATCCACTAGATTTTCTGCCATTTGAGAATAATTTAGATTCCATAAGGATAAATGCTTGGCAACGAGCAACACTTGCCACATTGTGTTCATCACACATTCAATCAATCTCGTTATTTATTTTCATTACAGCAATGTTTATTCTGAGGGGATGTACCCAATGAGATAGTTGGAAATCAAAGAGGCATCATTTTGTCAACATATCGAGGAATTCTTAGTGTGCATCGAGGAATGTTTATCACGATAAAGAGACAGCGAGAAATCTTGAGAATCCTTCTGGGATTCCTCCATTAAAATTACATTTACACTGTTCATATCCATGAACGCTTATTTGGTGCCCAGCACTTGTTACCTCAAGAATTTGTCTAAAGGTATACTCCATTAAACAAACAAAACAATCCCAACAACAAAAACAAAAAACAACCAAACTTGTCTTCTATTAGATGTTTATTTTAAAGTGGTAAAAAAATGGTACAGGAAACAATGGGTGGGGAGGGTACATTTAAGTAGCATTCTGTAGCAAAAGTAAAATTTAAACTAAAAAAAAGATGTGAGAGATGGGAGCAAGGACAGTCAAGAGTTTTTTTTCTTTTTTTGTTTATAATAATATTTTTTAATTAATTATCCATATAAAAAAACAGGGACACATTGTGTAGCTAATGATGCTTACTACACAATATTCCACCAACAAAAATTACATGCAATAGTACGTAGCGACCAGATCATAAACCAGCATACATAATCAGTGTACCCTGTAAACAAAATACAAGATAGACAACAAACTTTGGACAAACAAAACAGCAATGGCCAAAACCAGTTTTTCATATATCCCTTATGCCCATGGGTGTATCCCCAATGGGAAGCCTGGAGGAAATAAGATATCCTGGATGAAACCCTATGTCAAACTAATTTGAGTATGGAGTATACACCAGAAATAAATGAACCATCATCTCCCTTTAGAGGTTCTCTATTAAATTTAGCCATGAAATCAACACATCATGGGGGGCCATGCCTCTTTCCAATTTTATTTGAAATTTGAGCTGCTCCTTAACCAGAGACCAAATTGGAACAATGGGTTATTTCCAATGTCTGGCTATCATAATTTTTGCAGCCAGCAGTATATGAGTAATTTTCAAAAAACACGTCTGACTTTAAGCTGTAATAGGAATAGATCAGGACAAAAATAAAGAGGCTTACTAATTAGTGCTTGGATCTTACCCCTGATCATACTCCAGAGCATCTGAATAGGAGGGCACTCCCACAATATGTCTAAAAATCTCCTCTATGGTCCCCACATCTCCAGCAACTATATATCTGATCTAGAAAAATCTTGGACAGTCTACTCGGAACCAAGTACCACCTATTTAAGAGCTTATAATGGCTCTCCGATAGGTTGATACGGTGAACATTTTTATAAATCTCATTCCAAGAATTTCTCATTTCATCACAACTAACTTGACTCTTTAGATCTGTGTCCCACTTCTTAATGATGGGTTCGATAGATATATCAGGATCCCTACTAATCAGATCTATACAACCGGAAGTCCAGGGTGAGTTTATTGAAAAATAATTAATCTCTGCATGTTAGTTTTATTCTGACTATCACCAGGTGCTGGTCCTGTTCCAGTAAAGTCTGTTCAAACCCTCAAATTATTGAGCATATGGGTAGGTCAGACACTTTCACATGTCAATGAAAGCTGGTGACAACTTCTGGCCGTTCCCATTGGTTTTGCAAGTTATTTGGATGCTACATGTGAGTCCACTGATTATTTGCTTTATATTCTAGCTTTTCATTCTCTGCTTTCTATCTTCCCCAATGTAGAGCAGGACAGTCGCTACCAGCTTGGACGTCTTTTGCTCCTGACTTATCATCTCTGTGTACCTTTCATTTGTATGACTGCTATGTTGTAAACTATGGAATATAATTGATTTTCATTAACTATACCATATTTACTGACTACATATATACAGTATACTACATCCGTTTATGTAACTTTTTCATCTTCGCAATAACATTTTTTAAAACAAAAATAATATCATAGACTAGAATATAAATCATGGACAATGAGATACATATAGAACTCACCAAGCCATTTCCATGTTTAGCTATTTTTTATTTTTATTGTTTATGCCACAGCTATTAGCACACTTAATGAATATCACAGATGTCAGAGCTATACAGTTTAATATATTTGGTGATCTAACTCAGTTATTCTTTATGTGTCTTAATGATTAAAGCTCCTGCTGTCAGAAAAAAAAAACTTGCTATTACTAAAGCCACAAAATATATTTCAAAGAAAGTTTTGAGATCATCATGTTTGACATTTGACTGACAACTAAATTGTTATGTCATTTCACTATGTCATGGGATAATAATACAATACTTATACTTAGTTTTGTATTCTTGAATTCATAATTACACATTTCTCTGAAGATTCACTTTACAGGGAAATACAATATTCACTCAACTGTGATAAAATCTTAAATAGTGAAACATTATTCCACGTATATTTTAAATATTTATATTTTTATTACAGTTAAATGATTATGTGTAAATAATTATCTTTTGGCTATTGTTTATTTTTAGTTTGCAATATGCTTTAGAAGGGGTACATTACTAAATGTCCCTTACCTGCAGAGTCCCTGATACAACCAAGAACTTTGCAAATGGGACATCTTGCTGTAACAAACTCAGATCTTGATTGATTTGGCTAAGAAATAAATGTTACCTACACATATTTTCCGTACTACTTGTATGGATAAACAAGACATAAAGGTATGCTCAATAAATGTGGTGCAGGGGTTATTTTCATAAAGATATGCTAGAAAGTTAATAGCTAATAAAGGGGAAGACTCTGCTCTTAATAGAGTGTAAAACATATACATAGTAATAATATGATTTGGTCTTTCAACAAAGATAAGCTGTGTGATAAAGTGTATTTGTCTGTCCAAACCTTTGATATAGATCATCACTATTTTCTGCATAAACCTTTATATTTTTGTACAACTACTGGTATAGCTATAAATATATTGTTACTTACAGAAAATATCCACTAACAGGGTTATTTACTAAACTCTCAATGTCCCCATACTGAATGGGGCAAAACCATCTGGCTACATATGGAGCCATGTGGACTTCAAATGTGGAGATTGATTGCGCTTTGAATGGCGCTCTGACAGACAAGGCTCTTGAATCTTGAGATTGAGGTGGTGTACAATTAACTGCTCATGGGTGGGATCTTTCCACCCCCCCCATTTTTAACTCATAGCTGCCCACCTTAGCATGGCCAACTAAGTACTATTATTTTACAAGCCCCAACTGCCCAATTACTGCCCATTTGCTAGCTTTTAATATGCAGTAGATATCACATGCGGCATAGGGTAGTTTAAAACCTCCCTCACAGTAATATAGGGTAGGGGCATTACTGACCCCCATAGGCCACATAATCAACCTGTACATTGCCAGGGTTTTTTAACTATCTGCAGATGTGAATATGCATCATGCCAGATGTATGCGGTTCCTAATTATATTAAATGTAAATCTACTGAATCCTATAGTTTGTACAGGGTTTGGATTTTAATTTGGACACCAAATGCATCAGGGCGATTGCTGCAGATTCTCTCTGGCCAACCAAAATATGAGAACTGCCATTGTGGTTGGAATTCAGTCATTTTCAGTTAAGTGAATAACCCAGTAAGAGGAAAATATACACTGCATCCTTTATCATGTGTTGAAACAAATACAGTTGTGCTCAAAATTTTACATACCCTTGGAGAATTGGTAATATATGTACCATTTTTAAAGAAACCACGAGAGAGCAGGTAAAACACATTTCTTTATTGCATATTAAACTGCAGATTATAACAGAATGGCACAATCATAAAACAAAACATGGCAACAAAGAAAAACATGAAACGACCCCTGTTTGCAAAAGTCTGCATACCCTTAGTTCTTAATATTGTGTAGTGTCCCCTTTAGATTCAATGACAATGTCCAAGAGGTCCCAAATTCTTGCAGATGGTATAGCTGCCCATTCGTCTTGGCAAAATGCCTCCAGGTCATGCAAAGTCTTTGGTCGTCTTTCATGAACCGCATGTTTGAGATCTCCCTATAGTGGCTTCATGATATTAAGGTCAGGAGACCGTGATGGCCACTCCAGAACCTTCATCTTTTTCTGCTGTAACCACTGGAGGGTCAACTTGGCCTTGTGCTTAGAGTCATTGTCATGTTGGAAAGTCCCAAGCACAGCCTTCGTGCAAAAAAATGCAAATTGTCTGCCAGTATTTTCTGTTAACATGCCTCATTCATCTTGACATCAATTTCCCCAAGATTTACTGTGCCTTTAGAACTCAAATGTCCCCAAAACATAATTGAGCCACGTTTCACAGTGGGGGTGTTATTATTTTCACTATAGGGATGTAGATCCCTCTCCAAACATAGTGCTTATGGTTGTGACCATAACGCTCTATTTTGGTCTTGTCACTCCAAATTACAGTGTGCCAGAAGGTGTGAGGCATCATGCTGCTGTCGGGCATATTGTAAACGGCTTTTTTGTGGCATTGACCCAGTAAATGCTTCTTTCTGGTAACTCAACTCATTTTTGTTTAAGTATTGTCATATTGTGCTCCTTGAAACAACCACACCATCTTTTTCCAGAGCAGCTTATATTTCTCCTGAGGTTGCCTGTGGGTTTTTCTTTGTATCCCAAACAATTCTTCTCGCAGTTGTTGCTGAAATCTTTCTGGGTCTACCTGACCTTGGCTTGGTATCAAGAGATCCCTGAATTTTCCACTTCTAAATAAGTGATTGAACAATACTGACTGACATTTTTAATGCTTTGGCTATCTTTTTATATCCCTTTCCATCTTTGTAAAGTTCCATTACCTTGTTACACAGGTCTTTTGACAGTTCTTTACTGCTCCCCATGGCTCAGTATCTAGCCTAAAATATTTATTGTGCTTCTTGATGATGGCATGATTACAAAGTATTTGGTGCTTACAGCAACCTGAGCCCTCTTTCACTTTTGAGAATGGACTATAAGACTGATATAAAAAAAAACATTGCCATGAAGACAATCCACCAGGCATGTCAATCAAACAAACTTGTACATTCTGTGATGATTGTGTCTCCATGTGTGCATGTGTCTGGTACACACCACCGAGCGAAGAAGGAAAGCTCCCTCAATGGCATTATAATATATTGTATCCAATGGTACACTTGTACAATGTGATTTATTGCAGTGATTGGATACATTGTTCAAGGTTACCATTGGATAAAATATATTATATCACCATAACAGGTAGAGTTACTTTATATGAACTCTTCATAGTGATTTGTGATTTATCTGTAATCATTGGTTTAAAATTAGAAATAAGTTGGTGAGAGCAAACTAAAAAACATGCATATTACCATCCATTTATTAATGGGTTTAATTTTTCTAATTTCCTTCAGGCAATATTTTTCAAACACCTTCATTGAGTCTGTCTTCAAATTAATCTGATAAAAAGTTGAATTATTCTTCAATGACGTGTGCTTAAAACCTCTAATAATACCCTTACTTGGCATATTCTTAAAAAAATAAATTCAGACATAATTTTCTTGTAAAACGGTTTATATCTAAAAAAAAGATTCAAATGTATTAATGCCACAACTGAGTGCGAACTTAAAACCTTTATTTAAAACTTGGTTATGTGAAAAGATTGTTTCTCTTTTCGTTAGGGTTTATCTCTTCCATCCTCTTTCCTCTTTCCTCTTTTTCTCTTCTTTTTTTGCTGTCTACTTTCCCCTTTTCTAGTTCATTTTGCCTTTTTATAGGGGTATACATTTTTCCCATTTTTTTCCATCTTCCTTTGAAAATCCTGATCTAAAAAATGATCCTCTCTTTCTAGATTCCTCAGCTTTTAAAACCTATTAAATAGGGGGACATTGGGAGTCTGTTTTTTTTTCTCTACCAATGGATTCTCCTCTTTTTCTCCCTCCAAAGGGTTTCCTATATCTTACTTCTGTCCATTCTTCTTTGTCATTCTTTTTAACCCTTTCTGGGCTTTTATATTTATAAGGTATTGGAATTTGTTTCTAAAGGGGCAGTCTATCTTGCTTTTTTTCTGATCTATTAGCACCTTTTATATTATTTGTATTATTCTTCTTTTTGTAATTATAATTTCTCTGAGGATTATTGTTAAAATTAGTTTTTTAGAAGGTCTGACATTTTCTTTCTTATAGTCATCTTGATCCCTCTTTAATTTCCTCTTTTTTACTTTGATTACCAGTTAATAAATACCAAGAGAATCTTACAAAAAGGGGAAAATGGGCACTAAAAGATCTCCAGAAGGATAAGACAATTGTAGTGAAACCTGCAGATAAGGGAGGAGGAGTGATTATCTGGCAAAAATAAATATATAATCAACTAGGAGACCAAACCACTTATGTGGAACTCCCTTAATAAGAATCAAAAATGATTACCAAATATTTATAGATAAAGGATTAGAAGAAGGAATTTTAAATAAAAAAGAATTAGATTTTTTAAATGTTAAATTCCCAAGAATTCAGTTTATTTATGTCCTCCCAAAAATACAAAAAGATACAAATAATCCGCAGAGAAGACCAATAGTGTCAGGTCACCATTATCCCAGTATATTGACTATTTTTTGCAAAGCCCTGTTAAACAATGTGAAGCATATTTGAAGGACACTATTATGTCCTACTGGGAAGAACAGTTTATATATTCCAGGAAGGACATTGGGGCAAGTCTGGTCCTCTATAAGCGTTATATAGATGATGTTTTAATGATCTGGAAAGGTAGTGAAGAATCTCTTAGACTATTTATTGATTTCCTTAATATTAATGATTGGAACGTCAAACTCACTTATGATATTAACCCCTCCAAAATTTATTTTTTAGATTTGTCTATTTATTTAGATGATTACCAGATAAAAAGTAGAAACATTTTTAAGTCTGTGGACGTGAACAGTTTTATAGATTGTACCAGTTGCCATTTTAAACCGTGGCTAAATAACATTCTAAAAGGGAAATTTTTAAGACTTAAGCGGAATTGTACAGATAACAAAGAATATATGGAACAAGCTGAAATTTTAAAGGAACAATTTTTAGAGAAAGGATATAAAAAAGCTCCCTTAGAACAAACCCGTAAACAAAAAGAGAAAATAGAAAGGGAGCAGTTGTTGCAAAATAAGGATAAAAATAAGAAGGAGGTGGATGGAGAGAAAGTACCATTCATTTTAAAATTTTGCACCAATAATCAGGATTTGAGGAAGATTATCAATAAAAATTAGCACATTCTTAAAACGGATGAAAAACTACTTGACTTCATCGAGGACAAACCCAGATTTATTTTTAGGGGAGCAAAGAATTTAAAAATAATTTTTACACAAAGTTTTTTAGATAAAGAAGATCAAAAGGAAGTGAATAGTTTGATGAAAGAACAAAAAGGTTTTTATTATTATGGGGATTGCAAGGGATGTAAATTAAGAAAAAATAAACATAAAAAAATTCTTAAATTTGCATCACATGCCACAAAAAATGATTATGATATAAAATCTTTTATTTCCTGCAACACTAAAGATGTAGTTTATATGTTGACCTGCCCCTCTGGCTTCCAATACATAGGAAAAACTTCATGCCTTTTAAAATTTCGTATTAGGGAGCATATTTATAATATTAATCGAAAATGTATTAACCGTAGCATCTCCAGGCACTTTATGGAATTCCACAATGGTAACCCTGAGGGTTTGGAATTTATAGGGATAGAAGGAATAAAGGCACATTGGAGGTGGAGACAAAGACAGTCTCCTCAGTAAAGTAGAGATGAGATGGATATTTAATATGGACACCTTTATACCACAAGGGCTGAATGCCGATTTTGAAATTACCCCGTATATATAGTTAATTAGCCCTATATGTGATATGTGATTTTAAAAGAGTATATTATGAGTTTTATTAAATTTGGTCAGAAGAGTTTTTTGCAGACTGGAGATTATTTATGATGATTTTATATGATGACTTTTTATAAAAGATTTTTTTTAAAGAGTTCTTTAAAAATAAAAATTAAAATTAAAGGAAATGTATACAAATATGTGTCTTTCCTTATTATTTTTAATTATATGATATTCATTATAAGGAAATATTTTTATGTTTCTAACATATGTTTCTTCTAGTTTTCCCTCCCTTTTCCCTGCCCCTCATGAGCTCTTTGATATGTTCCCTGAGGTTTCTCATATAAATGGATTTGTTGACATGTATATAATATCTTTTTAGGGGGTTAAGGATGTATATTTATGTGATAAACTGTTTTAGTTATGTTATATATTGAAATGTGCCTGAAGAGGTTAAGTTTGCCCACATACATATTGAACTTTTAGAAGTAATAAGGAAAAATCGTCAAGAAACAGCAGATAACTACACTCCGCCCAACGGACGTCATGACGCAGCTGAACTGGATGAAAAGGGCGCCAGGAGGAAGGATGCAGTCCTGGCACCGAAAACAGAAGCAGGAGGAGTCTCCATTACGAAAAAAAAGCGCCAATACTGGCATATTTAAAGATCTGAATGAAGAGAATGGAGAATGGACTTTTGAAAAAGGCTAGCGCCGAAACGCGTCAAGTACCTGTTTATATGTATAGTGGACTCTTTTATATTGGTTTTACAGCTGTCTTGTAAAACGTTTGTCCAATAAATGTAATTTTTTTTTGCTCATTTCCTGCATCCTGGAATATCTGGTAAAATACCATAAGGACAACACAGAGAAGGCAGTCTGGCACCTTGCGACCACCTGTACTGAATTCAATGCCCTTAGTCTGAGCCAGCTTAAATAAGTGTAAATGTAAATGAGACTAATTTCAATACTGGTTTTACTTATTTTAAACGTTATTACTCTATGTTGTTTTTCCTGTTTTGTTTTACCTTCTGGACTGATTGATGCATACATGGATGGTAATATGCATGTTTTTTAGTGTGCACTTATTTCTGATTTTATTACATTGCACTTATATGTGGTGAAGTGACCCACATAGGTGATTGTAGCACCTTTTATAGTTTTAACCAAAACCTTACACTTCAAAGTTTTACTATTTGTTTAAAATTGTTGTGATCAAAAAAGTAATTTTATCCCATTGCACTTAAGTAAAAAAGGTGATTTTATTTAAACATTTAAATGCTGCAGGTAGGATAATCAAGTCATCAAGTAATTAGGACTCAAGGCAGCATATAAATATTATATACTATAGGGCATAATTTCCATATTTTAACAGTGGATATTACATCCAACTAGCAGCAAACATTTACTCTGTTTCCATATCTTAGCATGAATGCGTGCATCACACATCAGTTCTAGAGTAGACTAAGCATGTGTGAGTATCATACTTTTTCTGCAAATAACATTAGAATATAACACAAGCATACACACAATCATTGTCTCTTGGCTGCCTAGTAAGCAGATTATGCTCTGCAGAGAAAGGAGAAGAGGAGGGGAGTTTGTAAATATTCAAGATACAGTAATTATGTTTTTTTTTTTTTTTTTTTTAAATGTTTTTGGAAGTATGGTACTACTTTAAGTGTGGGAGCCACCACTGGAAAAGAAACCACACTACATCCTCTATTATCCTGCACATCCGTTTTATCTAATTTTCAGGAATGAAAGTGCTGCGTAGTACTGATGAGAGTGTGTTTTTATTGGGTATCCTAAGTACTCCTATGTAAACAATGGTATAGTTGAGATTGGCTTAAGGTTTTATCTACATTCTAGTAAATTGTATCTACATTCTAGTAAATTGTATCTACATTCTAGTAAATTGTATCTACATTCTAGCCTGTGAAAAGCTCAATACAATTCCTAGTGGTTTTGAACAATGACTTTCTGCGCTCACACTTTGATCTACCTGCAGTGACATGTATTTACTCTTACCTGATACTCTCTTGTTTTATTTTCTCTACATTTTTCTAACCACCTATCTTCCTAATTCTTCGTCTTCTCTTTTCTATCCATTATGCATAATGCTTACCATTGGCCAAGGGGTTTGAGTTACTGCACGCACTATTTTGATGTTTATACAGCACGAGGAATGACAAAACACTTTTATGAAGCAACCTATGTCTTTTAAAATCATATAGCTACATCTGCTATTTATCTGCATTCATCCTTCTTTTTTTTTTATTCTTTATTTTGGTTGTGCTTAGAATAAGGTACAGGATTACATCGATCATTCGACATTGCTTATAGACAGAGTTGATATCCACGGTTACATGTCTTATGACAATAGGTTGCACAATTTTTTTTAATAAAGACAGGCATAGTGTTCTGCATTCACTTGTTAGCTTGTTAGTAGAGTACAGGCGAGTGTATTTGCCTCTGGTCCAGAAACTGTTAAACTATAACTGGTTTGGTATGTATGTAAGGACCATAGCACCTACATTGGTTTCCATGCTTGTTCCAGCTCAAGATTTTGGGTAACAGGCTGTGACATCCTGGTGGACATATCTGTCGTTATTTCCAATTTTTAGACTAGTGAGCGGTGGATGCTAACATGTAGGTGAGATAGCAGCTTTCCCAGTCTCAAACGTTATTTGTAAACCTATGCTTTGAGATGTTAGGTGTTGGGTCCAATCTTACTAACTACAAATTGGAGCATATATATTACACATTTTTAAGGGTTTCAATGCAATAACTGTGTTATTGGTTTAATGCATTAAATAGGTTATAAAGAAGTTACTCTTTAATATATCCAAAGATCGGCAATGTGGCATCTTGCAAACAGTTTATCTCTGAGGACCTTGTTCTGCACTCTTATTTGAAAGTGACTGAATATCCTTCAAGTAAACCCTTTTAAAATTATTATTGTATGTATGGCTAAAAACAGGTTTAATTAAAAACAAATTAAAACAATACTGCTACTTTTACTTACATTATCTTATGCCAAAGGTGGTGTGTTCGGAATTTTGAATAAATAATAACTTTACTAATAAATTTACTAAAGCCCATATAAAATGAATGTGAACAGGTTATCATGTACTGTTCTCTCTGAAGTATAAAAGTTTTTTGTCTATACAAGACAAAATATATGCTTGATGCTAATAATTCAAAGTTTTTGTAGAGAAGTAGCACATTTCGTTAGAACAGCAATGGATATATATGTAAGTTCTCTGAATACGACACTATTATTTATTATAAATGTTCTATTAATTACTGTTTTCAGAATGTAAATACTAACAAACATCTCTTAATAGACCTGCTGAATTTAGGATAATCCATAAAAATATTATTGAAATTATCCTCATGGTGGCGCTCTTTTGTCACATACATCATGAAAAAACACTCATATATATTTGTTATTTCTTTCTACTTTGTAATACTATTGGGAATGTATGAACAAATGTTATAATTCAATTTGTAAGTACGTTGCCAGTGGATTTTAAAATGATATACTTTTACTATGACAAATGTAATTTTTTTTCCAATTGTGTGACCATTTTAGTATGAAACCCGACAGGCCTACTGAAAAGCACTGAGTCTACCACAGGTCTATTTAAGTAGAGTACCTAGATATTTTCCTTTAGAATCTACTGTACGTTTTAAAAGAGTAATTGGCATAATTAATATTGTCACAACCCTATATGGCAAAGGTAGTCTTGTACCACAAGCTTTAAAATAACATATTTACATGTCCTTCTTTAGTATGTAAGAAACATAGAAACATAGAATGTGACGGCAGATAAGAACCATTCGGCCCATCTAGTCTGCCCAATTTTCTAAATACTTTCATTAGTCTCTGGCCTTATCTTATAGTTAGGATAGCCTTATGCCTATCCCACACATGCTTAAGCTCCCTCACTGTGTTAACCTCTACCACTTCAGCTGGAAGGCTATTCCATGCATCCACTACCCTCTCAGTAAGTGTGTGCATGTGTGTGTAAAATATCATCTTTGGCTTGTTTTATATTTTAGTGTATTTGTGTAAAATAGCCTATTGTTTTAGTTTTATTTCTAACTTTATTTGCTATATTTGTCAGTTTCTATGTGGGTGTGCATGTATGCTTGTGACATAATATATTTAAGTTTTATTTTGGTGCCTGTGTTTGTTAAAAATAATAGTTTAATGCAGTTTTATTACACACACACACACACACACACACTTTATATAAGACTAGTGGATTTGAAAATAAACAAAACAAAATCAAGGTGCTGTCATTGTAAATGTTATATTTTTCCAAAGATCAAAGTATTCTATCGGGGGGGCGGGGCCTGACCAGCATGGCGGCTGGTCGCAACTTGCAGGAGCTCTCTGCCAAGCTCATCTCCCAAATGTCTTACAGAGACTCCTGCCGCTCACCGCCTCAACCAAAGCATGTCTCAATTGACACAGGTGACGACCGGAGCATTTCGGGTCGGGAAGCCATGATGCCGATTGTAATGGATCGACGGGCATCCCGACTGGGTACCTCCATTAAAGGATGCTCCTAGCGTTTCCTGAGGACTCCAAGCACTCTGGCAGACACCACAATCACCGAATGCTGTAGACAGTTGAATAGGAAACCATACGAATAGGTTTACACTCCTAGCAGTCAAACTGGAACAGCATACAATAAATCCTCCCCCAAGAATGAGACGACACTTCACTTTGAGGGTTAAAACAAGAACTCCCTGTACTGGCACATACAGCCTCTTTTATTCACAATCCACAAAACATAGTACTGCCCACAGGGTTTTGCAGAACAACCAATAAACACATTACAACACATACAATGCAAGTACAGCAGCCAATCAGACACAATGGGACAATAGAAACACACCCAGCATATTCCTCCCCTCTGCTTAGGAGATAATTGAGTCAATTACTGTATCTATTCAATTATCTCCAAGCTGAAAAGTTACACTTTTTATACATTTTTATAACTTTCTGAGTTAACATCGTACATACATAAATTATTTTAACCAGTATAACTTGGGGACAAACATATCCAAAATTCACTTGAATAGGTTCAGGGGTTTAACAGTTAGGTTGAAGTCCTTTGTTTTTATTGCAAGCATGGCTTTTCCTGCTCAGACCAGTTCCCACTGGTCTGGCAGTGTCCCTGGGACAACACCCTGCTGGAGAACAATGGATCAGGGGGAGGGGAAGAGGAAGTGTCCAAAAAGTTTCAGTAAGTCCATTTACTGTGCTTAAAGGGCAAGTAGCCGCACAATAAAATACAATATGCCCAAATACTGTTCTTTAAAGGGTCCCATCTTCCCGGGACCATAATCACTGGGCAGGAGGTGAGCAAGCAGTCCCGTCCAGGAAACTGGGGCAGACTCTGGTGCAGGGTCCAGTCCGCTACATTTCTCCCCTTTACCAAAGAGACTATCCAGACCCCAGACCTTCAATCGGTCTGGGGCTCTGATAGTCGGTCGGCCTTTCTCACCCTTTGTAGCTGTCCCAGTGTTCTCCTGCCACATGTGCCCAGTTGGAAACCCATAGTCTGGTGGAAAAGTAACCAGGGTGCTCTCTCTCCTGGTTGGACAAAGCGGTTGCTGGGGAGAAGGGGTAACCGGCTCCTCTCACTGCGACGTCCTTTCTTGTAGTAGGGGAAAACACACTGCCTCCTCTTCCAATACACTGTCCTGTTGTTGGAGACCAGGACAGACTGTCCATATCTCCAGTGGTGCAGGTGCAGAGACTACGGTCCCATCTGCCCTGTTGTGGGGTTTACTGTCTCCCCTTGGTGGGCCAGGCTGCTGCTGGGGAGAGGGGGTAACAAACTCCTCCCCCTTACACACTTCCAGCCGCTGTTGAGCCGGGCTGACCATCCGTACTCCCTGTAGCTTGGGCGCAGAGACCACGGTCCCATCTGTGCTGGTGAGGGGCTTAGTGTCTCCCCTTGGTGGGCTAGGCTGCCGCTGGGGAGAGGGGGTAACAAACTCCTCTCCCTTACACACTTCCAGCCGCTGGGGAGCAGGGCTGACCAGCTGTATTCTCTGTAGCCTGGGCGCAGAGACCACGGTCCCATCTGCGCTGGTGAGGGGCTTAGTGTCTCCCCTTGGTGGTTTATGCTGCCGCTGGGGAAAGGGGTAACAAACTCCTCTCCCTTACACACTACCAGCCGCTGGGGAGCAGGGCTGACCCTCCAAACTCCCTGTAGCTTGGGCACAGAGACCACGGTCCCATCTACGCTGTTGTGGGGCTTAGTGTCTCCCCTTGTTGGGTTATGCTGCCGCTGGAGAGAGGGGGTAACAAACTCCTCTCCCTTACACACTTCCAGCCGCTGGGGAGCTGGGCTGACCCTCCGAACTCCCTGTAGCTTGGGCGCAGACACCCCGGTCCCATCTGCGCTGTTGTGGGGCTTAGTGTCTCCCCTTGGTGGGCTACGCTGCCGCTGGAGTGAGGGGGTAACAAACTCCTCTCCCTTACACACTTTCAGCCGCTGGGGAGAGGGGGTCACAGGCTCCTCTCCCTGACACTCTCTCTTTTTCGCCAGCTGGAATTCTCGGCCCAGCCTTGTGTTTCGCTCGGCCATGACCTGGTTCCAGATCACCCGGTGTGTCTCCATGGGTACATCATCCCCATACTGGGCCACTCGCTGCCTTACTTCGGCCAGCCAATTATCTCCAGCGCCTTCCATACTCGTCTGCTGGTGAAGAGGGGGACCAACTGTCTCCCCTTTCAATATATTGCCCTGCTGCTGGGGAGGAAGGATGGCACCTTCAGCTCCCTGTAACACACTCTGTCGCTGGGGAGGAAGGACGGCACCTTCAGCTCCCTGCAACACACACTGCCGCTGGGGAGGAAGGACGACACGCTTCTCTCCCTGAACTGTATCCGGTTGCTGGGGCATGGGTAACCCACCCCGAGCCTTCCTATTGTCCTGTTCTGCTATGCGCAGCAGGAACTCGATCAGTAGATTCCTCGAGAATTGCACAATTTCCTCAGTTGGGTTGGGTCCGAAGTAAGCCAGTCGCTCCTTCAGCATCTCGTCAAACTTTGCCTCAGTGCAATTGAGCGCCATGCATGTTTTGCCGAAAGTTAGTCCCATTGAAGATAGGGCCGCTGTACGCATACTAGAGTTACCCTCCATTTGTAGCTCCAAACGAACTGTGTCTCCGAGCTGCTTTACCTCGCACTAGGACGCCATCCCACCACTTGCCACCAATGTAACTGATCGACGGGCACCCCGACTGGGTACCTTCGTTAAAGGATGCTCCTAGCATTTAATGAGGACTCCAAGCACTCTGGCAGACACCACAATCACCGAACCGAAGAAGCATATAAATCCTCTCAAGCATATGAATGCTGTAGACAGTTGAATAGGAAACCATACGAATAGGTTTACACTCCTAGCAGTCAAACTGGAACAGCATACAATAAATCCTCCCCCAAGAATGAGACGACACTTCACTTTGAGGGTTAAAACAGGAACTCCCTGTACTGGCACATACAGCCTCTTTTATTCACAATCCACAAAACATAGTACTGCCCACAGGGTTTTTCAGAACAACCAATAAACACATTACAACACATACAATGCAAGTACAGCAGCCAATCAGACACAATGGGACAATAGAAACACACCCAGCATATTCCTCCCCTCTGCTTAGGAGATAATTGAGTCAATTACTGTATCTACTCAATTATCTCCAAGCTGAAAAGTTACACTTTTTATACATTTTTATAACTTTCTGAGTTAACATCGTACATACATAAAACTTATATTATTTTAACCAGTATAACTTGGGGACAAACATATCCAAAATTCACTTGAATAGGTTCAAGGGTTTAACAGTTAGGTCGAAGTCCTTTGTTTTTATTGCAAGCATGGCTTTTCCTGCTCAGACCAGTTCCCACTGGTTTGGCAGTGTCCCTGGGACAACACCCTGCTGAAGAACAATGGATCAGGGGGAGGGGAAGAGGAAGTGTCCAAAAAGTTTCAGTAAGTCCATTTACTGTGCTTAAAGGGCAAGTAGCCGCACAATAAAATACAATATGCCCAAATACTGTTCTTTAAAGGGTCCCATCTTCCCGGGACCATAATCACTGGGCAGGAGGTGAGCAAGTAGTCCCCTCCAGGAAACTGGGGTAGACTCTGGTGCAGGGTCCAGTCCGCTACACCGATCACTAAAAGCCTTACAGAGCGGTTGTGACCTAGTGCAGGGTCCGGGTGGGAGAAACAGCCGACCCCGTGTCTCTTCCCTCACTACACTGCCTGCAGAGAGGATAAACTCTGGCGAAACACGCATCAGAACCAATCCCAAACACAAGATTGCGGACATACTTCCTGGTCTCAATCAAACCAAGCAAACAAGTTCTTACTACAATCCAGTATCTGTGGAGAAATTCATGACTAAGCTAGATGCTATCTTTGAGGTCTTCTGGGTGAAGTTGGCGGCAAGAGCGTCAATCCCCTAGGCCGAACCCCCAAGTAGAGGATCAGAGGGGCGACGCACAAGATTCACATAAGCGGCAGATGCCCTCCTGGGCGAGAGGTCACCAAGGGATTAGTTCCATGGCATCGACCACACAAGCGGAGCAAACGACGCATACGGTAACACAGGACCGTGATCCAGCTCTGCTCTTCCTTTTGTAGGGAAGGACTTTTACTTTGTAAGTCCCCAAATCAGTGTCCGTCATGGTGTGTGTGTGTGTGTGTCCGTCTGTGTCATGGTATATCTGTGTGTATGTCATGTCATTAATGGTAAATTTTCAAGCTGGACAAAAGTGGTAAGTGGTGTCTCTCAGGGTTCTGTTTTGGGACCACTTCTATTTAACATATTTATAAATGATCTTGAAATGGGCATTGAAAGCCATGTATCAGTGTTTGCAGATGACACAAAACTTTGTAAAGTAATAAAATGTGAGCAGGATATTGCCTTGCTGCAGAGGGATTTGGATAGATTGGGGGACTGGGCACTAAAATGGCCAATGAAATTTAACCTAGAGAAATGCAAAGTTATGCACTTCGGGGTTAAGAATGCACAAGCAATTTACACCCTAAATGTTAGTGAACTAGGGATAACCACAAACGAGAAGGATTTGGGATTTTTTATAGACAACAAATTATGCAGCAATATGCAATGTCAATCTGCCGTTGCTAAGACCAGTAAGGTTTTGTCATCTATAAATAGGGGCATAAATTCTCGAGATGAAAATATAATTTTGCCTCTTTATAAATTGCTGGTAAGACCACACCTTGAATATGCTGTGCAATTTTGGCCACCTGTTCTAAAGAAAGATATCATGGCACTAGAAAAAGTGCAGTGACGAGCTACAAAATTGATAAAAGGAATGGAGCATTTTAGTTATGAAGAAAGGTTAAAAAATGTAAATCTCTTTAGTTTGGAAAAACGGCGCCTGAGAGGGGATATGATAACATTATACAAATATATTCGGGGCCAATACAAACCATTATCTGGAAATCTATTCATAAACAGGGCTATACATAGGACACAAAGTCACACATTTAGGCTGGAAGAAAGGAGATTTCATCTAAGGCAAAGAAAAGTTTTTTTTTACAGTAAGAGAAATAAGGATATGGAATTCTCTGCCTGAAGAGGTGGTTTGTCAGAGTCTATACAGATGTTTAAACTGCAATTGGATAAATACTTGCAAAAAAAATAACATACAGGGATATTATTTCTAATTAGTATTAACTGCTTGATCCAAGGAGACATCTGACTGCTAGTTTGGGGTCAAGAAGGAATTTTTTCCTAGTTTGTTGCAAAATTGGAAACGCTTCAGACTGGGTTTTTTGTCTTCTTTTGGATCAACAGCAAAAACATATGCGAGGAAGGCTGAACGTGATGGACACAAGTCTCTTTTCAGCTATGTAACTATGTAACTACGGTGTGTGTGTGTCTGTCTATGTCATGTTGTGTGTGTCTGTCTGTGTCATGGTGTGTGTGTGTGTCTGTCTGTGTCATGGTCTGCGTATATCATGGTCTGTCTGTGTGTCTGTCATGGTATGTGCGTGTCTCATGGTGTGTGTGTGTGTGTCATGGTGTGTGTGTGTCTGTCATGGGGTGTGTGTCTGTCTGTCATGGTATATATGTGTTTCTGTGTCTGTCATGGTGTATGTGTGTTTAAAAATAGTGCTTTTACTCACCTTTTTTTTTCCATGCCGTGCTGGTCGCCCCTCGACTTGCCCTGCCTCTATGGCTGAGATCATCAAGCCTGATGATCTCAACCAATCCAATGATTTGCCAAAGGATTGGCTGCAAAACGCTACACCAATCAGCATCTCCTCATAGAGATGTCTCGATTCAGTGTATCTTTATGGGGAACGTTCAGCGCCTCCAGAGTGTGGAGGCCCTGAATGTAGGTGCTGCACACTGGGCAGCACTGACACAGGAAGCACCTCTAGTGACCGTCTGAATGACTGTCACTAGAGGTGTCACTTTGAAGCAATGCAAACACTGCCTTTTCTCTGTGTATAAATTGAAAAGCCTGCAGGGAAAGGCTCTACACACCAGTACCACTGGTGCGCCTGCTAGTGAGTGAGCTTGCTTGCATATGTGTGTGTGTGTGTGTGTGCCTGCTCGTGAGTGAGCTTGTGTTTTTATGTCAATGAGCTTATGTATATCAGTGAGATTGTTTGTCTATGAGACTGTGTATCAATGAGCTTGTGCGTGTCAGTGAGATTGTCTGTGTCTGCATGTGAGTATGCTTACTGTATAATTAAACATTTTACTCTGAAAGGACCAATATTTTATATTAGAAAAAGCAATATATATATCAATCATCTGGGGTGGCAAGACATAGCCTTACATATTACATGCGACAATATATGGCGCAATGACTTATGGGGCTGGCATAAATTTTTTTCCATGGCTGCTTTGTATCCCCTGTCCGGCCCTAGTCACATACCTCCAGACGCCAGACTTGTAATCCCACTGACTGCCGAATGCAACTCACCTATGACTGCAAACACCTACTCTTAAGCTATGTTAAATTTTAGCCCTGTTACACGTGCCCTAGGTTGACCCACTTAGGGCAGCGACAGCCTCTGCTACACAAAGCTGGTACACCGATTTCCCCTACTGCGGGCAGAGATCCAGCTTGTTAACGTATCATGTTTACAAGTTGAAATACTGTGTAGTTTATTCCTGATGGTTTCTTTTCATTTACACCTATCTCTATACATCCCTGTCTGAAAGCTATGCCATGACGGAAACATAGATTTCTCAACTTAACTCAGACCACTGCATGCCACACTCTTAGTCTGTTTAACCCCTTGTATTCTCGAGTACTCCAATGTTAGAGCATGATCATATACCTGAGGATTGCCGTTGGGGTACCTCAGGCTTGTTTGTTATATATAAATATGCACTGCAAAAATAATAATAAAAGAAAAAATATATATTCTATCGTTCCTTTTAAACTATTGCACTATACAGTTATCCTTAAGATAAGCTAATGAAATGTTATAAACTCTGTGACCTTTCATACCAATGACCTGTGAAAACACTTCTAATAGTCTACAAGATATATTTATTCCTAGCCAATAAATGAGCACTATAACGAACAAGTTAAATGGACACTATAGTCACCAGAAACACTACAGCTTAATGTAGTGGTTCTGATGTTTGTAGTATGTCATACAAATAATAATCAGTAGTAAGAACTGATTATTATTTGCACCATAGTTTTATTGAGCTGAATGCTATAATATAGATAAAAATATAATAAAAAAAAACATTAATTTAATTATAGTGTGACTACACTTCATCTTTTAGAATTTTCTACCTCCCAACTATGTTTGTGCAAGAGCTCTTATTTCCTACCGAGGTGTCCTTACCCATGTGAAAACAACGTACTGCCTTGAGTGTAATGGAATGTTTGAAGAATGCATTATTCTTGTTTCCTTGATAAATCAATGTAACCACTATGTATGCTACATACCTTAATGGCAGGAGGGACCCTGTTTTTTCATATTAAATACAGGCTTTATGTATGCTTTAGTTATTCCATAATGTCATAAAGGATAGGTTACTTTATCCAGATATGAAATGGGAGTTATTAATTGACAAAAGTCAGAAAGACTTGCTCTGCTTTTCACTATGTCAGATAAAAAAAGACAGGTCATTATGGAATTTGATTTATGACATGCTTCAATCTTTAATGGATTAGAGAGTAAAGTATTTTACTGCGATTGTTGCTTGGAGCATGAAGTTAGAGGTTAAATAATGCAAACAACTCAAAAGTAGGCAGTGATTGAAAATATCAGGCTTATTCCAACTGTTAGATGCATCTTCAGATCATGAACATGTCCTAAAGAACGTAAACTGAATATAATTTGAATCATCAGATTTAGTTGACAAGTAAATGTTCCAATAAAAAACGAAGGTAAAAGCACGCTAAAAGCAAATGTCTCTTTCGCTAAAAATGTTAATAAATATGTTGTTGTTATAAACATTTTATGGTTCATTTCACATAGTTTCCTTACAATGAGAATTTTTTTTTCTTAGGATATATTTTAGAGTGACACTATAGTTACCATAGTGATGGAACGCACACGATGTTCAGGACTTCTGACCGGAAACACTGCGTGGAACGCATGTGTCGCGCTGTGGTACGTAAGCCGAACAAGCTTGGCGAAAATGCGGTAAAATCAAGTGATGGAATAAGCCATGAAGATCTATGAGGAGAGTTTGTTACCTTCACAACCAATTGGATCAATATATAATCAATACACACCTGGAGGATTCTTCAATCAACTTCTCTGGATCAGCAGCATTTAAATGGGAGTTGAGGAGGGATGGGAATATACATGTTTGATTTTTATTCATTGCCATTCACTGATATCTCTGAAGAAGTCCATTTGTATTGGATGAAAAGCATTAGATATTTTTTAATTACCAATTTAACCCCCTAGTAACCAGACCGTTTTTCAATTTTCTTACCGTTAAGGACCAGGGATCTTTTTACATTTCTGCGGTGTTTGTATTTAGCTGTAATTTTCCTCTTACTCATTTACTCTACCCATACATATTATATACCGTTTTTCTCGCCATTAAATGGTCTTTCTAAAGATACCATTATTTTCATCATAACACATAATTTACTATAAAAAATTATAAAATATGATGAAAAAAGAACACACTTTTTCTAACTTTGACCTCCAAAATCTGTTACGCATCTACAACCGCCAAAAAACACCCATGCTAAATAGTTTCTAAATTTTGTCATGAGTTTAGAAATGCCCAATTGTTAACAAATTCTTAGCTTTTTTGTAAAGTTATAGGGCTATTGGTACAAGTAGCACTTTGCTATTTCCAAATCATTTTTTTTCAAAATTCACATGTATTTATTTTTTAAAAGAAGACAACCTAAGGTATTAAACTTGGGGTATTTTGACTCTTTTCATGCAACCATTTTATCACTAATCTATGCCAAATAAAATAAAAATAATGGGTGATTTTTTTGACACACAGAGCAATTTAAGAATACATGTACAGATAACTTTAAGGGTTACTGCCAAAGAACACCCCAATATGTGTTCAGCAACATCTCCAGAGTACAGTGATACCCCCAGGTATAGGTGTATTGGGTTCTCTGGGGGCTAAAATACCTTATATTGAGGGTGCGCGTTCCGTTTTCCAACTTGGAATTTTCTCAGCTGGTCTCATACACCCATGTCCTATTTGGGACATTTTTGAAGCCAGCCAATGTAATTTACTCCCATCAAACCATATATTTCTGAAAAGTAGAGAACCCAGGGTATTTCAAATGGTGGTATTTTAACACTTTCCATGCACTAATTCTACCACCAGTGTTTTTCAAACTTTTGGGTAGTCATTTTTTTGTGTTATTATTCTCTCACATTGTACTTTAGGCATGGATTCTCAGTTCCTGTTATGTGTTACTGACAAATAACACCCCAATATGTGTTAAGCAACATCTCCTGAGTTCAGTAATACCCCCATGTAGTGTTGTCGCGAACCCAAAATTTTCGTTTCGCGAACGGCGAACGCGAACTTCCGCAAATGTTCGCGAACCGGCGAACCGCGCGAACCGCGCGAACCGCGCGAACCGCGCGAACCGCGCGAACCGCGCGAACCGCCATTGACTTCAATGGGCAGGCGAATTTTAAAACCAACAGGGACTCTTTCTGGCCACAAAAGTGATGGAAAAGTTGTTTCAAGGGGACTAACACCTGGACTGTCGCATGCCGGAGGGGGATCCATGGCAAAACTCCCATGGAAAATTGCACAGTTGATGCAGAGTCTGCTTTTAATCCATAAAGGGCAGAAATCACCTAACATTGACACCTGTCCTCAAAGCCCTGCCCTGATACACACTGACACAGAGCAGAATAGAGACTGTTCCCCGTCCTCAGAGACCATGATACACACTGACACAGAGCAGAATAGAGACTGTTACCCCATACATAGGGTCACTTGGCAGATATGGCGGGGTCGTGGGAGGGGGAGGATGACTTTCACCTCTTCCCCTGTTACATTCCCGTTGTGCTGTGACATCACCCTTATACGCTGTGTAAAGCATACTATTTAATTTGATCAGCATGGCCACTTGAGTTTTTATAGTTTTCACGCTGCTTGTAGTTTATATATGGTTCACAAAAATCAAACAAACGATAAAGTAAACATGTAAGGATTCAGAATATTCTTTCAAACCCTTACACATTGTGTGTACGTATTTTTTGTCTTAAGTTTGTGGCTTTAAAGAGGTTTACGTTGTTTCTATGATGTGCATAACATGTTCTTGTAAATGTTTGTTAAATTTTTCCTGGAATTGTAATTTTTGAATCTGAATAAAGATAGTCAAATCCCTGATACACACTGACACAGAGCAGAATAGGGACTGTTCCCCCTACATAGGGTCACTTGGCAGATATGGATTGACACCTATCCTAATGATCCCTGATACACACTGACACAGAGCAGAATAGAGACTGTTCCCCCTACATAGGGTCACTTGGCAGATATGGATTGACACCTGTCCTCAAAACCCCTGATACACACTGACACAGAGCAGAATAGGGACTGTTCCTCCTACATAGGGTCACTTGGCAGATATGGATTGACACCTGTCCTCAAAACCCCTGATACACACTGACACAGAGCAGAATAGGGACTGTTCCCCCTACATAGGGCCACTTGGCAGATATGGATTGACACCTGTCCTCAAAACCCCTGATACACACTGACACAGAGCAGAATAGAGACTGTTCCCTGTCCACAGAGACCATGATACACACTGACACAGAGCAGAATAGAGACTATTCCCTGTCCACAGAGTCCATGATACACACTGACACAGAGCAGAATAGAGACTGTTCCCCGTCCACAGAGACCATGATACACACTGACACAGAGCAGAATAGAGACTGTTCCCCGTCCACAGAGACCATGATACACACTGACACAGAGCAGAATAGAGACTGTTCCCTGTCCACAGAGTCCATGATACACACTGACACAGAGCAGAATAGAGACTGTTCCCCGTCCACAGAGACCATGATACACACTGACACAGAGCAGAATAGAGACTGTTCCCCGTCCACAGAGACCATGATACACACTGACACAGAGCAGAATAGAGACTGTTCCCTGTCCACAGAGTCCATGATACACACTGACACAGAGCAGAATAGAGACTGTTCCCCGTCCACAGAGACCATGATACACACTGACACAGAGCAGAATAGAGACTGTTCCCCGTCCACAGAGACCATGATACACACTAACACAGAGCAGAATAGGGACTGTTACCCCTACATAGGGTCACTTGGCAGGTATGGATTGACATCTGTCCTCAAAGCCCATGATACACACTGGGGGGAGCTACTGTCCTCCCCAACCCCTGTGCGGTGGGTGGGGGCCATAAATCACAATGGGGGGACCTACTGTCCTCCCCCCTCTGCCCCCTCCCCTGCGCGGTGGGTGGGGGCCATAAATCACAATGGGGGGGCCTACTTTCCTCCCCCCCGGCCCCCATCCCTGCGCGGTGGGTGGGGGGCATAAATCACAATGGGACGGACCTACTGATAGGAGTGGAGTATTGTTCATATCAGTTTAATACCTTCCGCGTCTCCTATCAGTGGACGTGTATATGGCAGCCATTTTAGGAACCGCACACCTGGGACCCGAGCAAGGTCACCTCTTTCAACTGGCGACATGATTTGGCCCTGTAAAACTATCCTGGATATTCTCTACAATTTCTATGGATATGGCATTGATTTATGTAACAGGGAGATGGAAGAAGATGCTTGGTCGGTCCTCTTACTTGAAATTTGGGGCACTGCGCGGGCAAGCTAATGTGCCACCAGATAGGAGTGGTGAGTTTAGTATTGTTCATATCAGTTTAATACCTTCCGCGTCTCCTATCAGTGGACGTGTAAATGGCAGAGATTTTTAATTGTTGAATCACCTCCCCTTTTTAGGCCAAGGTGGGAAGATGCTTAGACCACTGGTATATTGGTGCCTTCTTGGAGGATTTTTTTTTGGTTTGGTTTTTGAAGCCACAGTGCTGCACCAGTGGGCCTAAAAATTAGGCATGTACACATGCCTGAAAAATTTGGTATTGTTGCAGCCGCTGCTGTAGCAGCGGACAGAAAAATGTATGTTTGTTTCACAGGCAGAAAGTGCCCTAAAACATGGCGGCTTGAACCCTAGTTGGTGGCGCATAAGTCACGCAAGTCAAACGTCATTCAGAGCTAAAATACAGCAGCGTGTGGACCATTTTTAGCCCAAGGCAGCTCATCTCATCCGGCCTTTTTTAATCGAATGTCTCGCCCAGTGTCAGTCCCTTCGGGATCCATCCCTCATTCATCTTAATATAGGTGAGGTAATCTAGACTTTTTTGACCTAGGCGACTTCTCTTCTCAGTGACAATACCTCCTGCTGCACTGAAGGTCCTTTCTGACAGGACACTTGAAGCGGGGCAGGCCAGAAGTTCTATCGCAAATTGGGATCGCTCAGGCCACAGGTCAAGCCTGCACACCCAGTAGTCAAGGAGTTCATCGCTCCTCAGAGTGTCGATATCTGCAGTTAAGGCGAGGTAGTCTGCTACCTGTCGGTCGAGTCGCTCTCTGAGGGTGGATCCCAAAGGGCTGTGGCGATGCATAGGACTTAAAAAGGTCTGCATGTCCTCCATCAACAACACGTCTTTAAAGCGTCCTGTCCTTGCCAGCGTGGTCGTGGGAGGAGGAGGATGACTTCCACCTCTCCCCCTGTTAGATTCCAGTTGTGCTGTGACATCACCCTTATACACTGTGTAAAGCATACTTTTTAATTTATTTTGCAAATGCTGCATCCTTTCCGACTTGTTGTAATTCGGTAACATTTCCGCCACTTTCTGCTTATACCGGGGGTCTAGTAGCGTGGACACCCAGTACAGGTCGTTCTCCTTCAGCCTTTTTATACGAGGGTCCCTCAACAGGCACGACAGCATGAAAGACCCCATTTGCACAAGGTTGGATGCCGAGCTACTCATTTCCCGTTCCTCCTCCTCACTGATGTCATTGAAGGTATGTTCTTCCCCCCAGCCACGTACAACACCACGGGTACCAGATAGGTGACAACGAGCACCCTGGGATGCCTGTTGTGTTTGGTCTTGCTCCTCCTCCTCCTCCTCAAAGCTACAATCCTCCTCTGACTCCTCTTCCTCACAATCCTCTTCCAGCGTTGCCGCAGGTCCAGCATGCGATGCTGATAAGGCTGTTTCTGGTGGTGATGGTGACCACAACTCTTCCTCTTCCTCTTCACGCTCATCTACAGCCTGATCCAGCACTCTTCGCAGGGCACGCTCCAGGAAGAAAACAAATGGTATGATGTCGCTGATGGTGCCTTCGTTGCGACTGACTAGGTTTGTCACCTCCTCAAAAGGACGCATGAGCCTACAGGCATTGCGCATGAGCGTCCAGTAACGTGGCAAAAAAATTCCCAGCTCCCCAGAGGCTGTCCTAGCACCCCGGTCATACAAATATTCATTAACAGCTTTTTCTTGTTGGAGCAGGCGGTCGAACATTAGGAGAGTTGAATTCCAACGTGTAGGGCTGTCGCAAATCAAGCGCCTCACTGGCATGTTGTTTCGCCGCTGGATATCGGCAAAGTGAGCCATGGCCGTGTAGGAACGCCTGAAATGGCCACACACCTTCCTGGCCTGCTTCAGGACGTCCTGTAAGCCTGTGTACTTATGCACAAAGCGTTGTACGATCAGATTACACACATGTGCCATGCACGGCACATGTGTCAACTTGCCCAACTTCAATGCCGCCATCAAATTTTTTCCGTTGTCACACACCACTTTGCCGATATCCAGTTGCTGCGGAGTCAGCCACTTTTCCACCTGTGCGTTCAGGGCGGACAGGAGTGCTTGTCCGGTGTGACTCTCTGCTTTCAAGCAAGTCAAACCCAAGACAGCGTGACACTGCCGTATCCGGGATGTCGGGCTGACCCCGGGTGCCAATGCATGCTGTCTGACTGTGCCACTAGCTCCTTGCGACGACCCCCCCCTGCTTCCAACTCGTCTCCTCCTCCTCTCTGTCTCCCCATCTGAACTTTTGCCCTGTTCTTCTTCTTGCCGAGCGGGCACCCACGTGACATCCATGGACGCATCGTCATCATCAACCACTTCGCTTGTATCTGACAACTCAGAAAAGGAAGCAGCAGCGGGTACAACATCATCATCATCACACCGTACCTCCATGTGTTTAATGCTGCCTGCCTGAGACATATCCCTGCTATCTACATCCTCTAGCAATAATGGTTGCGCATCACTCATTTCTTCAAACGGGTGTGTGAATAACTCCTCTGACATACCAAGTAAAGCGGCTGTGGTGCTAGTTTTGGTGGTGGCGGCAGGCGGGTGAGTGGTATCTTGAGAGGTGCCTGAAGCTAAGCTGGAGGAGGATGGTGCGTCAAGGTTCCGAGCGGAGGCTGTACAAGATTGGGTGTCCTGTGTTAGCCAGTCAACTATGTCCTCAGAACTTTTCAAGTTCAGGGTACGTGGCTTCTGAAAACTGGGCATTATTCTAGGGCAAAAGGGAATCACAGCACCACGACCATGACGGCCCCTGCGGGGTGGCCTGCCTCTGCCTGTCATTTTTTTTGGGATTAGTGGTACTATGCGTGCAAGCTACTGTGAGACCAGATATGATTGGCAATGTGAACTGTAACAGTTCTGCAGAGCACACACTGTAGGCCTGACACACCCGCTTGAAGACAAGTAACTGCTATTCAATCTATAACAGTGAAAAACAAATTTTCTTTGTAAAAGCACGCTATAGAGACACCAGATATGATTGGCAATGTGCACTTGAACAGTTCTGCAGAGCACACACTGTAGGCCTGACACACCCGCTTGAAGACAAGTAACTGCTATTCAATCTATAACAGTGAAAAAAAAAAATTTTGTTTTAAAAGCACGCTATAGAGACACCAGATATGATTGGCAATGTGCACTGGAACAGTTCTGGAGAGCACACGCTGAAGGAAGGACTGACAGAGCCGCTTGAAGGACACTGACTGGCTGCTATTAGCTTACACTAGAAACCTTTTTTCTTTGTAAAAGCACGCTATAGAGACACCAGATATGATTGGCAATGTGCACTTGAACAGTTCTGCAGAGCACACACTGTAGGCCTGACACACCCGCTTGAAGACAAGTAACTGCTATTCAATCTATAACAGTGAAAAAAAAATTTTGGTTTTAAAAGCACGCTATAGAGACACCAGATATGATTGGCAACTGTCAAAGCATGCTGGCACAGGTCTGCAGAGCAGAGGCGGCTCTAGACTTTATGAGGCCTTAGGCGAAACGCAAACATGAGGCCCCACTAACAAAAAAGTGTCACATATACACATTGACGCACTGTCTACCTGTGTATGTGCCTGAGAGTGTGTCTGACAGAGAGTATCCTTGTGTGTGTGAATGTATGTCTCTGTGAGCATGTTTGTGTTTTTGTCTGAGACCCTATGTGTATGGGGTAGCTGATGGTGAGAGGGAGCGGGGGGTGTGATGGTGAGAGGGAGTGGAGGGTGATGGTGAAAGGGAGCGGGGGGTTGATGGTAATGAGAGGGAGCAGGGGGTGATAGTAATGTGAGAGTGAGGGGGTTAATGTGAGAGTGAGGGGGGTAATGTGGGAGTGAGGGGGGTTAATGTGAAAGTGAGGTAATGTGAGAGTGAGAGGGGGGTAATGTGAGAGTGAGAGGGGGGTAATGTGAGAGTGAGAGAGGTAATGTGGGAGTGAGGGGGGTTAATGTGAGAGTGAGGTAATGTGAGAGTGAGAGGGGGGTAATGTGAGAGTGAGAGGGGGGTAATGTGAGAGTGAGGTGGGTAATGTGGGAGTGAGGGGGGTAATGTGAGAGTGAGGGGGGTTAATGTGAGAGTGAGGTAATGTGAGAGTGAGAGGGGGTAATGTGAGAGTGAGAGGGGGGTAATGTGAGAGGGGGGTAATGTGAGAGTGAGAGGGGGGTAATGTGAGAGTGAGAGGGGGTAATGTGAGAGTGAGAGGGGGGTAATGTGAGAGTGGGTAATGTGAGAGTGAGAGGGGGTAATGTGAGAGTGGGGGGGGGTAATGTGAGAGTGGGGGGGCAATGTGAGAGTGGGGGGGTAATGTGAGAGTAGGGGGGTTAATGTGAGAGTGAGAGGGGTTAATGTGAGAGTGAGAGGGGGTAATGTGAGAGTGAGGGGGGTTAATGTGAGAGTGAGGGGGTAATGTGAGAGTGAGGGGGTAATGTGAGAGTGAGAGGGGGTAATGTGAGAGTGAGAGGGGGTAATGTGAGAGTGGGTAATGTGAGAGTGAGAAGGGGGTGATGTGAGAAGGAGGGGGTGATGGTGAGTGGGGGGAAGCTGAGGGTGGTGACGGAGGGTTATGCTGAGGGTGGTGATGCTGGGGTGGTGGGGGGTAATGCTGAGGGTGGTGATGCTGAGGGTGGTGGGGGTGATGCTGAGGGGGGTAAGGGGGGTGATGCTAAAGGTGGTGGGGGGAGTGATGCTGAGGGGTGGTGAAGCTAAGGGTGGGGTGAGGCTGAGGGTGGTGGGGGGTGAGGCTGAGGGTGAAGGGGTAATGCTGAGGGTGGTGGGGGGGTGAAGCTGAGGGTGGTGGGGGTGATGGTGATGGTGGGTGTAGCTGAGGGTGGTGGGGGTGAGGCTGAGGGTGGTGGGGGTGATGGTGGGGAGGGGTGATGGTGGGGGGTGAAGCTGAGGGTGGTGGGGGGTGAGGCTGAGGGTGGTGATGGTGGGTGATGGTGGTGGGGAATGAGGCTGAGGTTGGTGGGGGGTGATGGTGACGGTGGTGGGGGGGTGAAGCTGATGGTGGTGGTGGGTGTAGCTGAGTGTGGTGGGGGTGAGGCTGAGGGTGGTGGGGGTGATGGTGGGGAGGGGTGATGGTGAGGGTGGTGGGGGTGGATGGTGGTGGGTGGTGAGGCTGAGGGTGGTGGGGGGTGAGGCTGAGGAGATGGTGGTGGGGGTGATGGTGGTGGGGGGTGAGGCTGAGGGTGGTGGGGGTGATGGTGGTGGGGGTGAGGCTGAGGGTGGTGGGGGTGATGGTGGTGGGTGGTGAAGCTGAGGGTGGTTGGGGGTGAGGCTGAGGGTGGTGGGGGGTGATGGTGAGGGTGGGGGGTGAGGCTGAGGGTGGTGGGGGTGATGGTGGTGGGGGTGAGGCTGAGGGTGGTGGGGTTGATGGTGGTGGGGGTGAAGCTGAGGGTGGTGAGGCTGAGGGTGGTGGGGGTGATGGTGGTGGGGGTGAGGCTGAGGGTGGTGGGGGTGAGGCTGGTGGGGGTGATGGTGGTGGGGGGTGAAGCTGAGGGTGGGGTGGTGGGGGTGAGGCTGAGGGTGGTGGGGTGATGGTGGTGGGGGGTGAAGCTGTGGGTGGTGGGGGGTGATGGTGGTGGTGGGGGGTGAAGCTGAGGGTGGTGGGGGGTGATGGTGGTGGGGGGTGAAGCTGAGGGTGGTGGGGGTGATGGTGGTGGGGGTGAGGCTGAGGGTATTGGGGGTGATGGTGGTGGGGGGTGAAGCTAAGGGTGGTGGGGGTGATGGTGGTGGGTGAGGCTGAGGGTGGTGGGGGGTTATGGTGGTCGGGTGAGCCTGAGTGTGGTGGGGGGTGATGGGGAGTGAAAGCCTACCTTTCCCTGGTGGTCCAGTGTGCTCCCTGGTGGTCCGGTGGCCACTGCTCACGGTCTGCAGCTCCACAGAGCTGCAGACCGTGTAATCTCGCGAGATTTCAGAGCGTTGCCGTGGTAACCCAGTGCCACCACTCATATCTGTTTTTACAATAGGTTAAGCTTTACATTTAAAATAAATATTTTTTTTTTCACTGTAATAGAAGAGCAGTTGCCTGCCTGCCAGCTTCTGTGCAAGGTTGGATGCCTTGCCCATTTGCACAGTCAGTGCCACCACTCATATCTGTTTTAACAATAGGTTAAGCTTTACATTTAACATAAATATTTTTTTTTCACTGTAATAGAAGAGCAGTTGCCTGCCTGCCAGCTTCTGTGTCAGGTTGGATGCCTTGCCCATTTGCACAGTCAGTGCCACCACTCATATCTGTTTTAACAATAGGTTAAGCTTTACATTTAAAAGAAATAATTTTTTTTCACTGTAATAGAAGAGCAGTTGCCTGCCTGCCAGCTTCTGTGTCAGGTTGGATGCCTTGCCCATTTGCACAGTCAGTGCCACCACTCATATCTGTTTTAACAATAGGTTAAGCTTTACATTTAAAAGAAATATTTTTTTTTCACTGTAATAGAAGAGCAGTTGCCTGCCTGCCAGCTTCTGTGTCAGGTTGGATGCCTTGCCCATTTGCACAGTCAGTGCCACCACTCATATCTGTTTTTACAATAGGTTAAGCTTTACATTTAAAATAAATAATTTATTTTCACTGTAATAGAAGAGCAGTTAATTGTCTGCAAGCGTCTGGGTGTCAGGCCTACTTCAGCGTGTGCTCTGCAGACCTGTGCCAGCGTGCTTTGACAGTTGCCAATCATATCTGGTGTCTCTTTAGCGTGCTTTTACAAAGAAAAAAGGTTTCCAGCGTAAGCTCGCGAGTCACATGGTCTGCAGCTCTGCACACTGCGGAGCTGCAGACCAGTGTCTGCGGTGGCCGGCCTGGTAGCCAGGAGGGGCCTCGCACCCGGCGGCATACCGGGCAAGCCGCCGGGCCCCCTCCTGGTGTCAGGTCCTCGGTCAATGACCGAGGACCTGACACACTCTGCCAACAGGCAGTTTAGGCGGCCGCGAGGCCCCAGCCAGCGCGAGGCCTTAGGCGGCCGCCTAAACCGCCTAATTAGAGAGCCGCCTCTGCTGCAGAGCACACGCTGAAGGAAGGACTGACAGAGCCGCTTGAAGGACACTGACTGGCTGCTATTAGCTTACACTAGAAACCTTTTTTCTTTGTAAAAGCACGCTATAGAGACACCAGATATGATTGGCAATGTGCACTTGAACAGTTCTGCAGAGCACACACTGTAGGCCTGACACACCCACTTGAAGACAAGTAACTGCTATTCAATCTATAACAGTGAAAAAAAAAATTTGGTTTTAAAAGCACGCTATAGAGACACCAGATATGATTGGCAATGTGCACTGGAACAGTTCTGGAGAGCACACGCTGAAGGAAGGACTGACAGAGCCGCTTGAAGGACACTGACTGGCTGCTATTAGCTTATACTAGAAACCTTTTTTCTTTGTAAAAGCACGCTATAGAGACACCAGATATGATTGGCAACTGTCAAAGCACGCTGGCACAGGTCTGCAGAGCACACGCTGAAGGAAGGACTGACAGAGCCGCTTGAAGGACACTGACTGGCTGCTATTAGCTTACACTAGAAACCTTTTTTCTTTGTAAAAGCACGCTATAGAGACACCAGATATGATTGGCAACTGTCAAAGCACGCTGGCACAGGTGTGCAGAGCACACGCTGAAGGAAGGACTGACAGAGCCGCTTGAAGGACACTGACTGGCTGCTATTAGCTTACACTAGAAACCTTTTTTCTTTGTAAAATCACGCTATAGAGACACCAGATATGATTGGCAACTGTCAAAGCACGCTGGCACAGGTGTGCAGAGCACACGCTGAAGGAAGGACTGACAGAGCCGCTTGAAGGACACTGACTGGCTGCTATTAGCTTACACTAGAAACCTTTTTTCTTTGTAAAATCACGCTATAGAGACACCAGATATGATTGGCAACTGTCAAAGCACGCTGGCACAGGTCTGCAGAGCACACGCTGAAGGAAGGCCTGACAGAGCCGCTTGAAGGACACTGACTGGCTGCTATTAGCTTACACTGGAAACTTTTTTTCTTTGTAAAAGCACGCTATAGAGACACCAGATATGAGTGGCAACTGTCAAAGTACGCTGGCAGGGTTGTGCAGGGCACACGCTGAAGGAAGGCCTGACAGAGCCGCTTGAAGGACACTGACTGGCTGCTATTAGCTTACGCTGGAAACCTTTTTTCTTTGTAAAAGCACGCTAAAGAGACACCAGATATGATTGGCAACTGTCAAAGCACGCTGGCACAGGTCTGCAGAGCACACGCTGAAGTAGGCCTGACACCCAGACGCTTGCAGACAATTAACTGCTCTTCTATTACAGTGAAAATAAATTATTTATTTTAAATGTAAAGCTTAACCTATTGTAAAAACAGATATGAGTGGTGGCACTGACTGTGCAAATGGGCAAGGCATCCAACCTGACACAGAAGCTGGCAGGCAGGCAACTGCTCTTCTATTACAGTGAAAAAAAAATATTTCTTTTAAATGTAAAGCTTAACCTATTGTTAAACAGATATGAGTGGTGGCACTGACTGTGCAAATGGGCAAGGCATCCAACCTGACACAGAAGCTGGCAGGCAGGCAACGCTCTTCTATTACAGTGAAAAAAAATTATTTCTTTTAAATGTAAAGCTTAACCTATTGTTAAAACAGATATGAGTGGTGGCACTGACTGTGCAAATGGGCAAGGCATCCAACCTGACACAGAAGCTGGCAGGCAGGCAACTGCTCTTCTATTACAGTGAAAAAAAAATATTTATTTTAAATGTAAAGCTTAACCTATTGTAAAAACAGATATGAGTGGTGGCACTGGGCAAGTAGGCACAGTATCCAATGTGAACCTCACACAGAAGCTGGCAGGCAGGCACCTGCAATTACATTACACAGGAAAAAAAAAAAAAGCAGCCTGATGTTATAGCCCTAAAAAGGGCTTTTTGGGGTGCTGTCCTTACAGCAGAGATCAGATGAGTCCTTCAGGATTGTAGTGGACACTGAATACCCTAGCCTAGCTATCAATTTCCCTATCTAATCAGCAGCAGCTAAACTTTCCCTCCTCTCACTAAGCATGCAGCTTCAGAATGAATCGAAAATGGATGCTGGGAGGGAGGTTGGAGGGTGTGGAAGGGAGGGAGTGCTGCTGATTGGCTGGAATGTGTCTGCTGACCGAGAGGCACAGGGTCAAAGTTTGCCCAATGATGACGAATAGGGGGCGGATCGAACTGCGCATGTGTCCGCCCGCCGCGGCGAACGCGAACACGGTAAGTTCACCGGGAACTGTTCGCCGGCGGACAGTTCGGTACATCACTACCCCCATGTACAGGTTTTATGGTGTTTTGAAAAGGTACAGAGTCAATAAAGGACTTGCTGGGTCTTTGTTGCCTTTTGAGACCATATGGTTGCCTAGGAATGTGAAATAACATCAAGGCATACCATTTTAAAATGTAGATAACCCAGGGTATTCCAAATGGGGTATTTCAAGTCTTTTGTAGTAGCCACTTAGTCACAAATGCTGGGCAAAGTTAGCGATTTATTTGTTTATTATATATGTTTTTTTTTACAATTTATATTATATATATATATATATATATAAAAAAAAAAATATATATATATATATAATACCTTTGTGTGTGTGTGTGTATTATATATAAACACACACACACATATAATATGTGTGTATGTATGCATATGTACATATATAAATATATAAATATAATACGTGTGTATATAACACATATGTGTGTGTATATACACACACACACACACCCTTTTAATTTTATATATGTATAATATATTATAATTAAAGCATTTTATAATAAATTATACATTATACATATATAATACATATACATGATTTCATTATAAGTGTATTTTGAGATATAGGACCGTTTTTTGTCGGACGTACCTGATACGTTTATGGTCACTAAGGGGTTAATATACTTTGCTTTTAATACGTTTTTATGTCAGGCGATTTGTGCCTAAGAAAAGATATTCAACTTTCAACTAATTTATGACTCCGTCCAAGTTCCTGTGACTGATGAGTATCCAGTTTGATCCAGTGTGGGGAGTGGACCACTGTTGCCCTATTTTGGGCTTCAAGGTGCTTCTTGAATTCACATCTTGTGAGTTTAACCATAAATTGCAGTTTTTCATGTTTTTAACTGTACATCACATGTGTTGTTTGTTTTTGTTCTCTAGAATTTAGCTGTATCCTAGTTTTTGTGTACATTAGAGTGCCACTAGCCTGAAAGTAGTGTCTTTCTGAGACATGAATAATTGAAGATTATAGATTTAAATGCTTAAAGATGACAAAGATACAGAGATGTAATGATTACAGGAATTGAAAAATTTCATATAAAGTAAAAGCTAATGGTATGTAATTTTGAATAGAAGTTTTAAATAATAAATAGTTAGGTAATATTTTACAAGGACTCAAGTAAAACCAGGTTTGTAATTTTTTTTAATTTTTTTAAACTAAGCATTATTGACGAGTAGCTACATAGAACTAATGAAACAGAAAAACAAGGAGAGCACCAACATGTTAATCCCAATACACTGGAAAAACCAAGCCCCTCCAACCATCAGGGAGTGGATACAGAAGGTGGAATCCACTAGACTCACGGAGAAAGTGCATTCATCTCTAACACACACGTATGCTCTACACAATAAATGCTGGGCTCCCTCAATCAATTTTATGAAATCCAACCTGGACAGTATTTAATTGCCTTATCAACCCCACCCCCTGGCCACCATCTCCCCGAAAAACTCAATCAAGCCCCCCCTCTCTCCCACAACCATGCAGCTCCGGGTTGCCCAGGCATTACCTAGGTACACATTTCCAAGACGAGTTACAAGATTACCAATGACACTAACACACATACTCATAAGTAGATGTGGTATAGCTAGGCTGCATGGGTACGTAACATACTGGAGTGACCCCCTATTTTACCATGTGTTCAAGTTTGGCGCACTCATGTATTTGTACCAACTCTTATGCAGTGTACCACTGTTCAAATGTCACTGTTTTTCTACTGATTGCATTGTAATTCTTAACTTTTGTTTGCAATAAAAATAAAAAAATGAGGAGAGCGATGTCCACACTCAAATATTGTTCTCACTCATCTTACATCACAGAATTGTGTTTTTTTCTTAATTTTCTTTTTTAATAACTCTATTCGGATTACTCACTAAAGTGACGACTCAAAGTTTCCAATTTTAGGCCAACTTTGGACTAAAATTTGAAATTCACCTTAAATTCACTTTGATTTCTAACTTTATTGAATGACACTGAATATTGTTAGAAATACAAACATGTATTCCTAATGCTATTGTGTTAGCCTACCTATTTTAAAACTAAAACAAGCAATTTACTTATCTCTTATACCCTGGAGTCCCATTCTTGCTGTGGTCTCCCACCTTTGCTGGCTGAGATCATCAATACTTATGATCTCTGTCAATCCGATCAGCAATCACCAATCAGCATCTCCTCATAAAGATGCATTGTATCAATGCACCAATCTGAGGAGCGTGCAGCGTATCCATGCCCGGCAATCTTTGTATAAGTGACAGCTACCAGAGGTGGCTTTAGGCAGCAGTGTAAGCACTGCCTTTTCTCAGAAAATACAGTGTATTAGCTGCTGAGGTTACAAGGACACACTATAAGCCACTGAACTACTACATTAAGCTGTAGTGGTTCTGGTGGCTATATATCCCTTAAAATTGCAATGTTGTTGCTTCAAACAGCCAGATCTGTAATTTTCAACTATCTCCATGTTTAATCTTGGTGTTATGCAAACTCAGCTGGAAGCGGTGAATTAAACTCAGAAAGCACGAAATTAACTATTTCTGACTTTGATAATTCGATTTCTTTGATATGTGAGTTTTTACAGCAACTAGTATAACAACCTCTTTATTTGACACCAAGTTGTATGTAAAGTTTTAGCCTTTGAGATTTATTAGTCCACGTTACTGATTGTGATTCCTTATGGAATCATGGCCTCAAGTCATCAACGTGGGATTTAATTTAATTAGCGTTCAAAATGATTCCATACTGTTCGAAAAATTTCCAAATGGTTTATTTACAGAAATCCCAATTAAAGTCTTTATACATTTTTGTAGATAAATCATTTCAGAAAGTTTTTCTGGCTATATTAATTTATTTGGAAAAACTATTCAATCCAAGTCTTAAATCCTAAAGATTTATAATATTTGTGGGAGTCTGAACTTTGCATGCTCGTGTAATACATTGCTGTTTTATTTAGAATAAATATTCAAATCCATCCATCTCTAATCTAGCTATATTAGTTCTAGGACTCCTAATTGTTGCCACTATTAATTTAACTTGGGAATATCCTGGTTCTGATCAAGATTATGTTCTTTGTACTGTATGGATGTAACCTGTGCGTAGAATGATTATATGCATGACACACTACCGGTGCAGTATTGCATTCTAAAACATGATCTACCCCCTGGAATAATGTATATATGATCCTGTATTATATGTGTGTGTATTCATTTAAATGTATGTGTGTATGCACACACAAATACATTTAAGAATGTGTGTACAAAACCGTACTAGTAACATTTTAATGCACGTTTTGTCTTTTTTTTTTAGCATACATTTGTAGCTGCTAAAATAATTATTATAGATCAGAATCTTTTTTTTTTAAATATGCCTATTTGTCTCCCATGATAAAGATCAGTTCTACATCAGCAACTAAGTCAAGGTCACATTTAACTCTCTTAGATTCCAACTGAAGCACAAGCTAATGTCAATAGTACAGCTACCATGCAGAGCTAAAGACTGATGGTAAGACATAGCCATTTACACAAGACTGGATCTTTCATCTTTTCTCAGCTTGTGACATAAGAAAGCATTAAGGCTTTTTTCTACTAGAGAAGAAAGCAGGCAGCTAAAAAAAATGTTATCCTTCGTAGCTGTCATATAAAGCGATCTAAAGACTTGTGGAACTGTTATGCTTCATGGTCAGCTAAGGAGATCACAAAGTGACTGTAATAGCCATAGCTATAACATGCTCACGTGGTTTAAGTGATTGCAAGAAGTGAGATTTTCCATTTACACTTCATGGCTATAAGAAAACAAAATCAATATACCTAACTACTCAAGCGCACCACAATGACAAAAATAGAAAGATAACATTAGTATACTTAGAATGTGCAAAATATAATTTTTCAATTTTTTTTCAATTAAATTGCAGTCATTAGTCAAGATTCAATTTTCTTTAAAATATATCATCAAAATAATCACATTGTCATGTATAATAGTAATGTAAACTACTGACATACATAACAATTACTTATTCACACTATTTGCTGTATATTACTTCATATAACTATTATATAATAGAAGAAATCATTATATATATATATATATATTTTGAATTTGATCACTTATAGATTTGTTGAACTCAGTATTAGAAGAATGAATATATTATGTTCAGTGGCAGAACTAATGTAGAGAGGGATAATAAAAACAATAATTGTTTTTGGTCCTCCTCTAGCGCAAGAATAGCGAAAAGGTAGATCCCCATCTGTTGTACAACTCCCACAATGCATTTCTAGCTGGGCATCTACCATGTGCCCCTCCTTGCAGGGCTGTATGTGTGAGCAGTGTTTGTGCTTGAATGTAAGTATGTTTTCTGTGTTTTAATGTATGCATGTATTTGTGTGTAGTGTTGGTATATGAATGCAGTTCTGTGTTTGTATGTACTGTTTCTATTTGAAAACAGCGGTGTGCTTGTGTTGAGTGTTTGTGTTTGAATGTGCTTGTATATAGAGTTGGCATTTGATGGGATGTATGCACATACACTGCCTCATGCAGTGTAAAACACTAAAACACACACAGATAGATACACACACAGACACACACACACATGCATACATGTACGCACACTGACACACATACACACAGATAACATATACACACACTGACACACATATACACAGATAACATATACACACACTGACACATACACAGGCACACACAGGAAACACATACACACACACATTTACGCACACAGATAACACACACAGATAACACATACAAACACAGATAACTTCTAAAACCAGGTAAAACATAAATGTGGGAAAAAACAAAAACAAAAAGAACACATTTTTGAATAGAAAAGGCACACCAGAAAAGTGAGGTCCAACATCAAACCTAAGTTTAATTAACAAGTACTAGTAGAAAGTGCAAAGTTGTTCAGGCATGTGAAAAGTTAAGAGAATGCTGCTGACTGTGTGTGCCAGAAAAAAATGGGTTTTATGGCATAAGAGTGAGGGTGTGAAGAAGAAAGAAAGACCGAGAATAGAACATACATAAAGTAAAAAGAGGGAAAGTAGAGTTGGTCACCTAGCATTGTGAGAGAGAAATGAATAGGTCCAACAACTCTGCAAGACTGTCCGAAAGAAAGTTGACTCTAGTATATTATAAGACCCAGTGCATCCAAGTCTTTGTTTACCAGTCCATCTGGATTTTTAGCATGCAAACAGCAGAGGTGACAGCTGACTGTGTTATAAAATGCTTGCCAAGAGACATTTCTGAGAAACTAGATGAATTTAATAGGTTTGACATAGGCACCATCAAGAAGGCGTTTGTTGATAGCAATCTCTTATGCATAATCTGGATGTGTTGTAGGACTTGCTGTTGCTTTTGGCATTTGACTCCCTGTTCTCTATGGTCTATGTGGCGCCGGACAGGAGGTGTGTTGTTTTCTTATGTTTCCTCTCTCATCTTGCTTCCTTTCTCTCTCTCTCTCTCTCTTGCTGTGAAACCATGTTGCCTTTGAGATCCTTTTATGTGTGTCCTGCACTTCTTCAAGCTGCTGCTGTGCTATTACAACTCTGCTAACTGTCAACACTATCAACTATAATGGCAGTGTTTTACGACCGAAAACAAGGCATGGGGTAGTCAGTAGATAGCCTACCAACTGCTAAAGACTGAAAATGATCATGCCTGTCTCACAGCACCTGGCCCTCTGTCTTTAAAGAAGTGAAAGGGATTTCTGACAACTTGTCTAAATACACCATGATACACTATATTTATGTCATTTCTCGCACTCATTACAAGAGGTTACATTGCAATACAGTTATTAACAACTAACTCATCAGTTATTACTTATCTCCAACTCTCCTCAAACAGAGAAATACAGGTCACTGTATCCAGTATGCATATTGTAGATTGGTAAATTGACTTAGTGCACAGTCTGCTGTATGTATGCATGCCTGCAAGAGTCTTTTCAGGATCCATACCTCTGTGGCAAATGTGAGCGAGTGGCTTCTCTGGAAACTCAGATTGGGGATCTGAAAAGCAAATGGCAACACTAACATTGTGCTGGAGGAAGCTGCTCCATCCAAAGAGCCAAGGGAACAACTCCTCTAGTATAGATGGGTTGCAGCTGATCATGCTCAGCCAATGAACTAAGCCCTGAACCCAAAACTTAGATTAGTGAAGGAGGCCTCTCCTGGCACTTTAACCACTACAGCTGTAGTGGTGTCAGGATCGGGACAGGGATCCAACACGCAGAGTACAAACAGTAGCCAGATACGTATACCGGACCTTAGAATGGCCGGACTAACTTAAGTAGTACAGTATAGAATGGTCAAAGACAAGCCGAGGTGGAGGGTAACAGAAGACAGGTAAGCCGAATCAAGGGTAACAGAGATAAGCAGAGTAAGGTAAACAAGCCGGGTCAAAACCAAAAGGGATAATAGAATACACAAGCACTGAGTGACTAGAACAAGCTAGAACCACGACAGGGCAATGAGCAAATGAAAGAAGCCACGCCTCCGAGGCTTCCTGATTGGTCCTGCAGCAATTGAGTGACAGGTCGTTCCGGAGGAGTGTCCTGATGACAACTTCCTGCCTAGATGCTGTAAAAGGCAGTCACTCCCTCGCGGCCGGCCTTGCATGACCGGATAGACCGTGGGGAAGGAAGCCATCAGGCCGTCTGGATGGAGGAACAGCTAAGTCTCTACCTCTTTCGGAGGTAGAGACCACAGGTACCCTGACAGTACCCTCCCTCTCAGATATGCCCACCGGGCGGAATACACCAGGGCGAGAAGGGAATCGAGAGTGAAACGCCCTGCGGAGACGGGGAGCATGCACCTCCTCCTGAGGTACCCAACTTCTCTCCTCAGGACCATAACCCTTCCAATCGACCAGATATTGCAGTTTCCCCCGGGAGATTCGAGAATCAACGATGGAATTGACCTCATACTCCTCCTGACCCTCCACCTGAACTGAGAGGGGAGGGACGATCGTGGAGGAGAACCTGTTACATATTAATGGTTTTAGCAAGGAAACATGAAATGAATTAGGAATGCGTAAGGCATTAGGCAACGCTAAACGATACGCAACTGGGTTAATTTGGGACAGTACCCTGTAAGGTCCAATATATCGAGGAGCAAACTTCATGGACGGCACTTTTAACCGAATGTTTCTAGTACTTAACCATACTCTATCGCCTGGAACAAACACTGGTGCTGCCCTTCTACGTTTGTCAGCGTGTTTTTTAACCAGCGTAGAATTGTGCAGAAGGATTTGTCGAGTTTGATCCCACAACTCTCTTAAATTGGCAACATGAACATCCACCGACGGTATCCCTTGAGAAGAAGACTCCGAAGGAAGGATGGAAGGATGAAAGCCATAATTCAAGAAAAAAGGGCTAGACTGCGTAGAATCACAAATGAGATTGTTATGTGCAAACTCCGCCCAAGGAATCAAACCGACCCAATCGTCCTGGTGTTCTGAAACGAAACAACGTAAATATTGTTCAACTTTTTGGTTAGTGCGTTCAGCAGCTCCATTGGACTGAGGATGATAGGCAGAGGAGAAATTCAATTTGATGCCTAGTTGGGAGCAGAATGATCTCCAAAAACGGGAAACAAATTGGGAGCCTCTGTCAGAGACAATCTGGGAAGGTATCCCATGCAAACGGAAAATCTCCCTGGCGAATATCTCCGCTAATTCGGGCGAAGATGGGAGTTTAGGTAAGGGAATGAAGTGAGCCATTTTAGTAAATCTGTCTACCACAGTGAGGATGACAGTCTGCTTTTTAGAGATAGGCAAATCAACAATGAAGTCCATTGCCAGGCAGGACCAAGGCTTTTCAGGAACCTCTAAAGGGTGTAGAAATCCGCATGGAAGCGAATGGGGTAGCTTGGTCTTGGTACAAACTTCACATGCCCCGATGAATTCTTTAATATCCTTGCGTAAGTCAGGCCACCAAAAATCTTTAGAGACCAGCGCATAAGTCTTGCGGATGCCAGGATGCCCAGCCACCTTACTGTTATGGAGACAGCGTAGCACCTCCAGTTGGAGAGCGGCAGGAACGAAGTGTCGATCCCCAGGGGTCTGTTTGGGTGCCAAATGCTGAAACTTCATGATCTCAGAAAGCAATGGAGAGTGAATCCTGAGATTCGTGTTCGCGATGATATTCCCCTTAGGAACTATGGAGGACAGAAGTGGTTCAGTTATAGTGGATGGTTCATATTGACGAGACAATGCATCGGCTTTAGAGTTCTTAGAACCAGGTCTATACGTAAGTACATAATTAAAGTGAGTGAGGAACAAGGCCCAGCGAGCCTGCCTGGCGGACAAGCGCTTCGCCTCCCCAATATAAGACAAGTTCTTATGATCCGTTAGAATAGTAACAGGGTGTAGTGTCCCTTCCAGTAAATGTCTCCAAGCCTTAATGACCGCTAACAATTCCCTCTCCCCGATGTCATATCTGCTCTCAGGCCCAGAAATTTTTTTAGAGAAGAAACCACAAGGGTGTAACGGTTTATCCACCCCTAACCTTTGAGACAGAACAGCCCCAACTCCTGTCTCAGAAGCATCGACCTCGAGCAAGAAAGGCAGAGTCGTATCAGGATGAACTAGAATGGGAGCTGAGGCAAAAAGTTCCTTGAGAGTCTTAAAAGCAGCAAGAGCTTCCTCAGACCAGAACTTAGTATCAGCCCCTTGTTTGGTCATATTGGTAATAGGCGCAATGATAGAGGAGTAACCCTTAATGAAGTGCCTATAGTAGTTGGAAAACCCAATAAACCTTTGGATAGCCTTGAGTCCTTTGGGCAAAGGGCAGTCTAAAATAGATTGGAGTTTACCAGGATCCATTTTAAAACCTTCCCCAGAAATCACGTACCCAAGAAAGTCTACCTGAGCCTGATCAAAACTGCACTTCTCCAATTTGCAGTATAGACCATGTTGCAGAAGTTTGTGTAACACCTTTCTGACCTGTCTATGGTGAGTCTCAATCTCCTTAGAGTGTATTAGTATGTCGTCCAGGTAAACAATAACACAATCATGCTGAAACTCCCTAAGTACCTCATTAATCAAATCTTGAAATACTGCAGGAGCATTGCATAGTCCAAATGGCATAACAGTGTATTCGTAATGGCCATACCGGGTATTGAATGCCGTCATCCACTCGTGACCTTGCTGGATTCTCACCAAATTGTAAGCCCCTCTGAGATCTAACTTGTTGAAGATTTTGGAGCCCTTAAGACGATCAAATAACTCGGTAATCAGTGGGATAGGATAGGCATTTCTGACAGTTATTTTATTCAAGCCTCGGTAATCGATACAAGGTCTCAGCGTGCCATCCTTCTTTTTAATGAAAAAGAACCCCGCCCCGGCCGGAGAAGAAGACCTCCTGATAAATCCCTTTTCTAAATTTTCCGGAATATACTCCTCTAGAACCGAGTTTTCCTGAACAGACAAAGGATATACATGGCCCCTCGGAGGCATAGTCCCGGGTAGAAGCTTAATTTTACAGTCAAATGACCTGTGTGGCGGCAAAGAATCGGCATTCTTCTTGTCAAACACTGCCCTTAAGTCTAGGTAAAGGTCTGGTATTTGTCTCTCTGTGGACTGAGTAGGATTCTCCTGTATGTTAACATTAGCTAATGGAGAAACCTTGCACAGACACCGATCCTGGCAGCCCTGGCCCCACGAGAGTATCTCCCCTAACTCCCAATCGATAATAGGGTTATGTTCTTTCAACCATGGGTACCCCAGAACTATGGGAACGGAAGGAGACGAAATGAGCAGAAGAGATAAATTCTCCACGTGTAGGACACCAACACCTAACTCAATGGGTATGGTCTCACGAAAGATCACAGGGTCTAGTAGTGGTCTACCATCTATGGCCTCAACGGCCAAGGGTGTCTCCCTTAGCTGGGATGGGAAATTGTTTTTACTAGCAAAGGCTTGGTCGATAAAATTCTCAGCAGCACCGGAATCTATCAAAGCCATAGCCCTTACTACTTCCCTCCCGCAAGTTAAGGAAACTGGTAGCAGAAGCCTTTATAATTAGGAGTAGAGGACAAAATAGAAACACCCAAGGCCTGTCCTCTAGAGAGACTTAAGTGCGAGCGTTTCCCGGGCGGTTAGAACAGTTCGAGAGTAAATGACCCTTAACTCCACAATACATACACAAACCCTCTCTTCTCCTGTACTGTCTTTCCTCCTCAGAGAGGCGGGTATACCCTATCTGCATAGGTTCAGGAAGCAAAGATACCGTGGAGTCAAGACTTGGAAAAGCGGGGGCTAACCTAAAAGAAGGTCTCCGGTTCCTCTCTCGAGTGTTCTGTCTCTCTCTTAAACGTTCATCTATAAGAGAGATGAACGAAATTAAATCCTCTAAATTCTCAGGGAGTTCTCTGGTAGCAACCTCATCAAGGATTACTTCAGATAAGCAATTCAAAAATACATCCATATACGCCTGCTCATTCCACTTGACCTCCGACGCCAGAGACCTGAACTCTAGTGCATAATCCACCAGTGTTTGGTTCTCCTGTTTCAGACGCAACAGTAATCTGGCGGCATTAACCTTTCTACCTGGAGGGTCAAATGTTCTTCTAAAAGCAGTTACAAAGGCGTTATAGTTATAAACTAATGGGTTATCGTTCTCCCATAATGGGTTGGCCCATCTCAGAGCTTTCTCAATAAGTAGGGTGATAATAAATCCTACCTTTACCCTATCTGTAGGATAAGAGCGAGGTTGCAATTCAAAGTGGATACTAATTTGGTTTAAGAAACCACGACACTTCTCAGGAGCCCCACCATAGCGTACTGGGGGGGTAATGCGAGAAGAAGCACCCACTGTGGCTACCTCTAGACCTGAACCGATAGGAGAAACAGGGGTATTACGTATTTCCTCTGGTGGGTTATTGGCACGAGATAATAGAGCCTGTAGCGCAAGCGCCATCTGATCCATTCTGTGATCCATGGCTTCAAACCTAGGATCAGGAGAAGCCAGCTGACTGTTTGTACTTGCAGGATCCATTGGCCCTGTCGTAATGTCAGGATCGGGACAGGGATCCAACACGCAGAGTACAAACAGTAGCCAGATACGTATACCGGACCTTAGAATGGCCGGACTAACGTAAGTAGTACAGTATAGAATGGTCAAAGACAAGCCGAGGTCGAGGGTAACAGAAGACAGGTAAGCGAGAGACAAGCCGAATCAAGGGTAACAGAGATAAGCAGAGTAAGGTAAACAAGCCGGGTCAAAACCAAAAGGGATAATAGAATACACAAGCACTGAGTGACTAGAACAAGCTAGAACCACGACAGGGCAATGAGCAAATGAAAGAAGCCACGCCTCCGAGGCTTCCTGATTGGTCCTGCAGCAATTGAGTGACAGGTCGTTCCGGAGGAGTGTCCTGATGACAACTTCCTGCCTAGATGCTGTAAAAGGCAGTCACTCCCTCGCGGCCGGCCTTGCATGACCGGATAGACCGTGGGTAAGGGAGCCATCAGGCCGTCTGGATGGAGGAACAGCTAAGTCTCTACCTCTTTCGGAGGTAGAGACCACAGGTACCCTGACAAGTGGTTATGGTGATTGTAGTGTGCCTTTAAAGGGACACCCACATCAGGCAAAGCAATTTTACCTTAATGGGACACTATAGTCACCCCCACCCCCCTCCCCCCCAAAAAAATATCTCTACCTACCCCCCTCATCCTAAAAATAATGAGGGGGGACCCTTGTTTAAATACCTGTAAAAAAAAAATAAACTTACCATTTGATGTCTTCTTTCTTCTAAAAGTGCGTCGGTTATTATGGATTTTGATTTGGCCTCTTTTGGGGGCTAAAAAAAGAAGATTTTAGAAGAAAGAAGACATCAAATGGTAAGTTTATTTTTTTTAAAAAAATCATTATTTTTACAATGAGGGGGGTAGGTAGGGGTAATTTTTTTGGGGAGGGGGGTGACTAGGGGTTTGGGGACCCCTAGTCACCTGGGGGGGATTTTTATTTATGCCCCCCACCCACAGCTCAGGGGTGGGGGCCGGGGGGAGGACATTAGGTCCCCCCTTATTGTTATTTAGGGCCCCCACCTGCCACACAGGGGTGGGGGCTGGGGGGAGGACCTTAAGTTCCACCCCCTATTGTTATTTAGGGCCCCCACCTGCCACGCAGGGGTGGGGGCAAGGGACAGGACATTAGGTACCCCCTCATTTTTTATTTATGGCCCCTACCCACTGCTCAGGGGCGGGGGTGTCCCCCTTATTGTTATTTTGATCCCCCACCCGCCACGCAGTGGTGGGGGCCAGGGGGAGGACATTAGGTCCCACCCCCTTATTGTTATTTAGGGCCCCTACCCACCTCGCAGGGGTGAGGGCCGGGGAAAGGACCTTATTTCCTCCCCATTGTTATTTAGGGCTCCCACCCGCCGCGCAGGGATGGGGGCCAGGGGGGAGGACATTAGGTCCCCCCCCAATTTTTATGTATGGCCCCCACCCACCACGCAGGGATGGGGGCTGAGGGGGAGGACAGTAGGTCCCCCCCTCCACATTCTTATTTTGGGCCCCCACCCGTTGCACAGGGGTGGGGGCAATAGGTTTTTATTTTTATTTATTTATTTACAGTGAGCAGCCACTGGCTGCTCACTGTTTACTAGACACACCCCTACTCGCGGTATAGCAAGTAGGGGCTGAATTTACTAATAATAAGTAATATTTTACTTAGTATTAGTAAATGTGGCTGAAAGACCAATTCAGGTGACCAATTTAGGTCTTTCAGCCTTTTGTTAGATAGCTCCCTAATACTGTGTGAATTAGGGAGTTATCTACTAAGTGGCTGCTTATTTTATGTTATTTTGAAGTGATTTCCCTATCTACATTTGTTTGCAGGGCACTTGTCCTACTCTTACCCCCATTTTACTTCCTTTTGAAGCCCTCTAGCCCGTTCCAGGAGTTTTTTAGAGCCATTTTGGTGGCCCAAAGTTTGGGTCCCCATTGACTTCAATGGGGCTCGGGTTCGGGGTCAAGTTCGAGCCGGAACTCAGACTTTTTTTCAAAGTTCGGCCTAACCCGCCGGACCCGAACATCCAGGTGTCCGCTCAGCTCTATTAATAATGTTTGTATGTAAACATGCAGTCTGCCCAGTAGCTTATCTATTAACCCCTTCACTACCAAACACTTTGGTTCATATTAACATAACAATTATTTAAAAAACACAAGATGCATAGCTTGCAGATAAACATATAAAAAAACATGAAATATAATAAATTGTCCATGTAGATTTTTTTTTTCATCGAAACGTAACTATACAATTACGTACATGTACTTAACTTTATTGTAATTTATTCATTCATCCTTTACATAATGGATTGCATATGATGTCCTTAATCTTTTAATATATCACACAAGCTCTGAATTGTTAGTATGAAAGCAAAGATGCAATTTTTCTCACATATAGTAGGTGTAAAAAAATACAATCTCTGGAATGCTAATGTAATGCTAACAGTGAAATGGGAGGTCCCATATACTCCTGCCCCTCCATGATTGCAGGAATGGTACCAATTTAAACTCTTTTTACTGTTTGGATGTAGAGAGAAAGTTGGCATTTTATGCACACTTATAGACATTAAAGGGACACTATAGTCACCAAAACTATAGTTTAATGAAGCAGTTTTAATGTATGGATCCTGCCTCTGAAATCTCACTGCTCAATTATCTGCCATTTAAGAGTTAAATCACTTTTTTTTTCTGTCCACGCAGTCTTTGTTATACCTGCCTTGTCTGTGACAGACACAGCCTGCCTAAAAGAAATTCCGTTTCCAATTGAATGTTAACCTAGTTTAGAAGTTTTTAATCTCCTGCTCTGTAAATTTAACTTTAACCACAGTAGGCTCATGCAACGTCTAGCAAGCTATTAACCATACAGGAGATAAAGAAAACAATCTAAATTAAATGTACTGTGCAATAAACGATGATGGAATGATAAAACAGCAAAATGGCAGAGAACTGAGCAGTAAGACTGCAGGGGCATGATCTATACACCAAAACTGCTTCATTAAGTTAACATTTATTTTGGTGACTATAGTGTCCCTTTAAATGAGTGGCCAATGACTTCTTGCAGAAAAATGAATTAATCCATGGACTAGCAAATAATTTTGGAGTATAAATAAAGGTGATGCTTTGTGGACTAAATTTTGTTTTACATTTATACTCTGTGCTGTGAGTGAAAGGGTTATAATATATAATACATTTTCCATTGTCCATCTCCTAAAGATACAGTTTGACAATAGGTTTGTACGATTCAATATAAATATTTAAAATGTTTTAATTTAAGCTATGATATTTCTTGTATTTCTTGTACCCAGTAAATGAGAATTAGCAGATAAATCTTTGTGTTCCTGCAATGGAAAAATTCTAGTAACTTGATAAGTGTAATGCTGTGCTGCAAACATAATTCACTTGCCTGGTGCATTTGCAAATACTTCTTGGTCATTCTATCAGTGTAACAGCTTCATCTTCCTAATCACTAAAGTTCTGTCTCTTTGAGCCTGTGCTGAAAGACTAAGATGGCTAATTAAAATAAAGCTTTAGTAGCAAGTACACAAATTAGATCTTGTCAGTAAGTTTATTCTAACTATTGGTCATTTCTAAATGCCTTTATAATCCTCTAATTTTTACATTAAAATGCAAAAGCCTAGCAATCTTAATCACCTCTACATCAAATTCATCATTAAGAATAGGAAGCCAGATGGTATAATTTTGATTTACCGGACTTCAGTGTGGATTAATGTACTGAGTGCCAATAATGAATACATCAAAACTGATATTGCTGCAGCCCATGAATGTGGCATGTTAAATTAATAATACTCTTTAGGCAGGAAAAGCATGCACTATATCCCTACATAAAATAAAGAAATAATGGTTCCTTTTATCTTAAATTGCATTTATGAAACACACATCTTATTCACAAGAAGATAAATATTTTTAACAACTTACAAAAGGCAGAGAATCTTTTTTTTTCAGATCTAATGTGTTCATTATTTTTATTTTGTTTATGTAGAAGATCCTATAGCAAGGAAATAGCAAAACACATTATAATATGCTCTATAATTTTAAAGTCCTTTTAAACAAGTTGTAATTTTTTTTTACTGAATGTACATGGGGGCTACCCAGCAAAGATTCAAATTAACACTTCCAATGGTTCTTTCTGAAGTCTCCATCAAATTATTTCATATTATGACTCCTAGTATATCATTTTAGTTTCGAAAGACAAACATAAACAAGAAATAACCTTTATGCCAACAGACTGTTTAAAATTATGGAAAAGTGACCTCTAGTATGTGTCCACATGTGTCCCCAAATTAAAACCTTTTCCCGAAATTTAAATCTGAATCTCACTCTTACCTTTAAATATATTCATATAGTGGAGTATTTCCATTACTTCTAACAACAAAATAAATACATTAAAACTTACAGAAAAGTGTTCAGTGTTCACATATCCTCAGCTTCCACCCACTAAAATAGACATACCATAAAAAAGGAAAAGAAATAGAAAATTTTATATAAGTCACACAAAAAATAATATTCAGAAATAAAAAAGGAACAATCCTTGCTGATCAGTGTATGCAAACTGTTTAACTCTGGATTCTGAATAGTAACTTAGCTAGTTGCTAAATGTCATTAAGAGACTATATATTTATATATATATATATATATATATATATATATATATATATATATATTTTAAATTCTTTATTTTTGTAGTGCAGGTGATTACATACAGCTTGTCATGCCACAATAGCATTTAACAAGAAAGTCAGGATACATAGCTTACATGGTATAAGGCATTGAGTTAGTCTTGAAGAGACTATATATTAAGAGAGATAGGCATTTTAAATTTATTGTGATCACTTAGGACCTGGGCTTCTCTCTGGCATGCTAAAATAAATTAGTTAAATATACATTAAAGAGACAGCATGGACACAAATAATACAGTTTGAAATTATACACAAATACATCAAATCACCAGTCTTAAACAAATAAAAATAAATATACGCACCATATAGCCAAACTGTCTCTAAGCCCACCACTGTTTACAAAGTACCTCAATATTGGTAGGTCCTAGATTCTTGAAGCTGTCATCAAATGTATACATTCCTGTGGTCAAGTATAAAGGTGCACCTGTGAGGGGTGAGGTGATGAACTGAAAAGAAATGATCAAGATACCAGCACACAAACTATAGTAACAAATGTGTAATGTGGTAATGTCCAGACAAGAAACATGGCTGTGCATTTCTGGGGAGAAGAGGCAGTAATTAGAAAAAGATTACCATCCAAAGAGATGCAACACTAAGCGGTTTGTTCATCAAGCAAAGCTGATATAAAACACTAAATGTCCTGCAAAATTTGGTCCAACTGGAGATTTCTCTACCTATCTAGTTTGGTCCAAAGTTTTAATTTGTATTCCTTTGCTTATGAAAACACACTATATTGAATGAAAAATAAAATAAAAGCAAAGCATATTAATAAACTGTGTGACAAATGACTGTAATTATAATGCAATTGTACACACATGCATACTTTCTAGAACTTGTATAATTAGACACTAACTTCAATATCATCTATCAGCTGGTTAGGACAGTGTCAATGTCCCATCCTTGACAGACCACCAAGTAACTGTCCTTGTGCAAGACACCTAGCATTATGTATCTGCCCACCTCAAATACTCAAAGATTGTAAGTGTGTCTGAGCAGGGCCTTTAAATATACACAGTGCATAATTGTAAATTCTATTTGTAATAATATTAATCTATGAGCTGCATTTGTAACTTTCATGCATAGCTTTCCACAATGTAAAAATATCACCAAATAAGATGCAACTCAATGTTAGTTGTTACTTGATTTTGATTTAGCTTAAAATTAAAGCACCATGACCACTTCATTGAGTCTGCATGTGCAGTGTTTCACTTTGAAACGTTGTACATACTGAGTTTAAGCCATTAACTGCTGAAGTTCTTGGTTGGCTAATGTCGATTCTGTGCATATTTTCATGCACAGTGTGCCATTCATAGAGATGTCAGCTGGCTCTGCAGAAACCAGAAGTGCATCACACAGCAGAAAAGGATCTCGGTGTCCAGTGAAGACCCAGGTTTGACCCATAACTGAAAAACTGAACCAGTTACACCTGGCATCATAACCACTACAGCCCCCTTGGAGTAACCATTTAATTTGTCAAACAGTCCTATACCTTAATACATTAGAGGACATACAGTTGTAATCAAAATTGTTCAACCCCAATTAAACATCAGGTTTATTGTCAAAATGTACAGACTTTCAGCTGTTTGCAACGAACAAATCAAACAAAAGCAATTCAAATAGCTCAATACAATGTACATCTTGGAGTTCTGTCATTGAAAACTTTCTGTGTTTATTACGTGTCTTACTGTGCTCACTGAAACCTGTCCGGCTGCCACCAATTCTTGCTGCAGTTGTTTTGCAGTCACTCAAGGGATTTTCACAACCTGCCTTCTCAGAAACCCGATTGTAGCCATTGATAGCTTTCTTTTTCTGCTCCATCCAGGTAGGCAACCACTGTTCCTTCAACTTTGAACTTGCGAACTATGCTTCCAATGGTGTCTCTTGGAACATTCAGTGCCTTACCTATTTATCTGTATCCTGTTCCTTGTTTGTGAAGGGTGATGATCTCTTCTCTTAACTTGATGGTCCATTCTTTTGACTTAGCCATATTTCTAACATGCAGTCAAATATGACACTCAACAAACCCCTAGCCAGTTCAGGTATTTTAAGTGTTATAGCTCAAGCACACCTGGTGCAACTAATGAAGCCCTTGATTATTTGAATCAGGTGTGCTCTAGGAAACACCTGCTTTGCACATTTGTGCTGCTGTGAGGGATCATATTCAGGGGGTTGAATAATTTTGAGACTGGATAAGTCATTATGAATTGCATTTTTCGGGGAATTTTGGGAAACCACTTGAAGCATTCATTGTATTCAGTTATTTCAAATGCTTGTGTTTGATTTGTTGATTTCAAAAAGCTAAAAGTCTTTAAATTCTGACAAACAACCTGATTTGCAATAGGGGTTGAATAATTTTGATTACAATTGTAGCTACCTCACAACGATACATACAAGATTACATGATAGGTTATAACATTCATATCTTTATTATTATTTAAATGAATAGGAATTTTCCTGTAGTCATAAATGAGGTAATTAATATATTGCTATGTATATGTATATTTTATTGCTTGTTCTTTGCATATATATATATATATATATATATATATATATATATATATATATATATATATATATATATATATATACATTCACACACATATATACACAGTCATGGGAAAAAGTACACCCTCTTTGAATTCTATTCTTATACATATCAGGGCTTAAATTAGTTAAATACAGCCTCAGATGAACAACAACACATGAAATATTATACAGTGTCATGATTAATTTAATACAAATAAAGCCAACATGAAGAAACCATATGTGAAAAACTAAGTAGACCCTTACTGCTTCCATATGAATTAAAAGGCTAAGTAGCAGACAGGTGCTGCTAGTCAAATGCCCTTAATTAATTGATCTTAGAGAATCAATTGTTGTTGCCCATCAAACTGGGAAGGGTTATAAGGCCATATCTAAACAAGTCCATCATTCTACATTGAGAGAGATTATTCAAGAGTGGAAAACATTCAAGACAGTTGCCAATCTTCCGAGAAGTGGATGTCCTAGCAAATCCACCCAAGGTCAAACCTTGCAATGCTCAGAGAAAGTGCAAAAAATTTCTCAGACTCTCCGGGTCTCAGTTGGCATGTTAAATGTTAAAGTTCCTGACAGTACAATTAGAAAAAAGATTCTACAGGTATGGTTTGTTTGGAATGGTTGGCAGGAGAAAGCCTCTTCTCTCTAAAAAGAACGTGGGAGCATGGCTTAGGTTTGCAAAATTTCATCTGAACAAACCACAAGACTTCTGGAACAATGTCCTATTTGTTTCAAATATGGTTTATCTGTTTAATTGTTATCCTCCTTGCATGATTTTAACTTATTTATTATATATGATATATCACATTCTTAATGTTTCTTTGGCAATGGGAAGCAACCTGCTATATTGCGTCCTGACGCCTGACTCTTTACCTCATTAAATACACACAGTGAGCACCGATCGGGGTATGGGAGTGTGGTACTGGGGCTTGTTGATTCACGTGCGATTGGTAAGTACACAATGTTTACGTTTATAAATATATTGTATTTATGTTATTAGGCATCTTGAAAAAGACCCGGATGGGTCGAAACGTTGATTTATGTAAAGTTAAATACATTAAGTAATTTATTGGAAATCCATCTCTAACCTACTAGCGTCCAAGTAGAGAGCACTCTGGAGTCTTAATATTATATCAAAATAAATACTGCTTTATTGTGCAGAATACAAAAAATGTTGACGTTTCAGTCACAGTAGACTTTTCTCAAGACACTCAAATGTATATACACACACATTTCAAAAATGATTAAACTTTATTATATAGAAACCTAAATTACAGTGCTCTGTTTTTAATGCATCCATTAATGTCTTTGTTTCTGTTGCTCTATCTCTAATGGAGGTATACCCTAATAATGTTTTTATTAGTGATGATCCACATTATGCAAAACCACTGATTATTTCATAAAGCCCCTTGCTGAGTCTGTTGGCTAATCATGAATCTTAATCACAATGTGAACTGCATTGCCCAATTGCCTTAAAGAAAGAAAACAATGAGCAAATTCACAACACAAGAAATGCGCTGTAATAAAATATAATGGAACAATAAAAACATAACTTATCTTAAACTAGAATATATTTCCTTCACATTTTACTGAAGCAGAGCAAAAAAAATTGTGGTGCTGCACAGCGCTTTGTATTTTTACAAGTCTAATGGGGAAATAATTGTGCATAAATTCAGTCATTGTTGTTACCCATGTAGAACATTGCAGTAATAATTATGAATCGTTACAAATACCAAGATGTATAGCACACAAGTGGAAAATGAAAATGCCTAGTTTAAGTGAACTTTATGAGTAACACCATTGCTTGTTATCAATAATCTGTAATTACACTATAAATTGGAAATGATTTGACGTGCTTTCATAACACCTATAGTTATGATGGAACATGATTTTACAGAGAATTAAAAAATAAATGTCGGCTTTAACTTTATGCATGGTAGCTTTTGCATTGTATGTCTATGTATGACAATTTTGTGTTATTTGTTTTAAAATTAGTTTATGCATATTCATTTCCCAATATACCCTTATATTTAGTGATAACTTGCACAATATGCTATTCCTAACTGGGTTCTGCTTTGAATAGTTATTAAACTCCTATCAGTAGATGTTGGAGTGTGACTGATATCTGTATTAACTTATTTACTTGTGCACTTGGGAAAAAGTCAGTTTTTCTAATTCAGTTCATACAATATTAAAAACCAGTTGGGACAAACTGAATATCATTATTAAATAAGTTCTGATCATCTGAATATATAACATGAGCTTGCGTGCATATGCGCCTTTGTGCACATGCTCTGCGGTCGCGTACTCAAAAGCGCAGATACGAGAGCTCTATAATTGGCATGAAAGGGGGAGAACGCCAACTAATAATGGGCAATTTTGAAAGGCTCATTCTAATAGAATAAAGCTAACGGAAGTAGGAAGTGAATATCCCCATCTGTTTGATTGACAACTAGAGAGGCGTTTCTATTTTTAATTATAAAAGTGCTATTTTCACGATAACATTGGCACTTTTATAAGTAAGAATTTCAAAGGGATTAGCCATAGCCATATAGAAATTAAGCAATATAAAGTGCTCTATGATTGTGGAGTAAACACCAATTAGAAATGTAACAAAAGTATTATTTATTAAAAAACATATAAAATCTTACATTCAGGATTCTATGATGCCAACAACGAGCACTGCATGTAAGATTTTATATGTTTTTTAATAAATTATACTTTTGTTACATTTCTAATTGGTGTTTGCCTATCCTATCCTTCTCATATTTTGAGGATCAAGCTCCATCCTTTTGGAATTCATTGGAAAAAAATCTTTCCCAAAGTGATACTACCTGAGCCAGTTTATTCATTAACAGGCTCCAACACATGTGCGTGGGACCACACAGACTGCTATATTAGACCTACTTACTATTGCAGTATTATGCTATGATTTTTTTCTGTCTCTTATGTATAGGATTTATGCCTATTGACATCCATTTTATTGGGGTATTTATCCTCACTTAAGGTGGATATACCACTGATAAATATCTTCGTGTACCTATCACAAGTGCTGCACACTTTCTTGTATTGTTGTGTTATGGGACAGGAATATAAGTTAAATTGAGGTAGATCAGGCAAAATGCTCCCTCAACATTAGAAGTGAAAAGGCTACTTGCTATCGTTACTGGCCCTCATTCCCCCATATGCCCAAATAACACAACCCCTTAATAGGTTGGCACATCACCAGAGATGCTAATTGGATTATGGGTAAATCTATCTACCAGGCATACCCGATCCACCCAAACCCTCTACTAATTGCATATCTATAAAACTTGGCAACTTTGAAATGGTTTGACTGACATTGTTATAAGAAAAGCAGAAATAAAAAAAGACACCAAAACCTGTCTACCAGAAACATCCTAAAGGGTTCTATAAATTCAGCAGGAGTGCGTTCTAATTTTGATTATTTTTTTTGAAACACTATACTCTTCATTCTAAGCTATTTGTTTTCAACTTTGTTTTTTAATTATCTTTCTTTTATAAAAAAAATTCTCTTTTTTTTTTTCTCCCACCAGATTCACAACTGCATAAGGCACAATACTGGACCAGTTTCACAACTTCAGAGAGCACAGTACTGGACCAGATTCACAACTTCAGAAAGTGCAGTACTGGACCTTTTATATAGTTGTTTTATAAAGATGTATTATTACATGCAGCTTCCTCTTGTGGCTGAGACTGCCCCTTGTACCAGCAAAGAAATAGAAACTCACTGAACATTGAAGGCATTCTCAAATTGATTTCAGTGTGTGCCGACTCAAATATTATGTATACAGAGAACTTTCATATGGCTGCACAGTGCAACCAGAACTAAAATGGTCAATAATATATATTTTTAAAAATTTGCTTCACCTCTATACATACACCATTTCAAGAAAGCATTTTAAAAGGTAACTCATTCTAGCTATTACACTTGTTTTTGATGATGCATATTTTATGCTTGAATATATTTCCTCGTATCTTCTGTGAACCATTGACAAACCGATCGTACCATAAATAAATACAACACTGTGTGATTTCTCCATTGTCAACGTGTTAACACATTCCGTATGAAGGCAGATTGACGGAGAGACTCATGCGGAGTTTACCTTGCAGAGTTAAAGAAAAGAAAATCTTTTTTTTTCTCAGTTCCAATTTTTTTAGAAGTTCAGAAGAGTAGATATACAATTATCTATGACTTGCTGATGCAAAGGAAGAGAGCATTTAGTTTCCTGTCACTGTCTCTGAAATTCCTAAAGGTACAATTAGCATTTCATTTGACATAATGTTGAAAGGTTCATAGATTGATCTTCCCTAAAATGCAGCTAGAATTTTTTGAAATGCAAATTTTGACATTTATTAACTTTTATTCCAGATCTGTTTATAGACTGTAAAACTGTGCATACATTTAACTCAAGGCAGCTAAAAGGACAATGCTTAGGTGGATACTCTTTGTTATAATAAAACTCTGTTTTATTGTTCCAACAATGAAATTTTTATTGTCAGAGATTTATGATATCGCACAGAAGTTTTTACTGTTTGATTCACAGTGTTTTTATAGATTTATTTTCCAACAAAACCAGGATAGAGATTGTACCTCTCTGTTATCTCTCTTGGGAGTGGATTTCCCTGCTGAAATAATGTCAGCATTTTTCTACCATCAAAGCATTGGTTTCTTAAATCAATTAACAATTCTAATTGAACAGGAAGATATGCTCACTTAGCTTGGAAAATGGGACAGGAAACATTCTTCCCTTTTTGCATCAAAAATTAAGACTTTAACCCCTTAAGGACACATGACGTGTCTGACACGTCATGATTCCCTTTTATTCCAGAAGTTTGGTCCTTAAGGGGTTAAACTAACTGCCGATACTCAATGAACATTTGGATGGAAACAACTGAAATATTTTAGAAATGAAATAAAATAAGTGACTTTAAAAAATTAGGCTTAAATTGCTAAGAAACAATATCCCAAGATAATGTGCAATTTTGTTTTATATTTTGAAGCAGTTGTCATCTTTGTTTTAGTGAATACACCTGTGGTTTTCTGCAAATGTCAGGTGATATATAAAACCTGCTCACAATGTATCTCCTTTGCAAAGCCTGAGCTTTCTAGTGTGTCCTTTAAAACAGTACTCTAGAACATATGACCGTGGACACGTTTATTCATTATTCAAGTGTATTCAGTCAAGTATATATATTCTAATATATATAATATTACTACATACTATATAACGTGAGATTCAAAGTACATGATTCATACATTATGAGTGATTGATGCCCATATGTTGAAAGTGGCAATTACTTTGCCTACTTAATATGTTTAATTACTTAATAATCTGTTAATATTATATTTCAAATTGTTTATACAAAAGTTCTTAAAAAAAAATAATAATAATAATAATTCCAAGAACTTAACAATAATACATTAATAGCCCCCAATTTGCACAGTGATAGAATTCTACACTTTTTGAACAAATCAGTATTTACTTTTCTGTAAATCACTAGATAAATACATAAAACATAATCAAACCATATATGTAATGACACGAATAGGTGTAATGTAAATTCTAATTTGATTACAGCCTCAAGCTCTCTTATAAAACACAATACAAACAATGTTAAGTGACTAAGAATTTGTGCTCTATTATTTCTGCATTGAAAGTAATATATAGAATAATTCTTTAAACTTCTCTTTAACCCCTTCATAATTGTAACACAAGAAAGAAAAACATAATCAGTTAATTGTTTTTCAGAATATGTATGGACTGTTTGAAAAGACAAGTCTGTAGTGTATAGTTCTTTTAATTATTATTATTATAATTGTATTATTATTTAATATTATTATTAATATTATTATTTTAATAGCCATGAAATCACATGGAAATTAACAAATTTACAGATAAAGTTCATTGTATAGGAAATTGTATTCTGTTTCAACCACTCATTGCTAAAATGTTGGGATAAAGTATTAGTGAGTATACAGTATACATAATCTTGAAAAATAAATCAGTTTTTATGGAATAAAAAATGTGTTTGGAATATAAAGTACGTTTGATGGCATGAAACTGGGCATCCGCACAATAAGAGTTGAGGCTCCGGCTACACTTCAGCTACACAAATAGAAATCGAGTTGGTATGCCACCCAGCAAAAAAGGGGTATTTAAAGAAAACAAACCCTTTGTAGAACATTGCAATACAAAGTACAATTAGTAGATTTAATATTTCATAAAAGATGCATGGTTTTTACCGAAGTGTAGACTGTTTCTATCTTTATGTTTATGTGATTTTGGCAGAATAAAGGTATGATGTTTTTTACTACCACAATTCCAGAGCCAAACTTTTTGTTCTGAAGCTTACATGACACACAGAAATAAGAGAGCACACATCTAAATGTACAAAAAACAAAAAAGCTGCCTAATGCATTTTTGTATTTTAGCCTAATGTGGCATTTACTCATATACACTAAGGACTATGACCTGACATACTGATCTGCTGCAGACTTAGGGCTATGACTTCATGATCCTTGCTGCTCTGTTGAGGAAAAATGTCTACAACCTTACTTATGATACAGATATCAGCCAGTGCAGCTGAACTCTTCTTCCATTCATACCATTACCATCTCAGCCTGTGCCTTGACCAGCATGGGCATACAGGTGGATGGTCATCCACTGTAAATCAGGGCCTGTAGACTGTATGAGCCCTTGAGAGCACATAGAGATAGTCATCTTACAGTCTCATCACCTCCTCCATTAAGTATTTTAACTCCATCATGAACGTATCTCAGCAATGAGATACATTCTCGGTTTCAGCAGAGTCTCTAGGAATCAGGGGTTTCTTATCCTTAGAGATTAACACACATTGTTATACAACAATGTGTGGTATTCATTTGTGGAAACTTGAATTTTACCTTAGACCCATTTACAAAACCTCAAAACTTATGGCCATTATAGTCTTTATGATATCTAGTGCACACTCCAATCCTAAGTTGGAGTTTTCTTTTAACTACAGAATGCACGATTCATAAGCACACATAGATCGCTTAATAATTAAGGGTTTCCATTTGAAACTGGTATTGAGATGGGGGACATTGGAGATGGGCCATGAGAGCCCAACAAGGTTTTGCTTTATTCTTACATGGTCAGCTGGTTAGGATACCAATACAACACATTGCACAGACCAATTTTCACACATACGAGTCCAGGCAGAACGTTTTCTATATCCACTGACTGTAAAGACTTCCTCATTCCTTCCAATCTCAATCCTATTTGTTCTATTTATCATCTTTGACATTATTATCAGGGCTGGATTTGCCCCAAGGCTATTTTCATCCATGCACCTATATAGGCCTAGGCCAGTTTCCTGATGGGTACAGACAACTCCTTTCGGCCGGCGCCAGGAAATGTATCAGCGTTCTGCCACAGTAACCGGCAGCAATGCTCTGATCATTAGGGCCTACCTTACATGAGCACCAGCCCTGCCGGAGATCTCCCCTTATGAGTTGCTTGACCCAATGGCAGGAGAATCCGCTGGCCAGTGAGGGAAATCTTTGATCCCCCCGTCATCCATGCTGCCCTTTTCCAACAGAGGCTGTGGATTTGGTGGCCCTATGACAAATACAGTCCTGATTATGAGCCTCAGCCTATCTAGCCTGTGCCTGTGTAAGGGTCAACTGTAAGTCATCAGAGAGTACTACCTTCAAACAAACAATGCTTATGCAGCTGCCATCTTGCCACTCTTACTTTGCACAATCTTGAAACTTATCCACTTAAACACTTGCTGCATTTCCTTGCTGATAGAGGTTCCCATCATATGATGTCATGAGCTGTATGTTAAACTTGTGTGCTATGTCAGTATAGGCTCATATAACAAATGCACACAAATACTTTTGAATACAGATGTTACACATGTGACATTTTACTGACACATGCATGCCTCATAGTAATCATAAAACTGGTCTTACAGAATAACAAAACATACAATAAATAACTTAAAGAGACACTCCAAGCACCATAGCAGATACAGGTCACTGTATAAAATCTTGTTGATTATTTTTACTGACCAGCTGCTCCTTGCTAAAAATTGCTTTTTAAGGAGCAGCGGATGCTTACAATTCCCAAATTGCACAAGTAGCGACAGGAAGTTACTAGCTTCTACTATTAATTAGTGGCTCACATTATTCTCCATGAGAGCCATTTATCCTCAATAAACCGACTGGTTTCCAACACTGTTGATAGTAATTACCTGTTGAAAATAACCCTCATGACCCAAAAAACACCAGCCTCTTGCCAAGTGCAAAAAAGGTAAACAATGAATTAATGCAACTAAAATATTCATTAAAATAAGAACAAAGTGTTATAATTCCGCATACTGATTTCTAAACACATTTTTTATAGTTCAAAGACACATTCATTTGAGTATTATTATGGTGGTGGTGCTCTGTTCTAAACTCAGACACACCAACAATGTGTAGCTATTAGATAAGAGGGACATTAGGACATAGGGATTTGGGTCCAAAATAGAGACTGTACCTCCTAAATAGGGTAGAAGGTATGTGTATATGTTAAAAAAAAAAGTGTTATTTTTTTCAAATATAATTCCTACCTTTAATCCTCTCTTTAATCTACCCAACTAGCAACATATATAAACCTCCTACTACAGTAAAAAATGCCTCAAAGAGAAAAACCATCCACGAATTTTATAGAATTTTCAGTTTATGCACCCATCTTCCTATCTGTGGCACTACTTACCTTATCCGGGGGCCGTCCTGAGACCTCAGCCTGAGCTGCGTGACTTGATCTCCTCTTCAGAGTGGGCCGTGTGCACTAACCGCAGTGAGCGGTCATGTGGCCAACCTTGCACTAGGAGCACGGATCGCATCACAAGTGCGCTCTTAAAGGGGCCTTGGGAGCCGCAAGTTAGTTTAGGCTCCCATTGGCCCACGTCATTCCGGCGCCCACACACACTCACGTTTTTGGGGCGTAGTCACGACGTGGGCCAATCAAATGCTAAGTAAGGCTATTTAAACTCCCCTAGCCCTATAGACTTTGCCGTATCGTGGTTTCTGTTTTACGTACTCGTTAGTGCATTCCTCAATCTATTGTGTTTATTCTGGTATTATCATTGGCTTTTATCTTTAACCCTTTCCTGTCTTGTTTGCCTAATCTGACTGATTACCGTGTACCTGACAATGGCTAGTTCTCGTTTTCACAGTCTCTTCATTACTCTGACCTTGTCTCATCTCTGACTATGCTTTATCTCTGTCTGATGTTTAGTCCGGCCATTCTAAGGCCCGGTATACGTTATATCCTTGTCTTGTCCCTTTCTGTCCTAAACTCTGCGTGTTGGGGTATTACACTGTGACACTATCACACTTCCTCTCAGCTTCCTATTTACTATTGATGATAAACCTGATCATGTCTACAGCCCTCAAAGCACAAGTCACAATATTTGCTTTTTATAGGGTTACGATGAACAGTTACTGTCACTTAGACCTTCAGTGAATGTTTTATCCAATTATCTCAAATATCTAAGGCTATTGGTCTAAATACATGTACAAGCCATTCATTTTGTCTAAGTCCTAAGGCTCTTTTTTCACTCTTAACTTCAAGACTTCTATGAATATTCAAAGATCTCAAATACTCAAAGAATGTCAAAGATCACATATTATCCTTCATGATCCAGCATTTCACAAATCTCTATTTGCCACTTTCAGCAAATTTCCAAGAACCAGAATTTTTTTTTTTACAAATGTATTGATTTCCTTTTATCTTGTTGTCTCACTTGACTTCTAAATTCACAGCAGGGTTCTCATGACCTTTTTACAGAATATAATCATTGAATTTCAATTTGTTTATAATGTAATTGGACAGCACTCTTGAACATATCAAAGCTTTATAATGAGTAAATAATACTAATTGCATTCTTTTATATTTTCAGACTGCTTGCCTTATTGTCCCTTGTTTTCATCTATCACTACTAGTTGTATTGCTGAGTATCATATAAAGAATATATTCTTTATATTGTATAATGGTTAACCCTTGTTTCGTAGAATACTATAAAATATAAATTAAATTGTATAGTTTACTAGATTATAATACAAACACTGTTGCTTACTGAACTGAAAATAATTAGCAAAGAATCGTTACTGGGAAAATAGAAATCACATCTTCTCATTTTTGAGAAACAAAGCATTACACCCTTATAATCGAACCTTAAGAAGTGCGCGTTTCCTTTCTGTATTGTATTTAGGTAATATGGTGCAACTGGAATGCCTACTATTTATTTCACTTAAGACTGTGACCAAACGTTTCCTTTCCATAGCCCATTCTGATTAGAAATAAACTGTCTTCCTCTCCCATAGTTATCACAAAGTATATGCTGATTAAAGCAATTAAAGCGTCTTTTGTTTGTTCAAAGAAATGCTTTGAGATATTGCCCTTTGTTTACAGATAACTTAATAATAAACAAAAGCAAATCTCACTAGAATCTGTCAGCAACTCTGTTTTAGCCTTAGACAGCATGTCTAGTTTATAAGTTGCATTTGTTACTGATGCATCCTCATATGTAGCTGTTTAATGGTTACACCTTTGAAAACAAGGTTTTTTTTAAAGAAAAGAATGTTATAATACAAAGTGGTAGTAAGCCATGAAACTGTGTAGATTAAATATCAATGTGTTGATGCCTAAAGCCACACATATATACAGGGGCGGACTGACCACTCGGGCAGATCGGTCATGGACCGAGGGCCCGAGGCAGTCAGGGGCCCGGCTGGCTGCATAAACATGCTCTGGCTGGGGAGATCAGATCACAGATCTCCCCAGCCAGAATTGTACATATTCTAGGGATAGGTTGCTCCTGCAACCTATCTCTTTCTGTTTCCCCCCTCTGCCCCCCCCCCTCCACCCTCACCTTCTGAGACCTGGCAGTGATCCTGCTGCTCCTGCCAGGTCTCCTCCATGCAATGACTGCGGAGCTCCGTGTGAGGGGAAGAGGCGGGGCCGAAAGAGGGGAAGTTACATCACTTCCTGTCCTGCAGAATCTGCTGAACCCTGGCAGACAGCAGGTAAGTAAATATTATTTTTTTAAGCTAATATCCCCCCCTTACCCAGCCCAGCCCCTTCACCCATCCCAGCCCTGTGCCCCCCTTCACCCACCCCAGTGCCCTTCACCCATCCCAGCCCTGTGCCCCCTTCACCCACCCCAGTGCCCCTTCACCCATCCCAGCCCTGTGCCCCCCTTCACCCACCCCAGTGCCCCCTTCACCCATCCCAGCCCCTGTGCCCCCTTCACCCATCCCAGTGCCCTCCTTCAATTATCCCAGCCCTGTGCCTCCCTTCACCCATCCCAGTGCCCCCTTCACCCATCCCAGCCCTGTGCCCCCCTTCACCCACCCCAGTGCCCCCTTCACCCATCCCAGCCCTGTGCCCCCTTCACCCACCCCAGTGTCCCCTTCACCCATCCCAGCCCTGTGCCCCCCTTCACCCACCCCAGTGCCCCCTTCACTTATCCCAGCCCTGTGCTCGCTTCACCCACCCCAGTGCCCCTACACCCATCCCCGCCCTGTGCCCCCCTTCACCCACCCCAGTGCCACCGTCACTTATCCCAGCCCTGTGCCCCCCTTCACCCACCCCAGTGCCCCCTTCACCCATCCCAGCCCCTGTGCCCCCCTTCACCCATCCCAGTGCCCTCCTTCAATTATCCCAGCCCTGTGCCCCCCTTCACCCATCCCAGTGCCCTCCTTCACTTATCCCAGCCCTGTGCCCCACTTCACACATCCCAGTGCCCTCCTTCACTTATCCCAGCCCTGTGCCCCACTTCACCCATCCCAGCCCCTGTGCCCCCTTCACCCACCCCAGTGCCCCCTTCACCCACCCCAGCCCTGTGCCCCCTTCACCCATCCCAGCCCTGTGCCCCCTTCACCCATCCCAGCCCTGTGCCCCCTTCACCGATCCCAGCGCTGTGCCCCCTTCACGATCCCAGCCCCAGTGCCCCCTTCACCCATCCCAGCCCCTGTGCCCCCCTTCACCCACCCCAGTGCCCTCTTCACCCATCCCAGCCCCTGTGCCCCCCTTCACCCATCCCAGTGCCCTCCTTCAATTATCCCAGCCCTGTGCCCCCCTTCACCCATCCCACCCCAGTGCCCCCTTCACCCATCCCAGCCCTGTGCCCCCTTCACCCACCCCAGTGCCCCCTTCACCCATCCCAGCCCTGTGCCCCCTTCACCCACCCCAGTGCCCCCTTCACTTATCCCAACCCTGTGCCCCCCTTCACCAACCCCAGTGCCCCCTTCACCCATCCCAGCCCCTGTGCCCCTTCACCCATCCCAGTGCCCTCCTTCAATTATCCCAGCCCTGTGCCCCCCTTCACCCATCCCAGTGCCCTCCTTCACTTATCCCAGCCCTGTGCCCCCCTTCACCCATCCCAGTGCCCTCCTTCACTAATCCCAGCCCTGTGCCCCCCTTCACCCATCCCAGTGCCCTCCTTCACTTATCCCAGCCCTGTGCCCCACTTCACACATCCCAGTGCCCTCCTTCGCTTATCCCAGCCCTGTGCCCCACTTCACCCATCCCAGCCCCTGTGCCCCCCTTCACCCACCCCAGTGCCCCCTTCACCCACCCCAGCCATGTGCCCCCTTCACCCATCCCAGCCCTGTGCCCCCTTCACCCATCCCAGCCCCTGTGCCCCCCTTCACCGATCCCAGCGCTGTGCCCCCTTCACCCATCCCAGCCCCAGTGCCCCCTTCACCCATCCCAGCCCCTGTGCCCCCTTCACCCACCTCAGTGCCCCTTCACCCATCTCAGCCCCAGTGCCCCCTCAGCTCCAGTGCCCCTTCACACATCTCAGCCCCAGTGCCCCCTTTCACCTATCCCAGCCCTGTGCCCATTTCACCCATCCCAGCCCCTGTACCCCCTTAACCCACCCCAGTGCCCCCTTCACCCATCCCAGACCCTGTGCCCCCTTTCAACCATCCCAGACCCAGTGCCCCGTTTCACCCATCTCAGCTCCAGTGCCCCCTTTCACCCATCTCAGCCCTAGTGCCCCTTTCACCTATCCCAGCCCTGTGCCCCCTTCGCCCATCCCAGCACCTGTACCCTCTTAACCCACCCTAGTGCCCCCTTCACCCATCCCAGACCCTGTGCCCCCTATCACCCATCCCAGTACCGTGCCCCTTTCACCCAGCCCCTGTGCCCCTTTCACCCATCCCAGGCCCAGTGCCCCTTCACCCATCTCAGTGCCCCCTTCACCCATCTCAGCTCCAGTGCCCCCCTTCACGCATCCCAGTACCTGTGCCGCTTCACCCATCGCATTACATGTGCCCCTTCACCCAGCCCAGTACCTGTGCCCCTTCACCCAGCCCAGTACCTGTGCTCCCTTTACCTATCCCAGCCCCTGTACCCCTTCATCCATCCCAGGCCCTGTGCCCCCTTTTCCTATCCCAGCTCCTGTACCCCTTCACCCATCCCAGCCCCTGTGCCCCTTTACCCATCCCAGCCCCTGTGCCCCCTTTATCCATCCCAGCCCCTGTGCCCCCTTTATTCAAACCAGCCCGTGTACCCCCCTTTTCCTATCCCAGCCCCTGTGCCTCCCTTTTCCTATCCCAGCCCTTGTGCCCGTCTTTACCCATCCCAGGCCCTGTGCCCCCTTCACCCATAACACCACCTGTGCCCTCTTCTCCCATCCCAGTCACTATGCCCCTTTATCCATCTGAGCCCCCTTTCACAGCCCCTCTGCCCTCTTTATCCATCTAAGCCCCTATGCCCCTTCACCCACCTCACCCCTATGCCTTCCTGCACCCACTACAGTCCTCATCACTCTCATCCCTATCCCTCCCTGCACTCAGTACAGCCCCTATCCCTCACTGCTCCCACTGCAGCCGCTACCCCCCCCCCACCGTCCGTATGCTCCCTGCACCTATTATAGCCCATATCTCCCTTCATGCACTGCAGTCACTATCCACACACATACTGCAGCCTCTGTATCTCCCCCACACAGTAGAGCCTCTAGTATCATACAAACATGCCTCTAGTATCATACAGTCCCAGTATTCCCCAGCTGCCTGCTATAGCCAGGGACGTATTAGCCGCAAGGCAAACAAGGCATTTGCCTTGGGCGGCATTTTCCAGGGAGAGGCAAAAAAAGCCGCCCCCAAATGCCCAGGGCAAATGTCTTGTTAGCCTTGTGGCTAACAGGCATGCTGGGCTGGCAGGCGGCCCTGCTGGGCGGGCGGCTGGCGAGGGAGCACTTCCCCTGAGCTCTCTGCTCAGCTCCCTCGCGCGCCGCCTACAGAGTGAGGCTGGGAGCCGGAATATGACGTCATATTCCGGCTCCGCCTCCCAGCCTCACTCTGCGGGAGGGAGCTGAGCAGAGAGCTCAGGGGAAGTGCTCCCTCGCCAGCCGCCCGCCGCCAGTGCCACCCTGCAGCCACTGGACCACCAGGGAATGGGAGAACTCCCCCCCCCCCCAGCATTCTCAAAGGTAAGGAGGCGGGGGTTAAATTACAAAAAAATAAAAAGAGAAGTGAGTATGTGTGACTGTGTGTGCCTGTTAGTGTGTGTCTGACTGTGTGTGCCTGTTAGTGTGTGTCTGACTGTGTGTGTCTGTTAGTGTGTGTGTGTCTGTTACTGTTAGTGTGTGTGTCTGACTGTGTGTGTCTGATTGTGTGTGTCTGACTGTGTGTGTCTGACTGTGTGTGTCTGACTGTGTGTGTCCGACTGTGTGTCTGTTAGTGTGTGTCTGTTAGTGTGTGTCTGCTAGTGTGTGTGTGTGTGTCTGTTAGTGTGTGTGTGTCTGTTAGTGTGTGTCTGACTGTGTGTCCAACTGTGTGTCTGTTAGTGTGTGTCTGTTAGTGTGTGTCTGCTAGTGTGTGTGTGTGTGTCTGTTAGTGTGTGTGTGTCTGTTAGTGTGTGTCTGACTGTGTGTCCAACTGTGTGTCTGTTAGTGTGTGTGTGTGTGTCTGTTAGTGTGTGTGTCTGTTAGTGTGTGTGTGTGTCTGACTGTGGGTCCGACTGTGTGTGTCTGTTAGTGTGTGTGTCTCTGACTGTGTGTCCAACTAACGTGTGTGTGTGTCCGACCATGTGTGTCTGTTAGTGTGTGTGTGTCTGACTGTGTGTCCGACTGTGTGTGTCTGTTAGCTAGTGTATGCGTATCTGTCAGTGAATGTGTGTGTATTTAGAAGGCGGGGCAGGGGGGAAGGGTTGGGTGGGGGTGGCGCGCGCAGGGGGGGGGGGGTGTCTGAGTTTTGTCCTGCCTAGGGCAGCACCAAACCAAGATACACCACTGACTATAGCCCCTATCCCCCCCCCACACACACAACAGCCCCTATCCACACACTCTCTGCATCACAACCAGCTCTCTCCACTAACATACGACACTGCAAACAGCTCCATACACACACACAAACCCACAAGGAACCTCACTGTATGCATGTAATCCCACAAACAGCATTCCCACACATTCAATACCACATGCAGCCTCCCTACACAAACATCACAAGAGGCATCCTCAGCATGGCAATACTGTATACAGCCTCCTTATATACACACACACATCACAAGAGGCATCCCCAGCATGGCAATACAGCATACAGCCTCCTTATACATCCAAACGCAATTATTACAATTACTTATATAGCACCAACATATTCTGCAGCGCAGTACAATAGGTAAAACAAGTCAAACAATTAATTATAATTCAACATGTTGACATACAGGAAAACAAGCAGCATCCCACACATTCAACCACACAAGTAGCCTCCAAACACATGTGTTTGGAGGCTGCTTGTATGGTTGAACATGTGGGGGATGCTGCTTGTGATGTCACCAACAAACACAGAGGAAGTGTTTAATTAAATTTTTTGTCTGTCTTTATTTTAATTGGGGGGCGGGGGGGGGGGGGGCGCGTAAGGCAAGCTATTAAGGGGTACTCCACTCAAAAACAATGTTTTATTTAAACACGGTTTTTGGTTGGATTAACCCTTTAAAGTATATCTGGCCCTGTTTGGGGGACGCCATGACTCACACAGCCATGCTGGGTAGCGCGCACAAATCTGTATGACAGCTGCACAAAGACCTTGCACCGGGAGGGGGGCCCTTGATCTCCTATTGACCGAGGGCCCTATAAGTTGTCAGTCCGCCCCTGCATATATATATATATATATATATATATATATATATATATATATATTGATTATATTATCTCTCTCCTCCTATGCTAATGGTTGCATACATAAATTATGGAAATTAAAAAGCCAATGTTGCATGGACACAAAAATGTTGGACATGTACAGGCCTTAACTAAAAGGGCGTAAGGAGATTTAATTTGAAGAATTTTGCTAAATTCCAAAAGTGGTGATATTTTAATGTCATGGCCATGCTTACTTGTGGTGACAGTCCCTGGTACTTACAGCGATGGAGGGCCAAGATGACTGTTGAGCTGCACCTATTCCCTGCATGTTGGTTATCTAGGGTCCCCAGTCATTGGGTCTAGGGTCATGATTCCACACCCAGAGATTACATGTCTTGTCCAGGTTATGGGCTACCTAAAGTGGCAGATGGCCTCAGCTTTTTGTCCACCCAGGAAGTGTGGCTGTGATTTACATTTTTATAGGTATGTCATTATGTGAAACCTAACATAAAACTGTGTGATCAGCAGCAGGCATACACGAATGAAGGACTTTTCTTTAGTGATATTTCCTTAGAAACCCCACAGCATAACTCTAGCATGTCTCAGTTTTAATATGCTCCTCATAGAACACTGATTGTTATTATTGTTTTTCACTGTACCTGGCTTTTCTTACCATGGTTTGTATAATTGCTTTTAATCCATTGCAGCCTGGATTGTCTTAACTCCAATTTTGGATTAATCTTTCAGTACTTTAGATAATTTGCCCTATACCATCACTCTCAATCTGGTGGTTTTCTAAACGTCAAGCTCCACAGGTTAATCTTGACATCAGTCTAAAAAAAGACATATGTAAAGATATTCTGTGATTGAAGCAAACATTTATAGCATTTTTTTTTTATTTTGTTCCTATTTTTAGCAGAAATCCTGCAATAGAATACTCAGAAGTGACTTCCACTTGTAATAACCTAGCATATTGTGATGTAGGTACCAAGGAGCTAAGCCAACATCAACATGTACTTGTATATTTTATACTTAACATCTTACACAGTGCAGCAGACTAAATAAGAGGAACAGTAATAACCATAATAATAGAGGCTTCAATATATTATTCATAATTTATATACATTTTTAGATCTGACAATTATAGTGGGAATACAGGCAGATACAAATAAGACAGAAAAGTAGGTTGTTTTTAAATGCCAAAAAGTATTATAACAATAACCAGTACAGCGCAAAGTAGTGGTTATGGTGCTTGAAGATTTCCTGTAAAGGATGTTGTTTTTGCTTAATTTTAATGTTGTAGAAGGCTGAAAGGTAAATTCCAAAATGTTGTGGTGCAAGGGAGGAAGCTATGGGTCTAGATAGAGTAGTAGATGGTACACAAGCATAGTTACATAATTACATAGTTACATAGCTGAAAAGAAACTTGCGTCCATCAAGTTCAGCCTTCCTCACGTTGTTTTTTTGCTGTTGATCCAAAAGAAGGCAAAAAAAAAAATCCCCAGTTTGAAGCACTTCCAATTTTGCAACAAGCTAGGAAAAAAAATTCCTTCTTGACCCCAGAATGGCAGTCAGATTTATCCTTGGATCAAGCAGTTATTACCCTACATTGAAATATTATATCCTTGAATATTCTGTTTTTGCAAGTATGAATCTAGTTGCTGTTTGAACATCTGAATGGACTCTGATAAAACAACTTCTTCAGGCAGAGAATTCCACATTCTGATTGTTCTTACAGTAAAAAAAACCTTTCCTTTGCCTTAGATGAACTCTTCTTTCTTCCAGTCTAAACGCATGACCTTGTGTCCTATGTAAAGTCCGGTTTGTGAATAGATTTCCACACAATGTTTTGTATTGGCTCGGGATATATTTGTATAATGTTATCATATCCCCTCTCAGGCAACATTTTTCTAAACTAAAGAGGTTTAAATTTGTTAACCTTTCTTCATAGCTGATATGTTCCATTCCTTTTATTAATTTTGTAGTCTGCCTCTGCACTTTTTCTAGTGCCATAATATCCTTCTTTAGAACAGGTGCCCAAAATTGCACAGCATATTCAATATGTGGTCTTACCAGTGATTTATAAAAAGGCACAATTATATTCTCGCCTCGAGAATGAATGCCATTTTTCATGCATGACAATACCTTACTGGCCTTGGCCACTGCTGATTGACATTGCACATTGTTGCATAGTTTGTTGTCTATAACAATTCCCAAGTCCTTTTCGTGTGTTGTCATCCCTAATTCGCTTCCATTAAGGGTATACGTTGCGTGTGTATTCTTTACGCGAAAGTGCATAACTTTGCATTTTTCAACATTAAATTTCATCTGCCATTTGAGTGCCCAGTCCCCCAGTCTATCTAAATCCCTCTGCAGCAAAGTAATATCTTGCTCACATTGTATTATTTTACAGATTTTTTTGTCATCTGCAAACACTGAAACATGAATTTCAATGCTGTCTTCAAGATCATTTATAAACATGTTAAATAGAAGGGGTCCCAGAACAGACCCCTAAAGGACACCACTTGCCACCTCTGTCTGTTAAATGCATACAAGTCACTTTTCAGTTGTATTTATTATTTTATTTTTTACACATTTTCCATAAATCATACAGAACAAATGTCCACAGTACCATCTGCAATTTATTAATTTGAAAGCATTGGATATGAACCTGACTACTTTTGCACAGTAAACTCTTAATAGGAAACCACTGAAATCACCATAAACGATGAATAAAGCATAGAGGGGGATCAGTATATTCATTGTAAGACATGCTATTTATCTAACAAAACAACATAAAACATCTGTCTTTTTTAAATATTGGGATTTGGATAGATATTATGGCCACATCAGGTTTAGTACTTCACCGAGTCATCCTAATTAACAGACACAAATTAAAAATCCCCTTTATTTGTATTGTGTTTGGTTGAGACAAATATGTATACTAAGGATTCTTAGAAATGCATGATCCAATATGACATCATTAATGAGGAACCTGTTACAGGAAGCATGCAGATCCCAGAAGAATGGTCATACTCTCCAATCAGCAAAATATGTAGGACAAAGGAGATAGGATTTTTTTTTTTTTTTTTAAAGAGTCAGTATAAGCACCATAACCACTCTGGGCCACTAACATTTAAGGATTGTGATTCTTGCATGCTGCAGGTGCTACCCCCATCTTCTGTTTCATGACATTTGCAAGGATTGTAGTCATCTCACTGGCTCAACCTCTCATTGCCATACACATATAGGTGAAATTGATACTGCTAATGTAGAATTATACTTTCTGCATTAACAATACACCAATAAAAGGGTCTGACCATCGGAGCCTTGGACAACCACAATTTTCAAACCGTTTTGAGAGATGATGCCCAGTAGCATACTAGAACCATGATTGCTAGAATGATGCTTAGTCTGCCCCTAAAAGAGTGTTGCTGAAATAGACATAATGTATATACAATATTTAGGGAGATCAACACACTACATATTAAAAAATATATAAAATACTGGTTCCGTTCAATGCAATGACGGACTAACCTATAAATTCCCTTAATAAAATGTGTTAAATTCATATTCTTTATCTAAACTTTGATAGATGTATAGGGTGTCTGTATTCATACAAAGTTACATATAATACATGTTTACAAAAATCTACATGTACAAAAGTATATATAAATCTACACATCTGCAAGAAAAGATAGATACAAATTGGAAGAGACATGCATATATTCAGTGGTGAAATAATGTTATAATGAAAACATATCTGAGATAATCTGATTAATGGAATCAATATAAATTATTTACAACCTACTGTGGTAAATCTATATTTAAATTATTTGCAAGCAGTGTGCATTGTGAATCAGTATAATGACTCTGTTAAATGTGTTGTTTCTTGCTGTGTAAAAAGGTTTCTAAAATGTTTATTCGTGGAAATGATTTGAAAGAACCAAGTATCTAGCATACAGCAATACACATTCCTCTGGGGAACACATTTAATTTATTTATATACTATTGTACTTGTGTATTTGTAGAATGCTTAAGATCTAGAAAGATGTTATCTTGCTGACATAAGAAATTTATCAGTATAAAACACAATTCCTAAAGGTGTCATCAACACACAAATTCCCTGAAACAATGTCTCGGAGGACAGTAAAGGAAATATATTTAGCATTTTATTCTCCTTATTCAATTGGATGTCATAAAGCCTGCTAGTAGGTTACTTTGCTTCATTGGCACTTTTCAGTAGAAGGTAAGGAAACCTAACTGGGTGACAGATTCAATATTCTCCCACCTAAGCATATGTATCATGTCAACTGGGAATACAAAAGCTAAACCCAATACAACCGAGTTTCAATTATATTTTCAAATGGATAACATTTATTTAGTATGGCTGATTCCAAAATAAAATAAAATTAAATAAAAGAATTGCTTGTTATTCTGATAAAAACAATGACAAAAGTAAAGAAAGTAGTATTTTAGTTTAAAAGCTTAATTGGCAATGTTCACCTTAAAGTGACAATGTAGGCTAACCTGAGGCACCATAACAACTTCACATAAATTTAGTTGTTACGGTGCCAGGAGTCCCTTGGTGCATTATTACTTTCAGAGGTTAAACTTTTTTTAGAATGGTTTAAACCAGAAGTTGCCTCTAGTGAGATCTCAGCTTCCCCCAGGCGGCATCTGCTCCTCCGCCAGTGGCATCAGGGCAGGGGCACCACTGATTGCCTGAGAGCATTTCAGCTGATGCTCCCAGCCAATCAGTGACTCCCCATTTATAAAACTGGCTTGTCAAAGGTACATTTCTTTCCAAGACTGTTAGTTGAGCCTAGTGAACAATGTAAACATCTAAATAGCACAAATCATAAATCTATTGTTTTAAAAAAGAATGTAAAATGTTGATTGATTGAAATAAAACTTAAAAGGACATTTCACTGCCCACAATAAATACATATAAATATAATTGGGGATATACCTAAAAAACAGCTTGCAGGAGCTGCAGGTATCTTGTATTCAGCCCTTACAAGCTCTCCACTTCCAGCCAATCACAAACTTTCCAGTGCAGCTCAGTGAGACATCAGGCAGGTGCTCTAAACACCTGAGCTTCCTTTTGAGTTTAGCTCTACTGAGCTAACAAAAAACAGGAAGTAACAGGACCTGTTGTCTGATTGACAGCCAGGATAATGTAACAAGGTTAATTGTTAATTTATTTAACCTCTTAGTGACCAGACCATTTTTCAATTTTCTTATCATTAAGGACCATGGCTGTTTCGGCAGTGTTTGTGTTTAGCTGTTGTTGGGAATAATACACTTTGCCTATACTGACCCAAGGCTCAAGCTACAGATGACAGGGTGTTCAGTCTGTTTAAAATTGTCTAACTTGGAACATGTCAGTTATTTGAAATAATATACTTTATCTATATCCAATGCTTAGTGAATATACCCCTAGACAAGAGCTATAGAACATTGTGTAACAAGTAAGAGGTGTAATATCCTGTTTGTTTCTGCTGTTGGCCTTATTTCCTGTTTTTCTCCTTTTGATCATAACTGCATAGTAATGTGTAATTTAGAACTGATTACTAAATATCTTTAATTCTTAGTGTGCATGCATATTAATTTGAAGTGCGTAGTTATAGTGAGGCTTAGCTTTGAGGAAGGCCCGAACATGAAGATACACCTGCAAGCTTGCAATAGGTTAAGATGTTAAGATAAGATAGATGATTTTGTTAGGATTGGATAATGCTTGTAAGACTACCCCTGTTTCCTCTTGAACACAGTCTACTAAATGTCAGAAGTCACTTTGAACCTTGCATTGTCTTGTCTCGTCCATTGGGGCTCCTCGCCATATGGTTTGGGGGAAAGGAGAAATACATAGAGCTGCAAATTGATACAAAAGACCATGGCAAGGGAAAATTCCTGACAGAGAAAATTCCTCACTATCAAATGGGGGCTCGTCCGGACCCGAAAGAGAATAGTTGGTGAGTACATGATGCCTTTTGTCTTTTGTGACTCCCAGTTACGTTTTTCTTTGGTGTTGAACTTTAGAATGGGGTGAGTGCAGAGAAAACAAGGCTGTGGTTTCTGCTGTGGCAGTCAGCTTACTGTGGTCAGGTGAAGTCTCTTCTGCAGCATCACAGGAGCGGTCTTCTCTGCATATTTAAGGAAAATACTTCTTCAGTAGTAACTGAGGAGAAGACCCACAGTATGCGGCATCAGAAATGGGTCAGCTTATTTTGTTTTCCAATATATATCCTTTATATACTTTGATGTATAGGTGTAGGTTGGGAGGGTGTAGAGTAGATAAGGGAGTAAAGCCCCCTGATCCTATTTACTATTATCTCTCTCCCTATTTCTCCAGTCTCCTCTTTCATAAAGTATAAGTTTGTTATTTTGTTTTATTGTTAAATATTTCACATGGGATCTGTATACATAGTATGATTGTTATCTCTATACCATAAGCCCACTACACTTTCCATGAGAGTGGGATAGTATGATTGTGTTGTGTTGTGTTGTCTGCATGATGAGCCCTGTATTTTCATAAAGTTAAGTTCCCATATGGGATTAACTATATAGAACACCAACCACCACACTTTCCCTGCCCTGTGTGTTTGTTGCAGAGGATCCATACTGTAAATATATTTTGATTGCAAATTAGAGATCTTAGCCACATCTACATTTTCAGCGGTGCAACACATGCTTCATTTTGTGCTGTAAGCTAACTTTTGCTTGCTACACATACTTTAAATGATCCAGTGCATTACTTGTTACATATGCTTTGAGATTCTCTGTAGTTTAATCTTAAGGGGAATTCTCCCTATTATGACTAATATGTCTGACATTATATAGGTTCTTTTAAATTGTGAAAATCTACAAAATTGTTGTACGGGGATGCGGAGATTTTTATTCTTTGTGACCACAGCTTTAGACTCTCTGTGTCTTGGGTTTGAGGATAGGTCAGACTTGTAGTCTTGATCAGAAAATCATGGACAAGGGTTTCTACCTGCGTTAATTTGACACTCAACTTGACTGGTCCATTCAAAGGTTTTCCATGCCTTTTAATATGCTCTAGCATAATAATATTGAGTCTCTGAGAGTTCTGAAAAATGCGGTTGACACCATGTCTGTGTAATCTGGTCCAAATATTTGCTCAATTTCTATAAGATTTAGGATGATGTAGCATCATCTAAGAGAGACATTCTATTGACAGGGTACATATGCTGCAATTAGTAAATGCAAGTTTCATACAGATATCTAAGTCAAGAGCGCGCTATATAAAGGGATCCTTTCTTTATAAACAATTCTATGGTAGATTAAGTAATAAGTTAATTAAGGAAATTCTACTGTTTCCGTAGAAGTCAAATAGTTTGCAGAAATTGTCATTATTTTTTTAGAATGGAGTTTCATAATTAATTGGAAGTGTTAGTTTGAGACTGCACTTGTGCTCTATCACAAGCATAGGAACCTACATTATGTCTAACTGTGTTTCTTCTGACGGACAAAGAGTGTGAAATTTATTTACTTATTTTGGATTGGTTATGGTTTAGTTGCGTGTACATGAATATGCTTTTTGTATTGTCACCTCTGCTGGGTAACCATTATATGTATCTACTAAGTATGTTGTGTTCGGTTTTGTGAGATGATGACATGTGTGATATTACAATGATTGCTGAGTATGACTTCTATGGTTTGTAATGAATTGGTAAGTTATGTGTTAATGTCTATTGGTTATGAGTTTGTAGCAGAGAGCTGATATTCCACAGCTATTCTCCACTTAAGATCCCAGTGAGGCTCAGGAACAAGTATTATAAATCCATAAAGTAGTAATTCCAGCAGGCAAAATAATCCAACAATATCCCCACATCAATCCCAATGACTGGACGACACACAGCATCAGGAGCAGAACTGACTTTTATTCCCACAGCCTCCTTTTAAGAGATTCCCCCATGCAAGAAGGGATTTGAAAACATTAGGACATCAACCAATACAGTGACAGTTAACTCCCACACCTCTCCTTCCCTCAGTGTGACTCATAATCCCATTAGTTGTACTGCACTTTTCCCCAAAACCTGGATGTACCCTAAAACAAGCAGATAGCTTAATACGCAGGGTACCACTAGGTAGCCCTGATCTGGGTGACTAATATATCCAAAATTCACCCAGATCGGACCAGGGGTTCGGGAGTTAGGTGGAGGGTGAAGTTTGACCGACCGCACACGTGATGGTATGCGGGAAAGGTTCCATGTGTTTTGGCCCTGCGGTCGGTCTCCGTTCGGCAGTTAAAACATACGGTAATTCTGACCATTCACAGCTAATGTTACCTTTCTCTGTTTTCCCTTACACGGTACATTGTTTCTACCGAACGGGGGGATGCCTGGTCCCTCCGTTCGGGAGTTATGGCACTCTGGAGGTCTCAGTGGTGTTCGGTTGTTTGAGTGTCCGATTTGAGTTCCAGACACTCGCCGACCAAACACCGCTGAGATTTTTATGCGTAAGATGGCCGCCGCGCATGGTTCGTATACCGAACGGTGGCCACGCAGGCACTTAACAGTTACCAATTAAGCTGCGGTTTGTGAGAAGTGTGAACGCTTAACGAGGTGCACACTTCTCACTGGGGTGGTCTGATGGTTCGGTAGTTTCATTCGTATGAGACTACCGAACCCACATACGAAATTACACATCTTTTGCATATACACACAGATACAATAAAACAAATTCAGTCTTATATGGATATTAGGAGCTTGGTTATCCACTTTGACAATGGAGGATTGGGAGTTGAAAGGTTGAAATGCGTTGTGCCTGTTTTTGCTACTTTTTACTCTCATAAAAGTTCGAAACTTGCCTTTTATCTGGTTCCTGAACTGCTCTCCAGAGAAATAACTCTACCTTCTGGGGGACCTGTACCTTTTTCCTGCATCAACATTAGATTGATGACCATGCCATTATAGTTTAGAGCCGACTTACATGGGCTCTAAACATTGTGAGTGTTCCAAGTTATTTCTCACTTCTTATTTTGTATAAACATATTATCCTATGATAGTTTCTTACATTTATAATATTTAGGTTAAATACCAAAGGAAACCATTCACCATTGTGTGCGCAAATCACCCTATCGTTGTATCCAATTGTCTATGTAAGTGTTGTTTAGTGACATAACACTTTTTTTTTGCTGCACTGGGTTTTATATTGTACCTTTTATTGGATTTTTAGCGCCACTTTCTAACTTTTCTATTGTTCAATGATAAATTACCATTTATCTAAAAAAATATTCCCATAATTATTCTTATCCAGATAACTTGAAGTTAAAATACATTTTAAATTCTTCGCTCCTCTAAAAACAAATTTGGGTCTATATCCTGTTGCTTATTGCTTTACACCTAAGTTTGTTGTGTTTTTATTTATTGTAATAAAGAATATTATCTACTTATTTACAGGTTCCTGAACTTCAATTTTCTAAAGTTACATCGCTGGGATCATCTACACAACACCAGTCTGAGTAGGGATACCATAGTTCAGAGCCAACCTGAAGGGCTCTTGAATATGTGAGTGTCTTTTGTATCGTTTGCATGGATACCACTTTATACAGTCTACGCTATGTCGCTTTTATGTTTTCATTAACAGGTTTTATCCTACTTATTGCTGCTACTGTGTAATACCCTTACCATCTGTGCGCTATCACCTTGCCTTTTTCAAAGGTTGATCATCAACTTTTCTGTTCCCCACTCTACGATGACACCTAGCATTTAAAGATAGGGTACCAAGGTTACATTCATTATGCATACAATATATATTACACATAACCAATTTTATATATTTATATATAAAATTGGTTATGTATAACATATATGTGTATATAATATATATATATGTTTATACATATACACATTTACAATATAAAATCCATTAAAAAATCAATTCTAAAGTGGAAGGGAAACAAGATCCTGCCTACCGTATTTTAATAAGTTGATCAATTTTAATAAAACTCACAGGAAAGTGCAGTATGTTTGAGTATATTGCAGAGTTCGAAAGCAATACATTTTAGTAATGTGCAGAGTGTAGGGATGTATTATGGCACTCCCTAGCAATATAAATAACAACAATGCACACGTTTAACCCCTTAAGGACCGGACTGTTTTTGCGATGTTGTACATTTGCGACCAGGCATCTTTTTACACTTTTGTGGTGTTTGTGTTTAGCTGTAATTTTCCGCTCTCTCATTTACTGTTCCCATACAAATTATATATTGTTTTTTTCAGGACAAAAGGGGCTTTATTTACATACCATTATTTATATAATCTCATGTAATTTAATTTTTTAAAAATGAAAAAATATGATGAAAAATTGAAAAAAATATGTTTTTTGACTTTTATGTGAAAAATCTTTTACTCATCTACAAAAGCGAATGAAAAAAACTGCTAAATAGATTCAAAATTTTGTCCTGAGTTTAAAAATACCCAGTGTTTACATTCTTTTTGCTATTTTTTTTGCATGTTATAGGGCTATAAGTACAAGTAGGATATTGCGGTTTCAAAACATACATTTTTAAAATGTATCAATAGTGACATTGTAACACTATTATCTGTCATAAATCGCTGAATAACACCCCACATGTACATATTTTTTTTAAAGTAGACAACCCAGGGTATTCAATATGGGGTATGTCCAGACATTTTTAGTAGCCACTTAGTCGCAAACACTGGCCAAAGTTAGCGTTCATATTTGTTTGTGTGTGAAAAAAGTAAAAAACTAAATTGAACGCTAATTTTGGCCAGTGTTTGTGACTAAGTGGTTACTTAAAAAAGACTGGACATACCCCATTTGCAATACCTTGGGTTGTCTTCTTTTGCAAATGGTAAGCCATCATGGGTGTAATTCTCATTCCTGGGCTACCATACGCTCTCAAAGGCAACATAACCAACCTGGCCATTTTCAATGTAAAAATATTTGACCCATATATTTGACCCTGTAACTTTCAAAAACGCTACAAAACCTGTACATGGGGGGTACTGTTATACTCAGGAGACTTTGCTGAACACAAATATTAGTGTTTCAAAACTGGAAAATGTATCACAACAATTATATCATCAGTAAAAGTGCTGTTTGTGTGTGAAAAATGCAAAAAAGTCACTTTCACTGACAATATCATCGCTGTGATATGTTTTACTGTTTTGAATCACTAATATTTGTGTTCAGCGAAGTCTCCCGAGTAAAACAGTACCCCCCATGTACAGGTTTTAGGGTGTCGTAGAACGTTACAGGGTAAAATACAGTGATAGCAAATTAAATTCTCTGGACTTTCAGGTTAGCAGGCAGGTCCCTTAAATTGCAATCAATAAAATAACTTAATTATGTAAAAATATTTCATAAATACGCACGTAGAATTTAAATATATATGCATATTTATATATTTGAAGTCTACGTGTATATTTATATAATTATTTATGTAATTTTGTATATGGACATATGAATAGTTCGTATTCTTTTTATTTATTTATATATACATAGATATATATACAATTTCATTCTAAGTGTATTTTGATATAAATATATATATATATTAATATCAAAATACAGTTAGAATAAAATTTCGTATAGATATATAATTTTTTTAAACATTTTTATTATTATTTTTACATGTTTAATTTAATTTAAATTACTTATTATTTGTATTTTATAATAATATATATATATACAACATATATAGTTATTATATATATTATATATATACGTGTGTAATTTAATTATAAGTTTTTTTATATTAATATATGTACATATTAATATAAAAATACACTTACTATGACATTATATATATATATATATATATATATATATATGATATATAGACATATATTATATAGGTATAATATATGTCTATATATCATTTATATATATATACACATATATAATTATTATTTTTTAATTAACATTAACTTAATTTTTTTTTATGATTTTACACTTGCAGGGAGACTGCCTGTCAGCACAGACAGTCCCCCTGCAGGCAGACACATGGACACCTATTGTGACCATGTGGTCGCCCTGTTGAGCGATCACATGGCCACAGGGGTCCTAATCTGCCATGGGGAGACTGCCTGGGCTGCAGGCAGTCTCCCCACAACGAGATCGCCACCGGGGGAATGACGGCGATCCGGTAAGTAAATCTTAAAGTTAGGACGGTTCAGGACCGTCAGCGGTCGGCAATGGAAAAATGCAGATGACGGTCCTGAACCGTCCTGCGTCCTTAAGGGGTTAAGTGTATCACAGAGCTCCACACACATATGTGCACAGTGCATGGGTTTTTCACAGAGCACCTCTAAATGAGGTGATGAAAAAAAAGTGTGATACCTATACACCTATACACTTTCACCCTTACACACAGTCTCTGTTTCTGCCTTTCAAATTCAAATACCGTACACACTGTCTTTTTGACAAGTAGAGCCCTGTGATATACACATTCTCTGCATTTGCTTTTGGACTTCTTGCAGACCAAACTCCATGCAAGTTAAACACTGACTGAACTTGATTGGGGTTGTAAAAATAGTTAGAAAGGGATTGCCCCATTCAGCAGTTAAATGAAATGTGAACTCCCCAATGTCCAGCCAGACATTAATTAAGCATGATGGGATTTTTGGTTCAATAGAGAGATAAAACTTTAGAAAGTGTTGAAAGTGTTTTCAGCCACTTAAGATTTGATTCTATCACGCTTATTTATCCTTTAATTAAGAATGATAGCTGTGGTTATGAAAGTTGTAAAGTTGCTCTCAGTCTTACACATAGCAGTCAGTGTGGAATTTCCATTTCTGTCCCCCTCCTACAGCTTGCACTCCAGACATCTGATTCACCTGGGCACATTTTCCAATCCATAGCACAACAACTACACCAGGAACCTATGGGCATGCATGGGAACTTCACCTGTGATCGTACACCTGCGTAAGTTGCCCTTACTGTTTTGATACGCTTGGCTTACCAGGTTACACAGGTATTTATAAAAAATTACATGTCTTGGTCTTTCAGGCTTTGACACTCCTCAGTGGAGCAAGGCCTCTGGCCTAGTCATATATTGGGTGACCCCCTTCACATACTACTGGTACACTGTATCCACTATACTGCCTTTGTTGGGCCTCACTAATGGCACTTTCTGGGTTGGGTGACCCCCTCCCTCTGACTGTACGGTTGGGTCCTATGAGACTAACCCTGAGGGTGACCCCCTCCTTTATATGGCCTATTTTGCATGATATGCTTGTGCTTGCTATGTGATCCCTGTAAAGGATTTTCATGTACTTACCTGTGTGCCTTCGGTTATATCCTCTCCCTGCTGTTTAAATGCTTGTAATCGGTTCGTTTTTACTATGTATTTGAATAATGTATTCGTCTACCAAACAGAGACCACCCTGGGTAGCAATCAGAATTGGAACGTGAGAAACCGCAACTTAATTGCTCCTAGGTGGCCGCCATTCGGCATACGAACACGTGGCGAGAACAAAGTATTGCGGCCATCTTACATCTCCCGAATGCGGTCAGCGGGACTTATGCATGAATTGCCTGGAACTGTTTTCGGCTTGGCAACCACGCGAAGTGGAAGTCCCGGCTGACTACTTTCCATTCAACGAATCAAACCGGCATTCGGGAGGTGGAATCTACCGAACAAGGGGAGCATTTCCATATAACAAGCTGCAATATTCGTATGGTAGTTTTCGTGTAATTAGGCGTGAACGGAGACCGGCTCTTGCTGCCGATTTCATGGAACTCTAAATCGGATACCACCACATGGCGAGCCGGTCAAACTTCCACACGATGCGACAAGGAAACTACCAAATGGAATTTTGTGAGATTTGGATATGTGACTGCCAATACCCTCAGCTACCCAGGGATGTATATGTTATATTTGTATGTGATGTAGAAAGTACTTTTCCAAAAATGTTAAAAATTTTAATGTTTCTGGCCAGCAGATAATTGAGTTTAGTATGTTGCTGAAACTCAATTATCTAGCCTGGCCCAGACGAGGAGTCTGCTATTGTATAAATTGAATGCCTGTTGCTTCCAGTAAATCAGTCTTGTTCCAGCATTAAGCTTTGGCTCATGTGTGGATTATTTGGCGACACCAGCGATATTTATTCCTGTGGATTATTGGGAATGTGCTACTATTGGTAAAAAGGGAATATTGGACAGTGATACAGATAACTAACATCACAATCCCCTCTTGCATGCTGGGTGACCCCCAGCCTGCCTTGCCCAAGTGCCACAATGACCGCACCTTACTTTGGTTTCGGTGTCATCAGTCATGGCTGCCAAAACTGACTTCCATGAACCTGAGGGCCTACAAGCCTTTCTACGTGCTGCAATTGCAGACTGTAGCAGTACTTACCCTCTCCAGGGGCCGGCCGGGGTCCTCTCTTCTCGCCGCGCGCGGTCCTGCTCCTGCACGAGATCAGGAAGGCGGGCAGTGACCGCGATAAGCGGTCACGTGTCCCGCCTGACACTAAGAGCGCGTCGCACGTCTCGGGCGCGCTCTTAAAGGGACAGTGGGAGACAAAATTAGAATCAGTCTCCCATTGGCCCCTGTTATGCCACGTTCCCCATACACTCATGTTTTGGGGGCGTGGATATAACAGGGGCCAATCAAAGTGAACATTAGGGTATTTATACTCACCTGTTTCCTTTGCACCTTGCCCTATAGTGGTTTCTGTTCAGTTCCCTTTAGTGCTTGTTTCGTTCAGTTGGTTTTTTGGTGCTTGACCTTGGCTTTGTTCCTGACTCCGTTCTCTCTTTATCCTTGCTTGTTTATCCGCCGGTTTGTCTTCCTGTGTACCAGTCCCCGGCTTGTTCTACTTTACGCTGTCTCTCCGTTCCCTTGACCTCGGCTTGTTCTGGACTCTGTCTTTTCTTGTACTCGTCTAAGTCCGGCCATTCTAAGGTCCGGTAAGACGAGCCCTGTTTTCTTGTCTCTTGACTATCTGGACTATTCCTGCGTGTTGGGGTATATTACCGTGACACAGACTTGCTACCTGAAGCCCTTGCTGCTATGCACAGGGATGCCCCTGCGGGACCCACACCTGGCACCTCTGGGGCTTTGGTACCCAATTCAGGCAGTTCCCTCTGTTCTGTGAACATGGGCTCCGCACGTAAGACCTTGGACAAGTCATGGTGCTGTCAAAGGCAAGGCCCATTAAAGTGGAAAGCCGGAAGATATAGTGTATTTCAATTGAAAGGCCCAGGTGGTTCCTTGAACAACCCTCAAGCTATGTGGAGGGCATCTATCTCCTCAGGGACCTGCTTTGCAAAGGAGACTGATCCTCCTGAATGGATCTAAGGATGCTTATCTCACAGTACCGATCCATCCATGTACTGTGATGTTGAAGTAATGTTGTATGTGGTATGACATTCTGCCTTGGCAGTTTACTACAATGTTTCTTTTTTCTTACAGTGTAATATGGGTTCCCTCTGGTTTTGGCAGATTTGTCTCTAGATGTGCCTGCTACAAGTTGGATTTGTTTGGTTTCATGCTCTCCTGCTCGACCTCAAAGAAAGAGGAAGTGGGAGGGTCTGACTGAGGGATTTTATGCTGTTGATATTTTGTTCTAATTGGTTGTTTGGAAAAGTTAATAGTTAACTATTTCTTTGCTGCTGGAGGTTTCAGTAAAGAAGGAAAAGCAAATATTCACCTCTTGTCTTTAAAATTTAATTATTCCCTCACCAGGGCTAGAATAATCCCTAATTATGAGTCGCAAACTAAAATGATTTATAACATGAAAACTAAACTGCTGCTAATCACTAACAATAGCAAAAACCATGTCAGCTTGGCACTAATTGATTACAAGGAGCAGAGATGTTTTCAAAGTTACTATTTCACAAGACCATGTGCAAGTTAGTTACAAAGTTGGTAGCAAAACATACTCCTCAAATGGACTACACAATCAGAATACTCTTTTACAGAGGAAAGGATTTAGCTGTAACTATATCTTACGCTGCTGAATCAATGCTTTCCTATCTGGTTTTGCTTGACACTGTACGTCCTCATGCAAAGTGTCTGAGCCAAACTCTGTAAAACAACAGGAAGCGACTCTAGTCTGGTAGACAGCCACTAGAGGCAGTCTTAGCACTAAAATGTAAACATTGTAGTTTTTCTAAAACTACAATGTTTTATATTGAAGGGCTAAGGGGGACAGGGACGCTGCAATGAGATGAAGTGGTCTTGGTGTTCCTTTAAAGTGCAAAGGTAGTTTGGGCTTTGTAAATGATAATCTGTATCTGATATGTACTTAATTAACAAGTGAAGGGCCCCATATGCGCCTTAGGTCCAATGTATGTTGTTAGACCATATTATTTCTCTAGACCAGGATTCCCACCAGATATTGCTGAACGACAACTCCAATGATTCTCTGGCTATCTATTTCATTCAGAGAATCGTGTGAGTTTTAGTTCAGCAACATCTGGAGGGCCAGAGTTTGGAGAGCCTTGCTCTAGACTACCGCAGACTGACTATCTTTGCCCCATGGATTCTCTGGGCATTCCGTGAGCTCTTGTTCCATCAGTGGATTTCACTGAGCATCTTGCTTGCTGAGCATTTTAAGATATAAAGATGGATTTGAAATATAAAGATTGATTTTTTAATATATATTATATTTGTAATGCACATGGAATTTTTTTTTTAAATATGGATGTAAGACTAGTTCCAGATGAGATCTTTTAAGCATGAGAAACCAGAAAAGCTAATTTTGTAATGAACACCACTCTTACTTTCAGCTCCAGAACAATGGAGACCCTAATCTAATATGTGACACAGCCAGATCTACACTGAACTTTTGAGATTTAATGTCTTAGGTTGGTAAAAAAAAAATCATGTTGACAAGACCAAATACTTATGCAAGGCACTGCAAATAAAAACAAAGACAAACATTTATTGTTAGCTTTTTACTCTCTTATCCTTTCATTGCCTTTGTACATATATACTCATATGTTGCTCTATTATTAGAGTTATAGCTCTAGAAATACAGCATATATAATATAACTTGGAAACTGCCAGTTTGATTTCTACTTATCATATTCACTCAAGGGTAAACCCCTAGACATCATTTTCATTTTACTAGCTCATCTCTCCAGCTTTCAACTAATTTAATTCAGCCCAGTATATGAAATAAATCTGAGCATGTTTGTCCCTCATGGGCAGCCTGATAATCATTGGACAGACTTTATTTTCTGACTGCACCATAAATATTGAATTTCACCTGTCTGTAAACAAGTGAGCTACACAGTCATCTTTACATGCTTTGTGTTGGCACGGATATAGGTAAAGATGCCAATGCAGTGTTTACTTGTTTTATAATTTTGCAATAGTTTCATTGCTTTAAGACAGAAAGAAGGGAGTGTGTATGGCAGTGTGTCATTTGTTTATGTATTTCTAAATTGTTGATAATGAAGACATAGCACCAGGTCCTGGGAAAAAAGGACAAATGTGTCTTTCCTGCTGCTGTGTCCACCATGTACATTGTCTGCATTTTTGTATCATTTTTTGTCTACTGGATTGAAAAAATAAACTGATTTTTTTTTCACGTTTACTGTGAGTCTACTCTAGACATTTTCCCTTCTTTACAGGATCCAGTGCTCTCACTGGATTACCATGTATGTAGTGTTTGGAGAACTTAACTGTCAAGACTCAATGGGTAAAGTCCTCAAGTTCTATCCCTTATTGTTTCTGAAATGTACACATTACACTCAACATTTAGTTGATCCTTATTTCTAGATTGTGCCATATTCAAATACTATGACTGTGCAAAGTAGCAGGATGGAAACAAGGACATTGGGCAAGAAAGTAAAATATAATAGAAACGGTATAAAAAAGACAAACATTTAGAGAAAAGTAGGGAAATTAGTCATACGGAGAGGGAAAGTGGCAAAATAAAACTAAAAATTGAACAAGTATAAGATATTGCTCAAAATACAAAACAAGAGATTAGAGCTTGATATTGATGGAAGCTTGCTTTTATCACGTAAAATCTCAATGTGAAATCTAGAGCAAAGCACTGCAGATGTTGTGAATGTTGATTTTTGTTTTTTCTTTACTGCTGCGCCTCTTTTTCTTTCTAATGGTTACTTCTCATGTGATCATTAAATAAAATTATTATCTAGTGGCTGTGTCTTTTTTTTTTTTTTTTTTTTTTGGTGCCAGAGACCAAACTCGAAGTCATGATCTAAAAGAATTGGCCTGCCCTTTGCATAATTTGCCTTCCCTTTGCATAAGTTGAATACCGTAACACTGAAGCATAGACATGTATACCAGTGGAATTTATTTTTCCTACAAATGATTTCTTACTAAATAAAGATTTTATTCGTTAGTCATTTTCGAACAAAATTCCTTAAAAAAAAAAAAAATGGTTTTGTCCATTAGGAGGAAAATAGCACTGCGCATGCACAAAAAAAAAAAGCAAGGAGGGAGCTGGCAGTGCTACCAGCTCCCTCCTTGTAATAAATAACCATTACTATCCCCCCCACCCCTGCATTAAAACCTATGGTGGTCCCTATGACTCCCAGATTAATAAATGGAGGTTAAATCCTCAAGCATGAGCCTACTCGCGGCATGCTGAGAGTAGGGGCATGTTGCCTAAACAAATTTAAAACTACTAGTGACAGGGCAGCAATTGCTGCCCAGTCACTAGTGCAATAAGGAGGGACTTGGCACAGGTTAAATCCTGCCACATGCCCCTACCTGTGCCAGGTCCCCCGTGTAGTAGGGGCATATAAAAATCATTATCTTATATAGAAGTGATAGAGTGCTGCAGTAAGAGAACATGTAACCAAAAGTTATAGCAAAAACTATAACAATGTTGCAATATGAAAAAGTAGCTATTTAGATCAGTAATGCAATAAGGCTGTGCTACTGATCTAAATGGGTACTTTTTACACATACTCTTACCGTACTCTTTACATTTCTATACAAGATACATTTATATCAATGTTTTGTGTGTTCGAACATCTTGGAACTATAATTAATTTCGATATAGAAACCTGGATAAAATTAAATTATCTTAAACTATTTGAAGATTTGAAAGATCAGATTAAAAAATGGGGAAATACAATACTCTCCTGGATGGGCAGACTAAGTACAATAAGGGCATATTTAATGCCCAAATTTGAATGTTTTTTGGTATTATTCCAATAAGAGTACCAAATCAAATATTGAATATCTTTCATAAGCTATTCTACTCTTTTGTATGGTCAGATAAAAAAGCAAGATTCAATAAAAGAATAATGTTAACACACCTACGAGAGGGAGGATTGTCTTTCCCTAATATTCATCTGATTCATAACTGATTCCCATTTTTTAGAATGGGGACATATAGAATCTAGAGATATCTAGAGATATACCTCTATATCGAGAGAGAACAATGCGGTAAGATAGATCCCTCCCTTCTATTCTGGTTGAATAATAATATGTTCAAAAATTAAAAAATGACAAGTGGATAATCTTTCAAATATTTAAATCAATTGACCCTATAAAAAAGTTATTTTTTTGCTCAAAATCTAATTTCTTGTAAAACCCCACTCGGAATGATTAAAATATTTATAAAGGATCTCAAACTAACTAAGTGGATGGAAAAAGGAATAGTTAAAATCGTTCAGTTAGGATCCAATATATCCCTTAACACCTTTTCTGACATGCAACATAAGTATGATTTGCCCAGTAGTGAAAAATGTACATATCTAAGAATAGTAATTTTTTTGAAAAAAAAAAAATCAATTGCTAGTTCAGTCTCCATTAGATACGATTCTATATGGGTCAAGTTCAAACAAGTCTTCTAAAATTAGACAGATTATCAAAAAACTCACTTCAGAGTAAAAAAGTTTAATAAAAACCCTTATAAAGTGGGAAGAGGATTTAGGATACTCTTTTTATCATCAAATATGGATAGATTCTATGAAGCATCTTTGGAAAACAGTACACTGTATAAACATATTGGAAAACTATTATAAAATTCTTAATAGATGGTATCTAGTTCCTACTAGATTATGTAAATATAAAGCTCATGACTCAAATCAATGTTGGAGATGCAATAGGGATATCGGAACAATGAAACATATCTGGTGGGGCTGTTCCGATTTGAATCCGATTAAGACCTTTGCATTACAGCTCTTTAAGGACCTAGATCTGAAGGTATTAGAATTGACCCCTGAAAAGTTTATTTCCCATATAAATATTATTAGTATAAGTAATTCAGAAAAATATTGGTTAATGCATATATTAATGGCAATAAAGATCTGCATTTCAAGATATTGGAAAGGTGCAAAAATTCCTTCCCCAACTGAAATTATAAAGACAAAGCAGGAGAGTGGAAGCTAAAAGAGCACTCGTATTGGGGTTAACCCTGGGGTTGGAGAAGTAATAGTAAAGAGAAGAGAAATGAGTGCCCTGAATGCGTATAAAATATAACCTTTAATAGTAATGATATATCCATAGTGAGGGTAATACTCAAATAATAATAAACTAAGGTATATACACACTCTGGTAAGTGACTATCAATAGAGAAATATGTAGAGAGACCCTGTAGACACAGATATAGTGGAATACAGGGGTTAGACAGGTCCTGTTTCAAAGTATTCAAAGACCTTATCTAGTGGTATATGCAAGGGATCATTTTGCGAACCACAGTAACTGGGTAATTGCCACTAGCTATAAAGAGGCTTGTACAAAGTAATACACTAAAAAAGTGAAAAGATGCGTGTACAAAGTAATACACTAAGGTGTATACGTTCTAATAAATCAGTTTACATAGAGTGTTGAATAAAAGTATATGCATTCTGGTAAACAACTGAAGTATATACAATTAAGTAAACTGATAAATAAGTGAAGTATATACAATTTGGTAAAGGGTCTGTTCGTAAGATTTCTGAGACCTTTACCCCTGAAATGTATATAATAAAGTAAACTAACAAATAACTGAGGTATATACGATTTGGTAAAAGGTCCTGTTCATAAGTTTTCAGAGACCTTCACCTAGTAGTGTGTGCAAAAACTAAGTTTTGCAATCCGCAGTGGCTGAGTAAAGTGGCACTTTCTATATAAATAGATAAGTCTGTGTCTTTGTACAGTAGAAGAACACAGTAGTGTCTAAAATCTATAATGACAATGTTTAATTATGCATACATATCTAGTGTCTCTAAGAATAAATGAGGCACCAAAAATGCATGTAAACTAGACCAGTATTTGGTCATAAGCCGTAATAGGCACTGCTACCGATATGCACAGAATGCAGCATCCTTCGATGTGAAATGTTACACCGCTATTAGTGAGGGGATAGGTAAACTGCCAATTCTAAGCTTATAAAATCATGATGTCTAGTAGGATAGCTAGATACTAAGTAGTAGATACATGTAGCCCAGTTCCCCCAAAAGGAAACAATTAGCGGTAGCGGTGAAACAAACTTGGGATCCGTGAAAATAAATTATTAAATAAAAGTAGAATAAATGCTAAGTCTCAGGATCTACGAGGGGCCCTGACACGCGCGTTTCGCCCACAGCTCATCAGAGGGGAACCGATGTGCGGGAAATAACCGAAGTATTAAAGTTCTGATTGGTAAATTCAAAGATTGTCATCCTTGTATTAGCCAATTATAGTCGTGCTAGTGGATGACGTAGTTGGTTAGCCGAAGTTGACTCAAGGAAGTATTAGAAAGGGGTTTTAACCCTTGAAGGTCTTGGTGGGCAGCCCGAGAGATTGAAGGGCTGTTGTTCATGATTAGGTTGAAGATAATGAACAATAATAACACATAAGGCTTTTCATACGGAACCTTATCATTGATCATAAAGAATAATATAGGAAAATGGAATAAAATAAAATAAATCACAAGCTTTTGGCAGCACATGTGTCTTATTATGAGTGCTGATACTTAGTTGATTTTTGTATGGAACCCAATCATTGATCATAAAGAACGATATGGTAAAATGTAACAAAATAAAAAATAAAATGAAATACAATAGAATGAATCACAGACTAACAGGTTTTCGGCGGCACATGTGTCTTTTTATGAGTACTGATACATGGTTGTTGTACTAGGACACTTGGTCCAAATGATTGTCCCAGTATATTTAGGGATGCTATTATTCACTGTATATTTAGGAGTGCTATTGTTCATGATGAGGATGAGAGGCATGAACAAATAGGATGTTGGCAAGGGACCTTATCATAGATCATGAAGAGTGATGAATAAATCCATAGATTACGGACTCATGAGCTTGATTGTGAGTCGAAGACATATGTGTCTTGTTGTGAGTGTGCTGCTACATAGTTGCTACACTTGGGCACTTCACCAAAAAGTTGTCACAATGTCATTAAAAGTATTAATGTTCCCGATGTGTTTAGGAAGTGCTGTTGTTCATGGTAAAGATGAAAGACATGAACAGTTTAGTGATACCACTTGGCACGGAACCTTATTGTAGGTCATAAAAAGTAATAAGTACATAAATAGATAGATTACGGCTTGATCATAAGTGTGTGCGGTGGCACACATATCTTATAGAGAGTGTGCATAGTATATAATAGCTACAATTTGGACCCTGCACCAAAGTAATTATTTAAAGGTGCCAGAGGTTACTCACTAATAGCGGGGTAACATTTCACATCCACGGAGGCTGCATTCTGTGCATATCGGTAGCAGTGCCTACTACGGCTTATGACCAAATACTGGTCTAGTTTACATGCATTTTTGGTGCCTTATTTATTCTTAGAGACACTAGATATGTATGCATAATTAAACATTGTCATTATAGATTTTAGACACTACCGTGTTCTTCTACTGTACAAAGACACAGACTTATCTATTTATCTAGAAAGTGCCACTTTACTCAGCGACTGTGGATTGCAAAACTTAGTTTTTGCACACAGAGGTCTATCAGGCAAAAACGAAGAGCAGAACCTAAAAAAATTAATTGATCTCTATACTAAAAGTAAGAGACCAGAAAAGAACGCATGTATTATGGTTAATACAATTAAAGAAGGGGATATTTGATACATGCAATATACAGTTGCCTGTGTATGTCTTGTTAAATTGTCTTTTTATAAAAATGTTGCCGCAACTTATGATGTTTATAAGATGTTATAGGTCTTTATATTTGACACGAAATAAAGAACAAAATTTAAAAAAAGGAAAAGCTGAACTCATCCCCGGAATGTCTATGTATGTGGGACTTGGCAACCATTTTAAGTTGTTACCAAGTAAACATTTAGTCAAATGAATATGTGCTCATGGCTGAATAAAAGGTTGACTGAATTCCAGAGTCTCACTGATATTTGGGGACAGTTAATGAAACAAAGTAATAATACGTCAATACATTTTTATAATTGTGACCACACAGGCAAAATAGCATAGAGAGAGAGTGAGAGAGAGAGAGAGAGAGAGAGAGAGAGATGTATATGTTTGTTTGTCTGTATGTATGTATGTTGTCATTGACCTAATTATTGTACATGTTATTATTATTTATTTATTTCCTTTGTTCTTACTATGACCCCCATTTATTAAATATGTTTACGTGTTATGTCTTCCTTCCATCCCATCTAGAGGCCTCACACACCATATGCACTTCATGCAATGCAACACTGGTCCAGTCACGTATAGGTAAGTAGGCACAGCTCTTATCTTAGCCTTAGCTTGCAATTAAAGTGAAGATACAATGGGGAGTCACATAATCAGCTGTGGTACATTGCTTGTTGTTTACTTTATTTAATGTAATGTTTAAATAAAGAACATCATGAATAAATGTGAGTGTTGGCATTCATTTGAAAAAGGGTATATCCTCGTACATTAGAGCACATCCATCAGTTAGGCAGACGTAACTGAAAAGTATATTTCTTTGCTTCACATGTTTTTATTCTGCCTTTTAAATTCACCTGGCATAATGCTGCCAGCTGGCTTAATAACAAAGAACTTAATCACAATCAGCTATGAATAAGTCTCTTGTTATTATTTGATGGTACTATCCTCTTGTTTGTACTTCCATTTGCAGATCCATATTGAATTAAAGAGTTTTGTTTTTGCAACAAACATGGAGATGATGAAAAGGAAATAGATTATATAAAATATATTTTTTTTTCTTCAGATATCTCAGACATTTTATTTGCACAATTAGTGTATCAATCACTTTTGTTTACCGACACGACTTTGATTTTGTGTAAAGGTTTAACAAAATGAAAATAAAATACAAGTGCATAAGTGTTGTCTTTATTGTTTTTGCCTTAATAAATATAAAAAAAAACACAACACTATCAATAAAACATAGTAATTTAAAACAAAATAGAATTAAACCTCATACTTTAATAATGTGGGTGCAGAAAATAAATAAGGTATTACAGGTAGTAAGGATCTGTATGGGTGTTATTGGAAATACATTTAAAGGTACACTTCAGACCCCTAAAGCACTTTAGCATGGGAAGAGTGTGTCCTCCTTTTTCATTTTACAAAATGTGCATAAGAAGATCCAGGCCAGGCACTTTTAAATCTCACAGCATGGGATTACAGAATCGGTTGGCAATGCATTTTCACCAACAAGTGATGTACAGACCTCTTGCTATTTATAATCTTCACTCCCTAAAAGCACCCAGACATCTTCAGCTAATTGAAGTGGTCTGTGTGCAATGTCCCTATTGCACTTAGTGCTGCAGTGTAAAACATTGCAGTTCCTGAGAGCTCTAAGTCTGCCCTCAGTGGCATTCTAACAGACAGCCACTGGGGGCGCTTCCGGATTCCAAACGGACTTTTGGTCTGGACATCCTCACGGACATCTATTGTCTGATTTTCCCCCCATAGGAAAGCATTGAATAATGCTTATCTATGGGGTGGTCAAATGCGTGCGTGGCTGACGTTGGCGGGGGAGGAGCGCGGGTGGAGCCTGATTCAGCACCCAGGGACATCAGCGCTGGAAGTGGTTGAAGGGGTTTTAATGGTAGGGAGGGACCTATTAAACCTAGTGCCGGGGGCATGGCTAACTGCCAAAGTGAGCGGTCGCATGGAGTGAGAGCTCCGTGCTTTGGATGACTTCACAGCTCACTACTCTCATCACACACAGCCCTCCAGCGACTGCCAAGCTTGTGAACACAACCTCTATGATGGCACCTGCCAAGCAAACGAAATTGACGGACCAGATCCATCCCGCTAGAAAAGACCGCATGCGGCCTACACAAGATGGCGACGACGGGCACGCCTGCTCGCAGCCTGCCGAAAGCGCGCCCGACCCTGAAGGGGACCCCTGCCCATACACTGACGCTCCGGTAATGGAGAAAAGGCTGTACCTTATGCTTCAAGACTTTAGAGTCACCCTGCAATCCGACCTCAAAAGGGCGACCAGTGAGATTAAAAGGGAGATTTCTGACCTGGGAGAACGCACAAATCAGCTAGAAGCCCGCACAGAGGACATATACACCGAGCAGAATGTGCTGGCAAACACTGTGCAGCAATTGGCAGAAGAACAGACTCAGCTCAAACGTAAGTTCGCTGATTTAGAAGACTGGTCCCGCAGGAATAATGTTAGATTACGCGGGATACCTGAACACGTGGGCACAGAAGAACTCCCCACATTTATCAAAGGGCTCCGCGCAACATTACAGCCCGATATAGTAGATGGAGCGTGGCTCCTAGACCGAGCCCACCAACTACCACGACCACCGAGGTTGGCACAAGATACACCTCGAGATGTGGTTGCTAGATTTCATTATTTCACCTCTAAGAACGCTCTGCTAACAGCGTCACGCAAAATTGACAAGCTACCTGAACCATACACTTCAATCAATATATCTGCTGACCTGTCGGCCTTAACAATGGCCCGGAGAAGAGATTTCATCACGGTGACGAAAACGCTGCGGAACCACAACATTCCATATAGATGGGGATACCCGACGAAATTACTCGTATGGAAGAATGGCAGAAACCACATGGTAAATGAACCGGAGGTGGGCATGTGCCTTATAAAAGAATGGGGACTGTTCCCAACACAATCGACGGTAGCTGTGGTGACATTCTGTCATCAAACCAACATGTGACCAGGGGTCATGTGATCAAGTTCATGTAGATCTTTCTTACAGGGGGATAAGCTTTACCCTTTGATATGTTAAGTAGGTAATTCAATACCTTTACAAGTTAGGAGAGAGATAGCCACTCCTCTCTATCTTCATTTCTCTGTTCCTTCTTGGCTGTGCTACTAAGCAGATGTGCAGACGCCATGTGCTATCTTGGTGAACCATGTTATACTCTGTTGCTTCCTTTTCTTCCTTGGTGGATGTGATTTTGAACTTGCAGCAGTGAGCCATTACTAGATGGTGAAGGCCTAACCATGGGTGAGATCAAACGTGTGGGGAAGGGGATTACTATATAGATAGATAGATTCAAAAGGGTTGTTGCTCCGTGGGTCTGGGCTGTGTGTTTGTGATACATTTATAGTATTGTGTTGTTGCCTTCTAAATAAATACCTTTTAATGTAGACGAACCTTGTGTAATATTTATATTAATTTGGTGACACCACAGTAGCGGCCGCTACTGCATCACAACACAGACCGCAAGGAGAATGGCGGATGGCGGGATCGCCGGCTAAACCATAAAAGACTGTGCTCCTGGGACTCTTTCCTTCACCGAAAAGCTGATTTGGGGACACGGTACCACCCAACCCCACGTAACTGAGATATGCTATCCATATGCTATTGTTTGCCGACGACATACTCATGTTCATAACGTATCCCGTCAGCTCCATCCCAGCACTGTTAGAACTACTCAGGGAGTACGGGGAGGTTTCCTTCTATAAGAACAACACCGCCAAGACTCAAGCATTACCGATCAATCTGCCACACCAAACACAAACGCAACTAACCTCCGAATACACCTTTGACTGGCGCAAATCATCCCTCACATATCTTGGGATCAAACTGACAAAAACCCACCAAACCATCCCTAAAGAGAACCACTACCCTGTCATACACAAAATGCGAACAACCCTGGAAAATGGGAGAACCTAGAGATCTCCTGGTTGGGCCGAGTCAATACAATTAAAATGATGGCTCTGCCTCATATCTTATACCTCTTTCGCACGATCCCAATACCACTCCCCAACAAACTGCTCAAATTAATGCAATCGTTGTTAACGTACACGTCTGGAAGCAAAAGCCCCCAAAAGTAGCCCAGCGCAACCTAGGCTTCCCCTTCACCAAAGGGGGCCTGGGCCTTCCGGATATCAAAAGTACTATAGGGCCACATCTCTGGCACAGGGCGTACACATCCTGAGACTCAAGGATAACTCTCACAAGCCTCTGTGGCTAACACTGGAAGATGCCTACCTGTACCCACACAACACGTCCCGCATACTGTGGTCCAGTGCCCCCGCCAAGCCTGAGGGAGCGTACCTGTCTCGCTGCTCCCGTTTCCTGCTGAGCTCATGGTGGACTTGGAGCCACCTGATTGTGGACCCGCACCTGCTCTTCAGAGAAGCGCCGCTAGAAGCCATGACCATTTTCTCCCCAGACCTACCCATAGCGAGCTGGACAGCCAGGGGCATATATAAAATAAAGGACCTACTGGAGGGGGGCGTGATTCAAACGTTCCCCGATCTCCAGCAAAAAAAATTCCTACCCCAAAGGGACATGTACCTCTATCTCAGAACAAAAAACATATTGCTACCCCATACATGCAGAACAAACGAGATGCCCAAAGACCTACCCCTGCTACCCGCTCAGGTCTTCTCTGCTAAACTAGGGAAACCCCTGTCCATGTGCTACAATGCCCTTCTGGAAGGTCAAGCAGGTGAAGTAAGATCCTATATGACACAATGGGAGGGAGAGCTAGAATACTAGCTGACATTGGCACAATGGTATGAGGCATTGATAAAACACGAAAAATGCCTCCAAGAGCCTCTCGCTACGGGAGGCATACTGAAAAATAGCCATGAGATGGTACCTAGTACCACACAAACTAGCACGTATCTACACAGTCTCCTCTGGGCTCTGCTGGCGCTGTGAGGGGGGAGAGGGTACCATGCTACACAGGTTTTGGGAATGTCAGGCTTTAGGACCATTCTGGAAACAGATACAAGGCCTTATTGTGAACACTGCCGGCCTCCTGATTCAGTTAAGACCAGAACATTACCTTTTACATATGATACCTGGGCTCTCACTGCACCCCAACAAGAAAGTACTAATAACCATACTTACGGTGGCAAAAATTCTAATAGCCCAAAACTGGAAAAGCAAAGTAGTACCCACCATAGTGGCACTCACAGAGAGAATGGATGTTATAATCTCCTATGAACGCATGGCCAGCAGGATCTGGGATCAGGGAAATAGATACGATAAAGACTGGGCAAGCTGGAACCTCAAGCCATGATTTCCCATGACTAGGAAAGCACCCCATGCTTCAGGCATTACCGGTCACAACCCAGACCCGTCTAACTGATGTTATAGCACCCAAAGAAAGATTAAGAATGATTATGAGAACGCTAACTAGACCGTGCAGGCACAGGGTAGCAAGGCTGGGGACTCTCGGTCTCCACTCCAAGTTTAACTTACCTTCCCCTCCCATATGTTCCTGCTCCCCCCTAAATTCTGCCAACACAATACTGAATGCACAAAGTCCCAGCCTAGGTATGAGACTAAACTAGTTCAGGAGCAAATAGTTAATCAATCTTTGTATGTAATGAGCATGTAATCACTGTTCTATGTTGTATAAAATGTACTGCTCAAATGGCAACATTGCTGATATCGCACTGACATGTAAACCAGATGTGACCAACACTGTCTGTAATGTATGCTTGTTCATGCTGTTGGCAAAAAAAGACTATATATGGAGAGAAAAAAAAAAAAAAACAACTAGCGTGCCAGGAAAATGGGTTTGTTTCCCTTGTACTATAGGATCCCTTTAAACTTGAGAATGGGGGGATTGGACTAGGACTCTCTACTTATCTGACCGGTATTTTGCTACAGTCCTCCAGTCATCTTGTTAATGCGCACGTGAAATAAGGAGACAGGGTGCTCACACATATGTATTAGTTTTTTTCTTTTAATGCTGGGAATATTAACTGAAATTCCCTTATATAACCCCCAAATAAAAAATAAAAAAAAAATATAAGCAAACCAAATTATTTGCTAGCTTTGCATTTGCAAATTTGGTTATAACAGCCACATTTGTACCCAAAATGCCTTAAATAAACCATCAAATTAGTTTTTTCAAGTGAGGGTTAAAATTAAAAGTGCACATTCAGAATTTGCTCTCAGTGTATGTTAGAATTTATTAACAGCGTAATTTATGCAATAACAAACATTCTACAACACAAAAAAAAACCTTGAAAAAGTTAAAATGCAGTTATTTTTCTCTCCAGTGATTAAAACCACATGATTGCATGTAAATGCAGTATAGCAATAGAGTGGATTGAAATACAGAATACTGAAAAGGTCAAAGCAATGTAGTACTTATTTTAATTCATACAGAGTAGGAAACATTAAACGTCTAATTTACCTTACATTGCAATTAAAATAAGAGTATAATATTTTTAAAGGAATTTGTAGATGAGTCCCACCAGCAATCCCCCATTTCAATTCACAGTTGTGTAGAGCATATTATTTTAGCATTATTTGTTAATTAAGAATGCTACATGTATACAATGAAGATGTCAGGCATTCAGTATGAATGCAGAGCTGTGCACTTTGACATGTGTAATAAAACTTTTCTTGTACACGCGTAAGATGATCTATGAAACTCACAATATTTAAAAATTTCACAATGCTTTTTCATAAGATATCAATTTTGTTAATACCATATAATTAAAACATGTCAGTGCATAGCAAGTTGTAGTCTAAATTAATGACTACGTGAATTATTTTAATTAAATAACCAATTACAGAAAAATCATAAGCATGAGAGCTGACATTTAAATGAATGTCATTTAAATTGCTTCCGAACATTGTCTCATCTAGAACACTAATGTAGAATGAACTAGCATATCATCGTAGATTATCATTTTAAAACAGGAAAACTAAGGAAAATGGAAAATAAAATCATAAAGCAGAGGAGAAATATGTAAAACAGCAACAAATAATCCTAGCCTGATATATTTTATATTAGGAGACTTCAACTTTTATGTAAATGTGCATTTTTAGTACATATAAATAGGCAGCATGCTTGCAAATCTTTGAAGACCTACGGAAAAAAACATATTTTGCATTTATTCTGGAGTTAGCACTGGGACTGAGAACCTTAGCATTGCCATATTTTCCCTTCAACGCCTGGCTCCCAATGGGTGCACTGGTGTAATTTTACATCACTTCCTGAGAATAGAAATGGACCTGTACAAAAAACCTAGCTAAATAGCTAACCTCAGTGGGGTTCTCATCTGCATAGGCATAGAGTAACATAGACTGGACATAGATCTACAGTGCATTGCATAAGAAGTTGCCTATTCCATGAGCCATTTATGATTAATAAATGGTTGACAAGCACTCTAGTCTCTCAAGTTGTGCCTACGTTGTGCTAGGTAGCTCTTATTGTGTTGTAAATAAACATCATATGCAATAGTATAAGGACATCTGCCTGTCAAAAATCTTGCTCCAAACTCCTGGTCATTAACTGGATTTTGAGTCCCCTTTGTTTTGTAGCAGTTCTATCGTTTTAAGGATTTTTTTTTTCCAATAGGATATAGAACATTGCTGTGGTATTGGTTTCCTTTCAGCCACAATAACTTTTTCAAGATGGGGCTCTGATATTGGTTGGGGAGGCCTCTTCACACCTGGCGTTCCAATTCATCCCTGAAATGTTCTATATTGTTGTGGTAAGATCTATGTGCAATCATGTGAAGTTCTTCTACACAGATATCGACAACATATTTCTGTATGGAACATGCTTTGTACTCTTTGTGTAGAGAATAGTTAAAATCCAAAGTCAGCATAAACTCTAATCCACTAACAGTGTCTTTCTGTATTCACGTTTTCAACATAAGGCTGCAGCCAGTAATTAAACTCATGGCAGACATATGGAACTTGTTGATGGAGTCTAGTTAAAGGGACACTATAGGCACCCAGACCACTTCAGCTCAGTGCAGGTCCCCTAACCCTGCAGTGTTAATTATTGCAGTTTTTTATACCTGCAAGGGTTAACTCCACCTCTAGTGGCTGTCTATTGTGGCTCTGCATGAGGACATCCAGTGTCACCTGAAACCCCATAGGAAAGCATTGTACATGGTGGAAGAACTAATGCGAGCGTGGCAAGTGCTGCGCATGCGCATTAGGTGCCCCCTGTCAGAGCATCGGAGGCCGATCCTGAACCAGCGCAGAGGAACATCGGCACTGGTATCAGGTGACAGAAGGGGCTTTTAAACTCTTCTGCACCACGGGGGTGGGCTGTCACAGACGGGGGCAATATAGGGAGCTATAGTGGTAGAAAAACTATTTTTCCCTTTAAGTAAATCAGTAACCTAAAAATAATATAACACAAAGAGATTTGTTATTTGCCCGTTATTGTTATTGGTTTTTAATGAAATAAAAATATATAATTTCTACATTTTGGCCTCATCAATACATACTATCAATGTTTTGTCTTGAAATTGTAACAATACTCCTAAGTGCTAAATTATGAAATATCTACCCTCGGTATCAAGCTAGGGAGTTTTGACATTTCAACATTAACAGTGGGTTTACTAAAGCAAGAATTTAAAGTGAATTCAAACTGGATTTCAATTTTAAGGTCAGATAAAGAGGCACTGATAAAGAGGCGCATAGCTGACTTAGAAAACATTTCTAGTTCAGTTATTTGGACCTTAAATTTGAAATTAACTATGTATTCTCACTTTTTTGAATAACCCAGTAAATACACCATGGTCACACCAACAACCCACAAGCCCATTAGTGACAGCTGAAAGATATTGTTCATAATGCATTCAATATCTCACGCATATTGACTAAAATATCATTGTAGCATTTTGAGTTGCAATTCGAGCCATACAAGGAAATTATATTTACATGTTCATCTTGAGATGGAAAGTGACTAGTAATTTTACCCGTAGGAGGTACCAATTCATGTTTTAGAGGTAATATATCTCCAAAATGCACAACATGAAAAATTAAACATTTCACATCAATCAATGGCATATTCAACATGTAAAGAAGCAAAGAAGTCAGCTTAGACACATATTAATTACAATTAGTTTACAAATCATCCATAATTATATTTTGGAATAGGCATGCTGGAAAACACTCTTTAAAGCGGCACTGTCATGCCGAATCCCGTTTTTTTTTTAACCCCCCTCCCGCCTCCACTACATCCAATCGACCCCCTAGTCACCCCCAAATGCCCCTAAGCCCCCCACATTACCTCTTCTTAATTCTTTATCTTCTGCCCCGATCTATATTCAGGGCGCCGCCATCTTTGTGTGGGTAGGTGAAGTCCCGCACATGCCCAGTGGTAGGTGAAGTCCCGCACATGCCCAGTGAAACACCTGGTCAATATGACCCCCATAATAGCACAAGGGAGATTAAAATCTCCCCAATGCCCCTACTCGCTATACCGCGAGTAGGGGCATGTCCACTAAACAGTGAGCAGCCTGTGGCTGCTCACTGTAAAAAAAAAATGGTAATAAGGGGGGGGACCTACTGTCCTCCCCCGGCCCCCACCCCTGAGCAGTGGGTGGGGGCCCTAATAAAACAATAAGGGGGGCCTACTGTCCTCCCCCCTGGCCCCCACCCATGCGCGGTGGGTGGGGGCCCTAAAAAAACAATAGGGGGGAACCTACTGTCCATCCCCCTGACCCCCACCCCTGCGCGGTGGGTGGGGGCCCTAATAAAACAATAAGGGGGGGACCTACTGTCCTCCCCCCCTGGCCCCCACCACTGCGCGGTGGGTGGGGGCCCTAATAAAACAATAAGGGGGGGGACCTACTGTCCTCCCCCCTGGCCCCCACCCCTGAGCGGTGGGTGGGGGCCCTAATAAAACAATAAGGGGGGGACCTACTGTCCTCCCCCCCTGGCCCCCACCCCTGAGCGGTGGGTGGGGGCCCTAATAAAACAATAAGGGGGGGGACCTACTGTCCTCCCCCCCTGACCCCCACCCCTGAGCGGTGGGTGGGGGCCCTAATAAAACAATAAGGGGGGGAACCTATTGTCCTCCCCCCCTGGCCCCCACCCCTGCGCAGTGGGTGGGGGCCCCTAATAAAACAATAAGGGGGGGAACCTACTGTCCTCCCCCCCTGGTCCCCACCCCTGAGCGGTGGGTGGGGGCCCTAATAAAACAATAAGGGGGGGGAACTACTGTCCTCCCCCCTGGCCCCCACCCCTGAGCGGTGGGTGGGGGCCCTAATAAAACAATAAGGGGGGGAACCTACTGTCCTCCCCCCCTGGCGGTGGGTGGGGGCCCTAAATGACCCCCCCCCCTCAAGGTGACTAGGTGTCCCAAGCCCCTAGTCACCCCCCACCCAAAACATTCTATCCCCTACCTACCCCCCTACCTAACTTTATTAGTAAAGTTGGCTGAAAGACCAATTCAGGTCTTTCAGCCTTTTAGTAGATAGCTCCCTGATACCGTGGGAATTAGGGAGTTATCTACTAAGCGGCTGCAAGATGCAGCCGCGGCAATGAATAGGATCGGAGTTTCATTCATTAGAATGAAATTCCGATACAAACAAAGTACCGAATTGCATCCTAACACCAATGGAGAAACTCTTCTCATTCTGTTAGGATGCAATTCGGCAGTTTTGCCGGCGTTCTGTCTAAGTGACAGGACGTTCGGCAATACTGACAGGAAGCATTGTGGGAACAGGGAGGAAAGCTAGGGATCATGGGAAAATTGCTCTGACCAGCGGAAATGAAGCACACTTTGCTCCTCCGCTGGTCTGAGCTGGTCAAGCGGAGAAATCCTCCATAAGACAAAGAGTCCCTACTTTGTCTTATGATTTTAAAGAAAACTAATGAAGACAGGAAGAAAAGAAGAACAGATCCTGAGAGAGGGGGAGAAGAGAAAGAGATTAAGGAAAGGTAAGTTCGGCATGACAGTGCCGCTTTAACAGATATAGGCCCCTATAACCTAACACACACCAAACAGAGTCAAAATAGCAGGACTGAAAACATAGTTTGGTATTATTTTTTTTTTATTTTTTTGTGTTGGTCAAAATATGAAATTCATTTTTAATTCCTGTCGCTTTATACCTTAGTGAATAGCCACCACTGTGTTTAATCGAGTGCACTTTTGGGATCCAATAGAAATATATATTAAGAATTTGAAACACAAAAAAAAAAAAATATTTTTCTGTTGAGATTTTCACAACTCCTGAGGTTGATTGCAAATTACATTTTTAATATTTTCAACAGCATTAAAACGTTCTAAGGTTAAAAATAAATATATATTTTTTTTAACCGTAGTGTGGTCCTTTATACATTTAGATTATGACCCCCTTATTTTAAAATTGAATACAATTGAATTTTTTTTTATTAAACATACCTGTGATCCAGTGCTAGGACAGTCTCTACTTTACAGCTTCTCTACTCGTGCTGAGATCATCAGTTATTATGATCTAGGTTCAATTCAGTGATTCCAAGGAGAATACAGAGCCCCTGTGCAGCAATCAACCCATTCCTCCAATCTAATGCTTCTGATAAAGAGGCCCTGAATTGAAGGGTTCTCAAAGGACTAGGGATCCTCATGCGGTTTGCGATGATGTTGAAGGTGAATGTCTTCAGGAGGAAGCACCTGTTGGAGTATTTTCTGAAAAATGTGAACATTGCTGTTTCTCTGAAATGACAATGTTTCACATTGCCACTGAAAGGAACCAGGGTCTATGCACCTAGACCACTTAATTAACATAAATTGGTTTTGGTGCTTACATTAGTTAATCATATTTTTGTGTTGCTCAGAAAAATATTTCATAATTCCTTATAAATTATACTAATATGGATATTTTACTCAAAAATACAAAACACTTGAATAAATCATATTTGTATGTTTTTAAGTTCTCGTCACCTTTCAGAGAGTTTGTTTTTTTGTTTTGTTTTGTTTTTTTGTTTAGTTTTTTGCTACAATAGAATTCAAAATAATTGAAGTATTACGTGATCTGATTTCTGTAGAGCATAAATGAAAATTGACCTTAATGTAAATGCTGTGCTAATCTGACAAAGTCAAAATAAAATGATTGCTTTAGCAATTCAAGGACCAGCTACATAGTTTATGCTTTCAATATGAATTATGGATTAATAGTAGGCTCTGGGTTAATTTCTAATTCACATAGCACTAAAAGTGATAATCATGGGCTTTACAAGGATTGAAAACATTCACTGACTCTCGTGTCACACACATTTTGCCATCAGGAACGGCTATTGACATTAATTTAATTATAGCAGTAGACATATTCATTCGTGACTCTAACTGACATATATTCATCTGGTTATCATTGCATCTCCTGATTGTGACCTCTGGTGACAATATGCTAAGATAGTTATTCTGGAGTACATACAGAGATATTATGTGTGATAATAATATTGTATATTTGTGTGTTTATTTGGTGCAAAGGTTATTAATCAAATTTCTCTATGAAAAACTAAAAGCCTGCCATGTGTTTCTGGTTAATGCTTTGACAATACCCTAAATATAGTTTTGCTTTTGTAGCTAATATATATGTATTTTACCTATTTCTGCAGATTTTTATACATTTGTTAGTGCATAGTGAGCCATTCCTCATTTGGAAGTTTGCACCTACAGGTATTGATGATTACCTATCTGTGATTACAATAGGTGGGGCAGGTAATATTGGCACATTGGACAATATTCCAGTGGAAGTAGCAAAAAAAAAAAAAAAAAAAATCCCAATAAAGGTACTAAAAATAATTTTAATGTAATCAAGGCCAAATAAGTAACACTGAGTCTGAAATTTTGCCCCAGCTTTAACCATAATGTATAGCAGATTCTCTTTTTTATTTATGCACATGCATACATTATAAAAGGAAAACAGACAGATTTTTAAAACTTCTTAATACAATCTTTATGTTATAATATGTCATATCTTTGATTTTTTTAAGTTCCTTTTTTTTATGTTTGAAGAGTTCCCTTGCCTGCGTTTCCACTCCCTCTTTCTGACAGCCACCTTTAAACAACTTCTGTCAGATTTTCAGTTATCTGACCCAGTTTCCACTATGTTGCCTTTCAGAACCATGTGTTCTATCCGCCTGCAAGATTTTATGTCAGGTGATTTCGAAAAGCAATGGACAGTTGCCAAATTATTAGCATTAAGTCAAATAACTGACAATTCAACTAAAGGAGCGTATATATGGCTGTCAGGAATGAGGAGTGGCAAAAATAGGCAAGGGACTAATCCCAAAATTACAGTACCTGTGATACTGATTAATGAAATATAAAAAGCATGCAAACACACTTATGAAAACTGTGCACAGACCTAAATTGGGATGAAAATGTATGATATAATTACTACAATTACAATTTCAGATATTTATATAGTGCCAACAAATTCTGCCATGCTGTACAATAGATAAAACAAAACAATTAACCTAACAAGCACAGAGAAGTAGGTCTGTATAATTAATGTCCATTGTCCACCTTTGCCCCATCAGAGAAAAGTGAAGCAGGTCTCATTCAACAATAAATCACCTATCTTATAACTTCAGATGGATTAATGACTTCTAGTTTAGTGAGTCAGTTTCAGCATTCTGGGCTTCTTCATATTTACTTGCCATCCTGGCTTCTGACCTATCACAAAAAAATGCTCCCTCTTTTCAATTATGCAACCACACTACCTTCTGGATACACCGGTAACCGACCACCCAGGTATTTAATGATTTACTCTCCCCTGTCTTGTGATTCTATAGCTTGTCTTGTAGAATAACCATTGCTGACCTGACTTAATCCTTTATTTTACCTCAATTTTAAATGATGTATTATAGAGTTGGTTATAGGACTGTGTCTAACTGGCTCTTACTCCCATTCTCTTCTGAACTATATTAAAGATTTGCTCACAATCTAACATAACAACCTTTATTAAGCACTTGGACTATTAAGAACCTTTGTTTTTGGTACAAATCTCCCATTACTATCCAGATGTTTCATAAAGCACATTATTTGCGTCAATAACTCTAAACCCCTTAAGGACACATGACATGTGTGACATGTCATGATTCCCTTTTATTCCAGACGTTTGGTCCTTAAGGGGTTAAACAAGTGTGTGTGTTTTATATGTGTGTGCGTGTGTGTGTGTGTATGTATGTGTGTGTGTGTGTGTGTGTGTGTGATAGACTTCCCAATAATAATAATAATCCTCTAAGTCAGAAAACATTTTGAAGGTGAATAAACCATATTGTTGAACTGTTTCTCTTGTTTAATAGTGTCAGAATAACTGCTCCATGTCTCTGAGCTCTGAATGTCTTCTGTGACTGTCTGATGTTGAGTGCATCAAATCTAAGGAATGGATTTGCTTTGTTATTTTCATTGTTGAGGAAACAAAAAAATGTACCTCTGATAAATTTTCTCTTTGATTATTTTAGTCTTCAAAGGATTTAAACCATAGTGAAAGGCTTTGAAATCTTCAGAGCAGAAGAGACACAATTTTTTTTTTTCCACGCATTGCAAAAACAGATGTCACGGTCTTTCATATTAAAACAGGAAGGAATGACTGCTAATTCCATCACAAACAAAGGGAATCTATTTATTATAAATGAGAAGAGGAATAGGAAATCATATTGTTTACTTCTGTAGTTCTTTAAATGAGATCAAGAGTTATGAAAAAAATGCTTTTAACAAACAAACCAAAATGTACAATTGGAAAAATTGTTACTCATGTTATGTCACTATTTTGACAAGTAAACATGAGAATTGCTTTGCCATGTGTTTAAATAATATCATTCTAACCTAGTACTACAAACAAAGCAATATTAATGTCTAAATGTTTATTTTGTGTTTTTTTTGTTTTTTTTTTATCTGGTATTTTAAATACTTTTCGTAGAAATTTTTTAATTTATTAAATACCATCTCGTGGGACATTTTGTTTATTAAACAGATAAAAAAGCCCTTTTCACAAGGGGCCTAAAAGAAAAAAGTGGATTAAAAAATGTAAATAATGCCGACATTTAGATGTATGTTTGTGCATTCCCCTAAGAAATACAGTTGATTGATTTGTAAAGGAAGATAATTATGATAAGATAAAAAATCTCCCCTTTTAAGAACATTAGATGAAGCATGCTGTTTGATTTTACAAACAATTGAGCCCTATTTTATAGATAATTGGGATAAATTAGTTAGAACGCAGTACAATGTCTGTTTTATTTCTAAAATATATATTTTTATTCTTGATAGAAACCTAAAATAAAACTAAACCAGTGATGACATTTTGACTTTTTATATTTTTGCTGCCTTCCTATCAGTGGCAGAACTGCAGGGGTCACTAAGGTCACGAGTGCAACCAGGCCTTCTGTGTTCCACCTGTAATCAGGGGCACAAGTGCTGACCACCTGCCTTAGGGTCCCTACGTACCCGGGATGCGAGGAAACTGTGAGTTTCCTGCTCTTCTTGCTCTGCTCCTTTGCTTGCCCTGCGGTGATGCCAGGAGCCGGAATATGACATCATTCTGGCCCTGGCATCACTAAACAGCGCAAAAGGGAGCAGAGCAAGAAGATGACAATCAGAGCAGCCACTTTGAACCTCAGGGACTGGATCCACTCCAGCTCTCCGAGAGGTAGGGAAACTGATTGGATTTAAATAAAAAAACAAATAACAATAATAATTTGTGAGTGTGTGAGAGAATGTGTGTGTGTCTTTCAGTGTATGTGCGGTCTGTCAGTGAGTGTGTGCAGTTGTGTATTTAGGATTTGTGCTTCCCTAGACAGGACAGTGCTTGGGAATCCCCCCCCCCCCTCCTTGTTTAAATTTTCCTCACCCCTTCCTATCAAGGCCGCACGTTGACTGACAGACGTTCACTCCCTGACAGACGCTCACTCACTGACAGACGCATACACTCACTGACCGACACACTCTCATATACACTGACAAACAATGACATACACACACACTATTACTTGGACACACACTGACAGACGCACACACTCACTGACAAACGCACACAATCACTGACCGACACATACACACTTACTGACCGACACACACACATTCACTCAGATAGACACACACACTTACAGACACACACACATACACACTTACAGACATACACACATTCACTTACAGACACACAAACATCCACTTACAAACACACATTCACTTACAAACACACACACACATTTACTTACAGACACACACACATTCACTTACAGACACACACACATACACACTTACAGACACATACACACATACACTTACAGACACATACACACATACACATTTCTCCCAACACTCACAAATGATTATTTTTTACATTTTATTTTAAACCCACCCAGTCTCCCTGGGAGAGCTGGAGTGGATTACTTACCTGTCGAGTGGGGCTGCTGGTCAGGCAGGCAGGGGGGCGGACAGGCAGAGTAGGTGGCAAGGGAGCTTTAATCTTCCTGCTCAGCTCCCTTGCGCACCGGTGAGTTATGCCGGGAGCCGGTCTGATGTCATATTCCGGCTCCCGGCTTCATTAAAAGGTGCGGAGGGAGCTGAGCTGGAAGAGCTCAGGTGAGTATTCTCCTTCGCTGCCCGCCACCTGCCTAAGGAGGGGGCTCAAAAGTGGCCAGCCGGCCAGCTCTTGAGCCCCCCAGGACACGAGGCAAGCATGTCTATTTAGAGGCTATTAAGAATGATGACGTATAGGGTATGATGCAGACTTTCTTGCTGCCATATGATAACAGAATATTATTTACTAACAAATGGTACCACAATATTTCAAAATAATATTCAAGCAAGGTATTTTCTGAGTTCTAACTGATATATTTAATTTTTGATTTTGCTTATGCAATGCATGTGTTGAATGCCTGTGAAACCAGCCATAACTCCATAATTTCTCTGTCTTAGCCTGCAGCTTTAATATTTGAATTTTGCCCTTATCTCTGGATACTGTAAATAGTAGGTCCTCTAAGGACTTTAAGATTATCATTTTACATTTTACTAAATAGTTAGATCACAATGAAACCCAATATGTCATTTCAATATTATATTAAATGTTTTTTTTATGCTCATTTTTATTTTTTAACATAAATTTATTAATTTGTATGGAATCATATTAAATGTGAGAATGCTAAATTGAAACAACTAAAGAAACAAACATTTTTATATCAATCTACTGATATTATCTAGAATTCATTTTTTTGTCTTTGCAATTAAAATGTTAGAATCCATATGTAACGAACGCTGGTATTTCATATACCCGTGCGTTTGGTTCCTCCCGAACTGCTAGGTACTTAGTGATTATAGATCGCAGTTCGGGCACTGAGTTGTACGTTCCCCAGGAATCCAAGTGCAACATACAAGTAAATTCCACTGTTCAGTGGTCACTTACCCAAACATCAGTCGAGACTAGATGAAGGGTACAACAACAACTCAATTTATTATGCCACACACGTCTTTTATGAATAACCCAGTGCAAGGGGTCTTCTACTCAACCAACCAGGGGTTTCTATCCCAGGAGCCTCTGTACCTGGGAGCCAAGGCGCGGGAAAAGGGACCTAGTCTCTTTGTCTCCCAGGCACAGAAAAGCCCGCCAAAATAGCCAGTGCCCCAAAAGTGTCCCCACCAACCTCAGGACTCCTCACACAAGTGCATTTCCTCAACCAGTCTCTGTGAAACCCTTGCACGGGAAGTGTCTCCTTTCAGGATACGAATGGTACCCCTGGTTGGCATTCATCCATACGAAATGGCGGCCACCCAGGGGAGCACTTATTAATTACTTCCCATGCGGTTTCACACTTATGTAACAGGTGCAAACATTCTAATTGATTGGTGTGAACATTCAAATGGGCACCGGGGTTGTCCCCGTTCGGGCATAGAACGGGTTCCGTTCGTATGAACCCTCCCGAATGTGGAAACAGGGCATGACACATGAAAAACGTACAAATGAATAGGCACATTGATGAACAGAGATTCTGCCAAAGGCACCAAGTCTGTAGTTTCGTCACACTTTATACTAAGAAGCATGGCTTAACTTGCATTTATTTATGGTAACAGAATACTCATCAAGGGTAGTTTATCTGAATACAGTTTCTTCAGTAGGCTTTAATAAAAAGGTTTAAGATGAGAGTGATAATTACATTTTTGAACCGTGCTAAATGACAAAATGTGGTTATTACATGTACAGCCACAGAGTGGTGGCCTGTGATCTAACTCAGCTGGCTAGGGTTACAATATGTCATTTTAGAGGACTTGGTTCATGGTAAGGTCAACTAAGCATTTGTTCTTCTGAGGTCAATTGAATTAGATCCATTGAGTTGGATAATATTCATATTTTCGAAAATAGAAAGGAATTTAATTATTGCCTCCCTGCTAGAATACTTTGATATTTTTACTATTTTGAAATGCACAAAGCAATATTATATAACAAAAAATTAATTTACCGTATACTGCCTGTATATACAGGACACAACACATTTCTGGAATAAATAGAAAAATATATATATTTCACATTTTAATTTTGTGCTTTATTGTAAATTGCTCAATTGATCTCAACGTAGAAAATCAAAGAGTAGTTTATACAAATGTTAAACATAAACAGTAATTAATATCAATTAATAATTTAAAATTGTATCATAATAAATAATATTTCTTACCTAAGGGGATTAGAGAATGTATTGGCACTTAATTAAATATTCATATTCTTCAATTTAGTACATAATCTGGCAGAGTCTTTCCAAAAAGGCAAGATGCAATTATATACAATTTGAAAACGCAAGAGTTTTTCTGCAAATGCAGAAATTATAAATGGCAGCTGTCATAACAGTAATCAAATATGGCATGAATATATTTTATGCTGAATACTTTAATTGATTGACCTTCAGCTTAGAAATATAAAACTGTGATAATTAATTATTCATTGTTGTTACATGTTTAATTAAATATACTGACCTTCAGCAAAAGATGAAAAATATAATTTAATCTTTGCACATTACATGCATTGTTGTCAGTTGATTTTCAGGAGCCTCTCTTATTTACTGAGTCAACTAAAAACACAAATCAATAAAAACTAACAAACATTAAATCAAGCAATGAACTCAGCAAGAACATTCTACTTAAAAAAATAATATAACTTCATATGTAAAAGGTTCAACGTACACTACATACAGTATCATGTATAGATCCATTATTAACCATTTCCAAAACGATTTATTTTCTTTAAAACAATAAAGATTTCCTTTACCGTGTCAATCAGTGGCATAACAAGAAATTGACCAAGAGAGCAGAGGTTGAAATTTACAACCTGTCAGGATTACGCATATATCTAACATGCAGAATTTAGGTCCCACAATACTATTTTAACAATTGTTAAAGGAAATCAGAAAAACTGGAAAGCCGACATGACCCCCCCTACCCCAAGACTACAGATGGAGTCCCCGTCTGCATCAATCCACAGCTATATGCAAACCCTTCAGGTCCTGCACGCAGCACAGTGAGGACAATATGGTGCCTCTTTGGCCTCTGAGATCTGCAGGAGACGGGGAGAGATCACAGATCTCTCCCCGTCTCCTACCGTCTGGACCATCACACAACCTGAATGTCTCATACTGTTCACTTCGCTCCAGAAGAAAGAGGACTTCTCTAATCAGATCATGGAAGTCAAGCAGATGGCCTGCTTGGAACTTTTTGAAATCAGAAGAGCAATCACAAATGTGGAAACAAGGGTGCCTACATCTGAGACTCCCAATGCACATCCATCAAAACCACTGTGGAAACCGCTTGGTCTCACACTTTAAAGATTCAAGGACTCAGATATCACTTGGAAAGCTGATGTAAAATACTACAAATTAGGAGATTTATGGAAGGGGAAAGCCTAGAAAATCTTATACAAATCAACACTACTTTCTTCAGCCACATTCAAACTCTCACATTGGTGTTGTTAGGATACACACACACTAAGATATAAATCCACACTTACATTATATGCTGCCTCTTGGATTTCCCAGCTAAAGCAGCCAACATGTTGAAAGCAAGGTCCTCTCGTGCATGGTGATTTGTGGACCAAGTTGGGGAAATCTACAATAACCTGTCATGAACAACTCTCCAAACCAGGAGACTTATGTGCCCTATTACAGATCTCCTTACCACATAAGGTATCCAGTACCATTGGAACTTTCCATTTGTGTAATCTGTAGACATCCTGACTTTTTGCCAGGTGATGCATATCCCGAACACCACAGTCCAATATTAGACAGAGCTACCGCTTCTTGATCCCTTGGTGTTTTTGCAGAAGTGATGAGACTCAAAGAATTACTTTCCTCAACCATCACTTTACAGGCAACACGAGAAGTAAATGTTGTGTTAAAAAACAGTGTTAACTAAGCAACAATAGAAAGTGAGAGTGGATTGTGGCCCTTTAAGAGAGAGCAAGAAACAAGTTTGAGAAATAGAAGTTACTCTGGAAGGCCTTAAACTTTCCTGAACAGGTGGGTGATGAGGGAATTCTTAAATGATTAAAGACTAGGGGAGAGTCTGATGGGGTAAGCATACTGATACAAAGGAAAATAACAAATTGCGAAAAAAGTCTTGCAAGAGCGAGTTAGCAGTAAGGGTGCAAGCAGCAGACAGGAGAAGGTCAACAGAGATTATATAACAGGGGCTAGAGTTGTTTAGAGCTTTATAGGTAAGGTTTAGCATATTTAATTGACTCATATAGGGCACTGTTTTATGGAGAGGGTTGTAAAAGTGGTAGGCTGCTGGCAAGAGCCTTTAAAATGAGACGGATGAAAACATATATCCCTAAAAATCTAACACAATGTCTGCATTCACAACACTCCAACAGGAATAGCACAATCATTCTGGCAATATTACGAAACACTGTATAATACCTGGGACACACCCTCACATCTGAATAAGTCTGATATACACCATGCCTGTGCACTTAAGTACAGTAAAGCGTTACTATGGTTCTGATGCCAGAAACTATTGCCTCTCCGAAATCCCCCACTACAATATAGAAACTTTCTCTAGCCCTTACAACAGCTAAAAATGGCAAAGGTCCAGACTCAGAAGGCCTTACAATTAAATATATTAGAATATAATTTGACATTCTGGCCATTCGATTACTTCAACTTTTGAATTCCCTGATTGAAGGCAATTACCTTGTTGCCCATGCCTTATCGGCTCACATCATGGTCATCCCAAAGGAAGAAAAGGATCCAGCCCTCTGCCCTAGGTATCGGACGATCTCCCTCTTGATCTCAGACCTGAGACTTTTCACCAAGGTCCTTGATCTGCATCTACAGCACTACATATCAACAATGATCAATCCGGACCAGGTGGGTTTTGTACCTGGGAGGGAGGCCAGAGATAATAGGCCTCCCTCCCATTTTATGAAAAAAAAAAATGGCATCTCTGCTACTATCCACAGATGCAGAGAAAGCATTCAACAGGGTGGATTGGTCATACTTGGGGGCAGAACTTAAAACAATTGGACTAGGACAGAATATGCTTTCTTGGAACTCAACCCTTCTTCATTGGTACCAAACCCCAGAGGAAATCTCCTTATACTCACATGAGGCCTCTCCCGAATGCTGGAGATGTGGCAAAGGGTTGGGCACACATTTCCATATATGATGGAGCAGTGACCTTATTCAATCTTTTTTGGAAAAACATGCAGAAGACACTTCTGAAGCAGGTGGATTCCTTCGTCCCGTTAACACCTGAAATTTTTCTGTTGCACCTTTACCCACATTCAGTACATAGTACTATAGCAGTATACGACATCATAATCGGCTGACGCTCTAACTAATACGTCTCCAAATAGAAGTTCAACTAACGGTCTCTGGGTGCAATTTCTTGTACATCCCCTTCCTCACCTTATTCAAGCCACTTCTCCTAACCCACATACTCTCTTTTATTCTCTCTTCATCTTTCACCGACACTTCCTCCACTGTATTTACCTTATACATTTTCAATATTATTCCTTCCCTGATGGTTGATGCAATGGTCACAGAGATCCACGGTTTGCACAGTTTGCTAGAATGACACTATACCACACTGAATGTAACTGTTCTAGTACTATCAGACTATTTGATTATTATTGCTAAAACTATGAATGTTTCTGTTCTCATTATTATTGCATGGATTATGTGATATGCACTTTTTTTGTGTACTGATATACTTTCAACCTGCGTATATGACTAAACTTCACTAAAAGTTGAATTATGAAAGAAAGAAAAATGACAAGCGCAGATATGTCTGTGCATGGGTTATATATTTCTAACTGTTCTGCGATAGGTTGATATAACCTTACAATATCTAACTATCGTCCCATATCCCTGCTCCCTTACTCATCAAAGCTTTTGGAAAGACTTGTCTTTACCCGTGTGTCTCACTTCCTTAATTCCAACTCTCCCCTTGACCCTCTTCAGTCTGGCTTCCGCCCTCTCCACTCTACTGAGACCGCTCTTATCAAAGTGACTAATGACCTAATCTCCGCTAAATCCAAAGGTCACTACTCCATATTAATTCTCCTTGACCTCTCTGCTGCCTTTGTCACAGTTGATCATGCTCCCCTCCTTTAAACTCTTCAATCACTCGGTCTCTGTGACTCTGTCCTCTCTTGGTTTTCCTCCTATCTCTCCCAACGCTCATTTAGTGTCTCCTTTTCCAAGGATACCTCCGCCCCTCGCCCTGTCTCGGTTGGAGTTCCCCAAGGCTCTGTCCTTGGTCCCCTTCTATTTTCTCGTTATACTGCCTCTCTTGGAAAACTTATTGCCTCTTTTGGATTCAACTACCACCTGTACGCTGATGACACTCAGATATACCTCTCCTCACCGGACCTCTCCCCAGCCGTCCTGCAACGTGTCACTGCTTGCCTCTCTTCCATCTCTGACTGGATGTCGTCACGCTTTCTCAAACTTAACCTCTCTAAAACTGAACTCCTTGTCTTTCCTCCTCCTAATACTGATCCTCCTCTCTCACTCTCCCTTCAAGTCAGTGATATCCACATAAGTCCATCACTACAAGCGCGCTGTCTTGGCGTCATACTTGACTCTGGTCTCACCTTTGAGTCTCACATCCAGTTTGTTGCCAAGTCCTGTAGGTTCCAACTCAAAAACATAGCCCGCATCCACCCCTTTCTTACACAAGATGCTACCAAGGAGCTTGTCCATGCTCTAGTAATTTCCCGCATGGATTACTGTAACCCTCTCCTGATTGGTCTCCCCAAAAGCCGTACTGCCCCGCTACAGTCTGTAATGAATGCTGCAGCTAGACTGATTTTCCTATCCAGTCGGTCCTCTCACACCTCGCCCCTCTGCCAGTCCTTACATTGGCTCCCTGTATCCTATAGGAGTCAATTCAAAGTGCTAACCCATACATTTAAAGCATTGAACAATTCCAGCCCCTCTTATATCTCTTCACTGATCCAGAGGTATGCCCCTCCTCGTACCCTCTGCTCTGCCCGCGACCACCTCCTGACCGCTGCTCGCACCCGTACGGCCAACTCGCGCTTGCAGGACCTCTCACGGGCGGCTCCTCTCCTATGGAATAACTTGCCTACTGCCATCAGACTCTCCCCTAGTCTTCAATCATTTAAGAAGGGCCTTAAAACCCATCTCTTCAGGAAAGCGTATGGCCTCCCAGAGTAATATCTCCCTTACATACCTGTCTCTTGCTCTCTCCTATGGGATAGTGCTTTGCTCTCTCCTCCAGCTCTGCTTCACTCCTACTTGATATTTCCTATCCTAATGTTTCTAATACCCCACCTCCTATAGACTGTAAGCTCATTTGAGCAGGGTCCTCTTCAACCTATTGTTCCTGTAAGTTTTCTTGTGATTGTCTTATTTATTGTTACATCCCCCCTCTCAAAATATTGTAAAGCGCTACGGAATCTGTTGGCGCTATATAAATGACAATAATAATAATAATATTGAAGGGGTCTGAGTTCTGTATTGCCGTCCAATTTTTCAACTGATTTTTAAATGAATGTTGGCAACAAACGTTTTGTGAGATTGACTAAAGATTGGCATGGGGTGACAAAAAAAAAACAACAGTAGATTTCAATATTTCTTGTATGAACCTCCTGTTATTAAAATATTTAAATAAATTATCTGCCAACACCATTAATGGTATTTTTTCAGTTACAGTGTATAACACAGTTATGTTTTAGCTGCTTAAGAGCTAAGCCCGGGAGCTCACTCAACTAAGCTCCATGTTTAAAGAATATGGTGAGCAACAATCAAGTGCTAATTACAATACTCTTTCCAAAAATGCAACATGATGGTTTTGCAGATAATTTATTTTCATTACTTTTGAAGTGTTGGTTTTCTGAATTTACACCAAACATACACAGGGTTATACACTTAAGTGAGAATTCATAGTGAATTTCAAATTTAAAGCCAGAGTATCCAAAATGAAAACAAAGCTGACTGAGAATTTTTCTGATTTGTCTATTTTGACCTTAAATTTGAAATTGACTTTGAATTCTCACTTTAGGGATTAAGCCTTTCTGCGTGTAGAGGGTCTTTATCGAGTGTGTGTAAGGGATTTAGTGTGTTTTTACAGAGTATGTAATGTGTTTGTTTAAGAAATATAGTGCATGTGTTTGTGTATCGTAAATTCAGTGTGTGTAGGGGGATGTAATGTGAATATAAACAGTGACTGAAATGTGTGTGTGTGTGCCTGTGTGTGTGAATTTGTGGAAGGATATAGGGTTATATTGTGTGAGAGGGGAGCAGTTTATTATTTTTATATTCATTTAATCCTTCCTGCTTCAAACCTTTGGAAAGAGCGAGAAGGCAGTATGATACCTGGAGGTCTGGTGGTGAGAGACTCTAGCCTGCACCTGCCTTCTCACAAGCTATGGCTGTGTAGTGAGCATTGCTGTGGTAACCCTTGACAAATCTTTGAAAGGTCAGGATTTCCAGGTGTCTCTCATAATACATACTGTGGAGGTTCAGACTAGGATCTTCTAGGATCCCCTCCCCCCCCCCACAAAAGAAAAATTCACTAGGATGATGAGGGAAGTAGTTGACCTCCCCACTGGAAGTGCCCATGGCTCTACATAGAAGGTGGCCCAAAAATAGGTATATAGTTAAATACATGAAATTCATCACAACATGAGTACACATTGACACACACTGACAAAGTGGCACTTAAGTTTTAGGTATTTAGATATCAAAAGAATAGTGGGGGGGAGATAAAATAATTATTTTTCTTTACTGTTATTGTGAATGATGACAGTAAACTTGATTCAAGAACAAATAAAGTGGATTCTAAAGCAGTACTGGAAGATTAAAAATACAAAGCAGATGCACAAAGCGTGGCATGAAGCATGACACTCCTCCACCAACACGTCTGACAATTTATCGTATTAGAGATAAATTTGAAGCAACGTTAGCAAAGCTTAATGCACCGAAATCTGGACATCATAGCACGTGTATGACAGAGGAAAATAAGATGAGAGACACTTTGACATTTGTGAACAGTCTGAAAAAGTCCACACAATGCGCATCTCAGCAGCTATCTAAACTGAGAACGTCATCTCTATTCCAAGGCTTTTTTCTTATATCAATCAGTCTAATTATTATGTATGCTATAGGTTATTTATCAATACGTGTTTTAAGAGTTAGAGAATAAAAGTTATATTTTAATATGCTATTGATGGAATAGATTTATGTAATTCTGGCTGGATTTCTCTCTTCTATGTTCTGGTTGCATTAATTATAACTCAGGGTTCATGCCCAATTATCCAGCCTTACACCTTCTCTCACGTATCATCTTTTTGGTCTGAGTCTGTAAACTGAAATTGAAGTTGTACTATCCAAGGCTGCTATTGAGATGATGTGTATGAGATGTTATGAGATGATGTGTAACGAAACCTCCAACAAACCAGACCTTCTTGATAAGATAATCTCTTCAGAAGAGGCTTCTTTCAAGGCCATGTGAACAGGCATAATTGTATGTATTGAGCAGCTTAAAATCCTCATTTGACTATCACATCTCAACTGGACCAGCCAGGCATCACTGTGCGGGGTGCACTGTCCAGCGAAGGTGTTGTAGGGCTGGTTTTCTTCGATAGAACTGGGGATAGTAACAATTATCTAAACTTGTTGCTTGATGTGGAAGTGCCACAACTCAGAACCAGGGCTAACTTTACAGCAAATGTGAAAGGTTTTTATGCTGTAGTGGTCAAACAGAGTAAGTATTACATTTTATATTGTATTACCATCTCTATGATAGAAATAAGATTCCGGAAATGTGTTATTGTATGAAATACATAAATTAAATATTAAAATAAAATGCTAGGTGTGGTATAGCATACATAACAGATTGTTTCATGCTCTTTATGTCAATTTTTATACTCTGTATTTTGTCTTCTTCACCTTATCAAACCACTTGGACTCACGTATGATCTAAAAATGTGTCTTTCTCAGAAATATAACATATTCCCAGTGAAATTATAAAGTTCCAATCTGGTCATAAGTTTTATTGGTGACTTTGCTTGCGAGTTTACTTGAGCTGACTCCTTAAGTTTCAAAAAGCTTGGCATGAACTGGTCCTAAATGTAATACTTTGCTAAAAATTGAAATCAAATATATAGAAAAATTACTTTGGTAGGAAATAGAGAAGAATAAAATATAATCATGCTCTCATATAGTATATATGGTGAGAACCATAGTTATAGTGCATTTGTGAGTTTGTGCAACCAGGAAATTGAACGTGGATAGATTGTATCCTGTCCTGAGAAAAAATCAAATCGACCATTGTTTTATATATTTAAAACTTCCTCTAAGTTAACAGTTTATTTTGCTCAATAAATTAAGGCATTTGTTATATTCTTTCATCAGATAGAAGTGTAAACAATATAAATTGGCAAAAATCCAAAAAATTGATTTGCTCTTTAGATGGATAGTAGTTCCCTTGAACTCACTTTACACAGTGTGTACTAAATGAAAAGTCTTATTCGGCAGCATAAATACATACGAATAAAACAAATTACCACATAAGTTTAAACAAAAAAATAAAATACAAAACACAGCTATATTAGATTAGATGCTAAATATCCTTCCTCTTCTAACACTTGGCATCAGTAAGAGGGGGGACTTTGTCTACACTGTAGCTACACAAATAGAACAGAATCTCAGTGAAGTGGTCTGGGTGCAGTGGTCCTGTCCTTTTAACCCCTTATATGTGAAAAATTGCAGCTTTTTAAAAACTGCAATGTTTACATTGCATTGTTAAATTCCCCTCTAATGGCTGTCTTTCTGACAGTAAAATCCTTGGATGAGTGCAGTACTTTCTATGCATGGTTATGAGGTCCTGAATACTCCTCTATGATGCCTCCTAAATGACGTAGTGGGAGTTGCAGAGGTGAGGGAGTATCTGTGCTGGAAATAGATAAGTAAATCCCTTTATTTAATTAATTTTTATGACAATGGGGGTATAAATACATGCATTTAACTAGGAACTGGGACAGTATTGCTTTAGGAATACAGATTTGGCCTCATCTCACCTAACCTAACCTTATCACTAACTCATATCATTATCTAGGAAAGTGAATATACTGCAACAGAGAACTCAAATACAATGTATAGTAACACATATATATTTAATATCAAACAGTGAAAGAAGACTACTGAGATTAAGCTTTATTTTCAGATAGATGTGCCTTCCTTTTCTGATAATACCATTTATCATGAAAATGTAACCCATATGTCAATGTGGCGATATGTAGAGACGTGACAGTGTACACTATGAGTGGTTTGGTTCGAATGTGGATGGCATCATTCATACCTGAGATACTCATCTCTGCCTTTTGGTGCCATATACATCAGAATCTTGAAAGTATGTCCAATCAAAATTGATAATCCTGACAGGATTATTTAATTTTTTTATAAAAGCTTAACCCAATATCGGGGTACCACAGGCTGAAGGGCCTGCTGCAGCTAAATTGTAACTTGACTTGTCTGAAAATGTTTTATAATTTTTTTTTTTTACTTTTCTTTTTCTAGCTTTCTACTCTATCAAAATATTTGCATTTAGTTATATCACCACCGTCTGCTAAAAAAAAAAGTAATCCAGGTTAAAGTACACAGTCTTCTGCAAAACACAAAGTTTACTTAATTACAAATTCAACTTCTTCATTTCACCTTCTTTTAAAAAGAAAATTTGCAATCAACTTGAATAATCTTTTTGCTAACAATAAATGATGTAGACATATTATCTATAAAGGTCTGTGTATACAAGCTTGCACAGAAATTAATTGAGTTGACCTGCTATATTTATAGGTATATGCAATAATCATAGATCCTTTTAGTAACTTAATATAAAAATTCTTTCCGGATAATTAAAACCTTTGATTTTTGTTAATTAATATTTTGGCCAATCTCCAAAGCTTTTTTTTTACAAACAGACATTTAAACCTCAGACATTCAAAATTCATATTAAAAGACGAGAGAAAGGATTGCAAACATGCAAAATGATGTATATATATATTTGTGCTCAGGGACCACAGCCAAGAAATTGATATTTGATGTATATACTCACCAATTGTGAAGAATATTGGTTGTGGTATGTCTAAACCAACAAGCTTGTCAGGCCTGTAGAAAGACAGCAAAAGTAATAATGTGGCAAAATGAACTTTATTAACACTTTTATTAAGCACTTTGTTACCTATTTTATGTTTCCCAATTTTTTTTAATTATATGCTTTGGCATGTTGTTACTCGAAGCCGCTGAGACCACCCCTATTCTGTATGATTAACCTGTAAATAAGTTGGGATTAAGGCCTAACTGAGTGAACAAGATTTAAATATAGATCATTAGTTTACTTTAGGTGAGGGATACAACATGCAGTTGTAATACCCAGTTACCTGGTGGTTTACCTATCAAGGTTAGAACATATTTATCTAATTGGGCACTAATTGTTATCAAATTGATAGTACTGGATTTCAACTGGAGGTCTGGTTTAATTTGTTTTCTCATTGTGTAGTGATAGTCTCTTCTAATAAGACCTTTTTTGTAATGAGACCATTTTTTGCTAGGGTGTTATTACTCATTACTGTCAAGTATTTCAGTCTGACAAAACCATAAAAAGCCAGGTATAATGCTGTTTTAATGATGGAGTTGGTATTTAATTTAAATATAGGGATCTCTGACAACGCCCGGGACCTTAGACTATCAATGGGGAGTCTTTCCCAGGATTGAGGAACAATCAGCCTCTGTAACCCTCTAAGCGTGCATCTGACTATACAATGTACAATACAAATGGTCAAGCACTGGGTAGTACATGTTTGGCGTAAGGTAGGCAGAAACACAACCCTGTCAGGAGTCTTTCTTCTCTAGCTACAAGCAACAGACTTGAGGTAAAAATTGGTGTGGTGCCTTGAATGTCCTTAGATTTAGATAGATGAAATGATCAAATTTGGACAGGAAAAAAATTAATAATGCTCTTTCAAGTGGGAGGCAATAAAAATATGTGTACTTACACTTTCTGGAGCTAGGGTCTAGCACTAATATATGCACTTGGTTCCCCATTTATACATAGGCTTGCACCTTCTGCTTCATATAAGATTCTCAACAGGATATGACACAAACCAAAAAAATAAACTAATAAGGTTCAGTATGTTTGTTGGTAATAGGTGAAAACTAATTGCAAAGATTAATTTCAATGTAATTACCCTTACACTACCATTAGTGTAACAGAATCAGAATTATCAGATCTCACAGGACAAGCCTGGATTTTGTCCTTTTTAGAGCAATTTGGTTTTGTATATTTTTATTTATTAATCATTGCATTAAGCTTTACTTATCCTTAAAGAGTGATTGTAGATCGTCATAAAAAACATGAGGGAGCAAGGAGGGTGGATATTTTACCTGGGATCAGGTGACTGGCATATAACATCCTGTAGTTAATATTGGGTGGATTGTGATATTAGGTAAGAGGTTTGGAGACCCAATGCTCAAGATGTTCTCTTATTTAAGAGTGAGACTGTTCCTACACAAAATATTAAAGAATTATTATGAGTACAAAGAAATTCAGTTTTACTTTGTCACGTTGGCTATAAAAAAAATGCTAATTGACAGTCTATTTGACAAACAAATCCCATCAATGTTGATGGGGAACCAAGACAAACAGATTGAAAAATCAGTGTTTGAGCTCATAATAATGCACATAGGAGTGGTGAATGGAATCATATCCAACCTCCAGTGTGTGGTGCAGGAGAGTTATTTTAACATGAATATATATATATGTGTATATATATATATATATATATATATATATATATATATATATATATATATATATATATATATACACACATATATATATATATATATATATATATGTATATATATATATATATATATATATATATGTCTGTATTTATTGGGAAATGTACTAGATCATTACAATATCATCTGGCTACTGGGAAACCTAACATGAAAGACCAATTTGTTTTCTAAAATATTGCTCATTCAACCTAAACCCAAAATACACTATTAGTTTGTGTCTGAGGTTGCAATTGTTTACTTTATGTATCCTGTTTTGTTATTTGTGCTTAGAATAAAGATATTCTGCCTAGTCACATCTGATGTAATTACTGGATCATCTTCTACAGACCACTTAGGAATGCGGTTTGTAGTGCTGTGCTTCTTTTGGGTAATGGTGCTTACCAAGTAATTCTATGGTAACTGAATAATCTGTTTTATTCTCCTTGCTAGAATCCTATGCTTTTGCAAGTTGGCTCTGCTTCTACTATACATTATTCAAAGGGAATCTTAGCTGCAGCAAAATGTCTTTCATGTATAAAGTCCTTTATAAGATCTGGCACATTCTAGTTAGTTTATTTTTTGTGCCAAGAGGTCTGAACATTTCTCTGTCAAGCAAATGTATTTTAACATAATAACAAGATGTAGTTTTCCCATGGTGGATTGGAACAGAACAAACAAGAGAATTGATTTCCTTTTCGCTCATTATATACTTGCGCAAATAGAACCATAATGTCTACACAAAAGGTAAAGTTCCAAAAAAAAAAAATTGACATTAGTATATAAAATGTATATGTAAAACACAAAACAAAAAAATTGTAGGGTGCGTGTAGACAGTGTAAAAGCAAATTATATACTCATCAATTGAGTAATTAGCTGGTATATCCATGTCAAACTGAGATATGCATAAGTTCAAAAAATGCATAGTAGTGCAACCTGTGCGCTAACAAGCAAGTGTAAATACATGCAAAAAAAGTCTGTATTCTGTAACAAACAAACAAAAGAACAGAGAGGAGGATGCAATACCTGTTATAAAGAATTGAATACTAAAGGTGTAAAATAATTCCTGTAATAAGACTTAGCTTTGAATAGATAGAGTTAAAAAGTCCTATAAGGACTTAGACAAGAACTGACCACAACAAATAACAAAATAGTACTATAGACAAAAAAAGGCGAAAATACAAACAGCTATAAAAACAACTGTGGCTGTTCTACTGGTGGCAATGAATTGATGAATGCCACCGATAAATATTATTAGAGTGTGTCTCAAAATGGTATGCATGGATCAAATGCCTGTGATGGTGGTCTTTAAGAGCTTTTCAGGGAAGCTCCCATCCTACTCGAGCATAATGCTCTGCCCAGCTGTTCCCACCTCCTATAAACTCTGATACAGTACCAGCACTTTATTTAGTCTACCTCAATACAAAAAGAAAGCGTCTCGATCCTCTTTTTCTTACAGAGCACCACAATTATGGAACGACCTCTCGCACACTTTCAAATCTTCCCCAGGCCTAAAATTGTTTAAGAGATCCCTCTCTACGTACCTCAAAACAGAATGCACCTGTCATGGTTGATTATATATTTCCTACCTGCTCATGTTACATTTTTTATATATTGTGTATTAATATTGTTTTTGTATTTTATTGTACCATAATGTATCAATGCAATGTTTTGTGGACCCAGGACATACTTGAAAATGAGAAAAATGTCAATGTATCTTTCCTGGTAAAATATTTTATAAATAAATAAAATAAATAGATGAGCATTATTGGACATAACAACGTTATGTGGAATGATCGGGATTTGCCTCGCTGCATCAATCAAATGTTTTTCATAGAGAAGTATTGAATCCAATGATTCTCTATGAGAAGCATTGCTTGAGCACTCAACTTCCTTATGGAATGCGTGAGGACATCAAACTTAAAAAAACTCAAACTCGGTTCTGGATGAGGAAGCAGCATCTAGTGGCTGTCAGGCTAGCAGCTACTAAAGGTGTGTTTAGGCCTCCAATTCAAACATTACTGTATCTCCAAATAAGCAATGTTTTACTATCCAACCATTCCCTGCAGAGAGCCCCTGGAGGATAAATTTCCAAGTATGTGGGTTAGTCTCATTAGCACACGCATTCAGTTGCTAGAATAAGGATACAATGGTCTTCTGGTAGAGGTATGCAATGTTTAAATATATATACTGTAAATAATTTCCCATTACTTTAGCCTAAGTAATGTGTATGTTTTTTTTTTGTTTGTTTTTTGTTTGATTTTAAAACTATGTGTGCTTTGAAGCTGTTTAGTTCGTGATTTTTTTGGAGCTTGTATGTTGTGAGTGCAGTCCCTCTTTCTCATATATATATATATGAAATTTGAAATAGAGAATTTTAAGTAATAATAATGTAATTCTCACTTGTAAATCCTAATCCAGGTTATATAATAGCTAACATTAACAAGTATATGCCTTAAAACTTAGGTCTGTGAACTCAGATAGAAAAAAAAAAAAGAAAAAAAAAAAGAAACATTTTTCTCCAGTAGATAAGAAGGCAGACTACTCCTGTCTTTAGAGATCATTCTGCAGCTGATATAAAAATAGCTGTAAATTATTTGCAACACCATCTGGGCTTATACAGAGATAGTAACTCAAATAAACACATTGTGCTCTGCCTTGAATAAATCACAGCAATTTTAAAATTAGTTTAGTATTTGAAGTGGAGCCAATCTAGTTCCCTTAACAATTGCATAGATTGCCTAGTCAGCATGGCATGAGTCAAAATCCTGGCAGTTAGCCTCCTGAATGTGTTGGATCCTATGAAGAGTTTTCTCAGGAAGGCAATAAATCCCAGCATCTCCATCATAAAGCTCTAACCAAGTTGTTAAAAACATGACTTACAGTTCAACAGAAGTCGCTGTTACCAGTGGAAGAAATTTTGGCAGCGATCCACAAAATGTTTGAAGAACAAAGCATGACTTCCTGTGACATTGTAAAACTTAACACAATGTAAGATGTAATGGGAATATGTGGATGTGCAGACATAAAATGAGATTTTGCAATTATGCATTCAGAACAACTATAATCTGCCTTTGCAATGTTAGTAAAGATGAATGCCACTGCATATGTTTAATGTATTATGTCAAACATCCCTGGTAGCGTTTGAAAGCAAAAAGCTAAATGTATTAGCAACAAGGCTTCTTTTTTAGTTCTTAGATGTAAATGTATGTGGTTTGCATTAATTTACAATGCGGACGCTGTAACAATTTACAATTGTGAGGTCTCTACAATGATATGTGGTGTTTTTAGCGGTGTCAATAATATGGTAATTGTCAGATTGCGTTGGGTCATCAATCTGTAAAAAATATCCTAGTAAACATAATACTTTGCAAACACCCTGTTACAATTCCACTCATACTATGTTACATGTACTAATGCAGTCAAAACCAATAATGTATAGAAAACAGTCAATGCTCTCAGTGCGACGTAGATGTTTATTTAAATAGAAGTTCCATTGTGATGTTTTCCTAAGTGGATTATTTGTTTTTGTTCATAGTCATGGACTTTCTATACAATTAAGATAGAAATGGTACATTCATCTTCAAATAGATTTCTACAGCCATCAGAGCAGGATAGAGTAGAAGATGAGAAAATAATTTAGTAAATGTGCATAAAGGAAATTGAAAAAAAATGGAAATCTAGGCATGGTAAATCAAAAATACTCAAGAACCATCAGGAACAGCAGCAACATGTGAAGATAAATGCATTAAGAAAAAGTGACCATGATGAATAACTATGACAGAATTATTTCTAATTCACTATACTGTATTACTAATTTTACAACATGTAAGAACTGCATCAGATACTTATAGAATACTATTGCCCCCTATGTAATACTTATTTTAGAATTTTACCTATTTTTTTTCACACCGCACACTGTTTTCAATCATTCTACTTTTTTTTAATCTGTAAATCCATTTTTCTACCTCTTCCTCAGTCTCAGTTTCATCTTATGATTCTAAATACCATTATTTTCAGGTTTTTTTCCTATGAACCCATGACATTTGACAGAAAGTTAAACACAGTGGATAACATCTACGGTGGGAGTAAGCTGACCACCACTAAGGATTACTCCATCAACATACCATATGCAAGCTGTAGTGGTTATGGTGCCAGGAGTGTCCTTCCATTATAAGTAGTCAAACATTATTTGAATGATTTGACTTCTTACATGAGGTTTACCTTGTGCTCCAGTGCATGAATTAGCTAATTTCCTGAGAGAGATCAGCAGACATCTCAGACAATGAGGTAGCTCTGTAGCCGCAGTGTAAATGAAGTCAGATTTTATACAAGCCTGAAAAAATATTTAACAAAAGATACATTTGTGCTGCTCTCAACTCCAGCCCCTGTTGCTTGATCAGGGATACAATACAGAATGCAAAATTCAAGGGAAAACTTAGAGTAGCTCTACTATGGATGAACATTCCTGCTTAGGCACTTCTGGCTCTCTGGTACTAGTAGTTAAGGAGCATAGCGGACCCTGGGTAAGAAGTTAAATTGTTCAAAAACAGTTTGACTACTGCAATGGTAGAACACCAGGGCACTGCAAGCACCATACAGCACTACAGCAACATGTAGTGGTTATAGTGCTTCTAGTGTTCCTTTAACATTACCAGTATAGGGATGCCATATGGTCAATACCTAGTCAAACACTCTTTCAGTATGACCTCCCCACTTACAAATACCCTGCATAAAGCAAACTAAACTGCATAAGGCACTATATTCTATAGACATATTAACCAGCAATCTATCTAACCTATCTAAACAATCTAATCTAAATTGTTTAACCACAAAACTCTTTTCTGCACACAATCATAAAAACAGACAATGGAATCTTAAATTGTCCTAAATCCATATGCCTACTCTTGGAATAAATGAGCATCATGTGAACCTTAGTAGTTTTAAGATTAGTTGCCGTCCCATGACATCTTTAGTAAACAGTTCTCTGTTGTATATTTATATATATATATATATATATATAACATATTTAAAATCTGTATTTGAATTGACCCACTAAGATTTTCAAAAGAACTATATCTCTGCAAGTAAGCAAGTACTACAAAATATCTAACTTTCTGACCCCACTTAAATCTAACTTTCACTCCAACTATTTATCATAATGATAAGTTACTGAAGCCATGTTCAATGAGTTTGCTAAAGTATTTTGTACTGTAGACCATAACATTTGTTTTACATATTTATAAATGATCTTCCCATGGCTTGAGACACTTCAGCTGAGCATAAGAATGTAGATAATACCATAATCTACACTAAGAAAACAAATGTATTAATTTATTTATTAACATAATTCTGTTTTAAAATAGGATTTAAGTAAGAAAAACTCAAAACTCTCAATTCTAATTTGGTACAAAGAACAAATCGTCCAAATTAGGTAATACCAAATTAAACGTGAAAAATTATTACATTTTATATATTTTGTATAAACATATGTATCTTGGAATGGGTCAAGTTCTCATTAGAATCTTATTTATAAACGCTCATCTATACTCTATCCTAGAATTCATATTTTGTAAAGAAACATATCCTGTTCACAGCCTGAGAAAAGGAAATAGTCATGGTAAACTAGCAGGAACACTCGGATAGATTCAAAGTCACAAATGGAGGAGATTCAAACCACATGCTCCCTGACATATGGATAAACTTGGCCAATCAGGCAGATCTTTGATCTTAAAACAGCCCATAGTGTGGTAGAACACTCCCTTTGAGCTTGCACTCTAGTAGCATCAGGTCTGTGTTAGTCGGATGGGGAGATCCTTTGATTCCCCTTTGTGACTTCTGCCCAATGCCATTAAGACCCACATGTCATATGTCCACAAGGTCATGGTTTCGGCCTGAACTACTACCCATCATTGTGATATGTTATTTTCTTTCTACTTCATATGTTTGCTTATTTTGTCATATTTTTAAACACTTTCAAAACTCCCATATTACCTAATCAACTCAACCGTACTTTAAACATCACCTATAACTTAAAGTATACTTATATCACCTTACTCTCTATTCCTGGTTACAACAAGGGAGCTGTCATGCATCCTTCTCCAGAGTTGAAGAACAGTGGAAGCTTTTCCACAGAGGCAGGTGGGCCATGCCTCCCACATTGTTTGTTGCATTAATAAAATAAGAAACATTAACTCTATACGTTTAGGATTTATGGTAAGTGTTGAAAAAAAAACATGTCTCTCATACATACTTTTAATAATTAGTTTTGTAGTTTCCTTCCCACCTTTACAGATGCCTGGGGATGCTGCTGTGACACGGAGCAATTAATTAGGTCAATACGTTTGGGTATATTTAAATAAATGTCCCATTCTCTGGGTATTGACATGCTTAATTTACTGTAATAGGATATCTCACATCAACAATTGGTTTTTCATTGGGCCATCTGGTCCAGGACACCCAAAAGGATAGGGCAGGGAGTCAGACATCTTTAAAGTGGTTGCTGTTTCTCAAATACATGGACATATAGAGTAATGGTGTTGAATAGTGTAGGAGTAAGGTGTTGAGATGGGGTAACATGGACAGAGCCCAATAAGTCAAGGGGTATAATCTAGTACCCCATCATGTGTTTATGCACCACTTATCACAAATTCTGCTGAGTACCCTATCAAATCTTCCACATACCTGCAATTTCTACATAGAACTCTCTCTATAGCTTAAACCGACCCAAAACTGTAACAACAGCTAATGGTTTTCTGTCTATGTTTAGATTTTGTGTATGTTGCATGTGTAATCTTATGACAAGATTGCATTGTTTGCATGTTGTTGTTTGCATGTCTCATGATGTACTTGAAAACTAGAGAACTCAGAATGTGTTCTTAATGGTAAGACATTTCCTAGATAAATAAATAAAATACTTTTTAACAGGGACAAGACTTCAGATACACTTTATGACTGTGCCTTCTATAAGGCTTGCACACTGCCACTACTAAAAATTTATTGCATCTTTATTTGAGGTGATAAGCATTGTGTCAAATTATCACGGCACTTCTGAGCCATAAATGAGCACCAGAATTAATATGCTATAATCATTTATTAAATCATTTGCTCTCACAGATAAGCTTTTACATAGATTTCCATGGTTTTCACTGTTGTAATAATTTCAGATGATTCACAAAAGTGTCCCACAAATCTAACTCCTCTTGTCAAAATCATGCTTCTGTAGACTTTAGTTTGCCCTTGGATTTACCATCCTGCCAAGGAGTTATAGAAAGCTTAGGAAATTAAATGGATATTAATTAATACTTTAGAACACCAAGCTGGCAATATTTGTTAACTTTCTCTTTTGCATATTTATTTAACATCAGTTATAGACATGCAATAATAAAGATAATGTAACAAGGGTGCAGATTGTAATGATAATTTAGTAGATGCATAATAAGCACTAGAATTATCTTTTCACTCAAATAAAAAAATATATATAAAAGGTTCATATTTTATGGGCAATAGGTACAGAAGTACAGAATGCAGGACATGAATTTGGTTTTGGGTTCATATTCCAAAGAAACTTTAATGGGTTACTACAAACACCATGATCACTTCAGCAATTTGAAGTGGTCATGGTGCTTAGAGTCTGCAGTATTTTGCTATGAAATGCTGCACATATAGCCTTTAACCCATTTGCCGGACATGCATATCCTCCTCCAGTAGCAGCATTGGGCCATCATTAGCAAGCCAAAACAAGTGTTCGGGGCATTACTGTGCCTACTGCATGTCTTTGATATGCATACACAGCATGTTGGTAAAAGTTCTCCAAAAGCAGCACGTCTCCCTTTCTCCATGCTGCCCATGTCCTCACATCAGCCTGTCTTCCCTGACATCTCTCTCCCTGAGTGACAGCCACTAGAGGCATTTAAACCATCACATTATTACTTCATAAGTATAGTACAATATTTTCTATAGCTACAAAAATAAGGATCCTGGAAATAATTAACTGTTTTGGATTTTGCCATGGTGGCCATTTAGGTGACCAGCCAGAAAGAAAAAAAGTATATTTACTTTCCTTTTTCTCCCTCGCAGCACTGGTCTCTGTGTTGTTGTCCCACCTCCCTGACAGAGATCATCAAGATCGATTAAATCATCCAATCCAATGCTTTCCAATAGGAAAGCATTTGGAGGCTAGTGCACATGCAAGTCAAAACACAGCGCTAAGTCCATCAGATGGTTTCTTTGACACCATATGATAGAAATTGCAGAATTTACTCTGCTTTTTCTGTGGAAGCGCCTCTAGTGGCTGTCTGGGTGACGACCACTAGAGGCATTTAAACCATGCATTCAAAACATTGCCGGTCTTGCACCCAAACCACTTCATTGAGATTAAGTGGTCTTGATGCATGTATTGCCCCTTTAAGCTAAAACAGACTTTTTATTTCTACTTATTTACACACACACACATATATATATAAAAAGGTAGGAAACAGGAGCACTCGCTTGGATTTTTCAAATGTGTATTAACCGTTTAATCACAAATCAACATCAACGTTTCGACCCTTCAGTGTCTTTATCAAGATCATATATATTAATTTCTCCTGTACAATTTGCATTGATCTTTGGTGAGGAGTTTTTGGTCATTAAAGTGATTATTTGGCAATGTAATCACAATTACACTGTCAAAAATAGCCAGTATTTAACATTTTCTCAATTGATTTGTGTTACCATATATGTATTTGTAATTATATCACGTAGCAAGACAATGATTCTCTTGCCAAATTCCTATATTCTTTTGATCTTATATAATTGATATACTGCATATTATTAGTGATGTTTCTGGAATAGATCCATTGTATGTGAATCATTTCAGTAGAGAAAGCGCATATCTATGCTTTAAAGAATGTTATGCATAATGTATTAAGATGAAGTGTCACACATGATATGTGCATAAAAAAAATAGTTTTTTTCTTCTTTATTATGCTACATATATTTTCTTGTAAACTATGAGTAACTTGACATTAGATATAGTTTTATATGCCTGTTTACTGATTCAGAAACGAACCATGAGCAAACATGTCCCAAATCAAATAATGCAATTTTGCAAGAAGATTTAATTTTCCATTTTGCAATTTACCTAGTAGGTAGTGACTGCACTGTATTCTTCTGTGTCTGTCCAACTTCTGCCTATCTCCACACACTTAGTGTATACTATGTATGTAGAGGGCACAAAGAAAGAATCCCACTACTGAGATTATGCAGGAATTACTAAACTAGGAAATGTCAGAAATAAATGAGGGTATTTCAAAATGTAAGACAGAATTTGAAAAATACACTTCTAAATTAAGTTTGTTTGCAAAATTTTTTGACCAACATTTATATAGAAACATTTTACTACTGCAGAATATAGATGATAACACACATCCATTGACACCAACTAACATACATCCAGGCACACGCATACCCACACCTATACACATATCCATAGAGACCTGTTAAAAATACAGAAAAGTCATAGTTTGATTATTCCTCCCTCAGATCCCTACTGCTCTGTCTTCCCTGGTATCTAGTTTTGAGGAGCAGGGCAACTATTAATTGGGCAACACAGCTTTACTCTTGCTATTGATTGGCACACAACATGCAATTGGAACTGAAATAAAACCTTATAGAATTTGTTGTTTGTCCGTCTCAGAGTTATCAGTAACTCCGCCACAGTGCACTGTTTGGGTATGGTGCTTAAAATATAAAAAATCAGTAATAATTATACTAATTTGTTAAGTCCCCCCTTCCTTTGGCTTATGTTAGGTCAGGGAGGGGAGAATGATGATCACTGGTGGTCCTCTTGGGCATTTTGCATCATTAGGTGCTCCTTCATGTGGTGCAAGCTGTTGGGAAAGTATCACAGCATTGCTGTGGTAACCCTCACCAATTCTCTGATCACTTAAAGCTCCCTGGGCTCCCAGTAGTACACAGGGTTGGACGGTGAAGTAGTTGCTTTATCTCCTTGCCTGCCGAAGTACCCTTTCCTCGTGCTCAGCTCTGAATGGGCCAGCATTGGAGATTCTGTGATCTCCCTGGTTGGCCTTGACCTGTGGACATCACGGCCCACTGGGCATTTGCCTGGTTTGCCCGATGGCCAGTCCAGGCCTGTTGGACAACCCAACTGACATTGTGGTGGTAGACAACAGAAAACTGCAGTGATGGTGGATGTGGCAAAACCAGTGACCATAACGTCAAGAAGAATGAAATTATGAAGGCGGACAAATAAAATTTCATGAAAGAGGAGCAAGAAAGGATGTGGAAGTTAGTGCAGTACTAGAGGAGGAGTGACAGGACCACTCAGGTGTGTAACCTACCACTGGGAGGGACTCATATAATAAGGAGGGGATTTAAGCACAATGCTACACTTTTATTTATTTACTGTATCTCTGTGTATCGACACAGAGATTTGCATAGTAATCACTATACGGTTATGATAAAGGACTAGTGTTGTCGCGAACCCGAAATTTTCGGTTCGCGAACGGCGAACGCGAACTTCCGCAAATGTTCGCGAACTGGCGAACCGCGCGAACCGCCATTGACTTCAATGGGCTGGCGAATTTTAAAAACCACAGGGACTCTTTCTGGCCACAATAGTGATGGAAAAGTTGTTTCAAGGGGACTAACACCTGGACTGTGGCATGCCAGAGGGGGATCCATGGCAAAACTCCCATGGAAAATTGCACAGTTGATGCAGAGTCTGCTTTTAATCCATAAAGGGCAGAAATCACCTAACATTGACACCTGTCCTCAAAGCCCAGCCCTGATACACACTGACACAGAGCAGAATAGAGACTGTTCCCCCTACATAGGGTCACTTGGCAGATATGGATTGACACCTGTCCTCAAAACCCCTGATACACACTGACACAGAGCAGAATAGGGACTGTTCACCCTACATAGGGTCACTTGGCAGATATGGATTGACACCTGTCCTCAAAACGCCTGATACACACTGACACAGAGCAGAATAGAGACTGTTCCCTGTCCACAGAGACCATGATACACACTGACACAGAGCAGAATAGGGACTGTTACCCCTACATAGGGTCACTTGGCAGATATGGATTGACACCTGTCCTCAAAACCCCTGATACACACTGACACATAGCAGAATAGGGACTGTTCCCTGTCCACAGAGTCCATGATACACACTGACACAGAGCAGAATAGAGACTGTTCCCCGTCCACAGAGACCATGATACACACTGACACAGAGCAGAATAGGGACTGTTCCCTATCCACAGAGACCATGATACACACTGACACAGAGCAGAATAGAGACTGTTCCCCGTCCACAGAGACCATGATACACACTGACACAGAGCAGAATAGAGACTGTTCCCCCTACATAGGGTCACTTGGCAGGTATGGATTGACACCTGTCCTCAAAGCCCCTGATACACACTGGGGGGAGCTACTGTCCTCCCCAACCCCTGCGCGGTGGGTGGGGGCCATAAATCACAATGGGGTGACCTACTGTCCTCCCCCCCTCGGCCCCCACCCCTGCGCGGTGGGTGGGGGGCATAAATCACAATGGGGGGGCCTACTTTCCTCCGCCCCGGCCCCCATCCCTGCGCGGTGGGTGGGGGGCATAAATCACAATGGGACGGACCTACTGATAGGAGTGGAGTATTGTTCATATCAGTTTAATACCTTCCGCGTCTCCTATCAGTGGACGTGTAAATGGCAGAGATTTTTAATTGTTGAATCACCTCCCCTTTTTAGGCCAAGGTGGGAAGATGCTTAGACCACTGGTATATTGGTGCCATCTTGGAGGATTTTAATTTTTGGTTTGGTTTTTGAAGCCACAGTGCTGCACCAGTGGGCCTAAAAATTAGGCATGTACACATGCTTGAAAAATTTGGTATTGTTGCAGCCGCTGCTGTAGCAGCGGCCAGAAAAATTGATGTTTGTTTCACAGGCAGAAAGTGCCCTAAAACATGGCGGCTTGAACCCTAGTTGGTGGCGGATAAGTCACGCAAGTCAAACATCATTCAGAGCTAAAATACAGCAGCGTGTGGACCATTTTTAGCCCAAGGCAGCTCATCTCAGCAGGCCTTTTTTAAACGAATGTATCGCCCAGTGTCAGTCCCTTCGGGATCCATCCCTCATTCATCTTAATAAAGGTGAGGTAATCTAGACTTTTTTGACCTAGGCGACTTCTCTTCTCAGTGACAATACCTCCTGCTGCACTGAAGGTCCTTTCTGACAGGACACTTGAAGCGGGGCAGGCCAGAAGTTCTATCGCAAATTGGGATAGCTCAGGCCACAGGTCAAGCCTGCACACCCAGTAGTCAAGGGGTTCATCGCTCCTCAGAGTGTCAATATCTGCAGTTAAGGCGAGGTAGTCTGCCACCTGTCGGTCGAGTCGCGTTCTGAGGGTGGATCCCGAAGGGCTGTTGCGATGCATAGGACTTAAAAAGGTCCGCATGTCCTCCATCAACAACACGTCTTTAAAGCGTCCTGTCCTTGCCGGCGTGGTCGTGGGAGGAGGAGGAGGAGGATGACTTCCACCTCTCCCCCTGTTAGATTCCCGTTGTGCTGTGACATCACCCTTATACGCTGTGTAAAGCATATTTTTTAATTTATTTTGCAAATGCTGCATCCTTTCCGACTTGTTGTAATTGGGTAACATTTCCGCCACTTTCTGCTTATACCGGGGGTCTAGTAGCGTGGACACCCAGTACAGGTCGTTCTCCTTCAGCCTTTTTATACGAGGGTCCCTCAACAGGCAGGACAGCATGAAAGACCCCATTTGCACAAGGTTGGATGCCGAGCTACTCATTTCCCGTTCCTCCTCCTCACTGATGTCATTGAAGGTATGTTCTTCCCCCCAGCCACGTACAACACCACGGGTACCAGATAGGTGACAACGAGCACCCTGGGATGCCTGTTGTGTTTGGTCTTGCTCCTCCTCCTCCTCCTCAAAGCTACAATCCTCCTCTGACTCCTCTTCCTCACAATCCTCTTCCAGCGTTGCCGCAGGTCCAGCAAGCGATGCTGATAAGGCTGTTTCTGGTGGTGATGGTGACCACAACTCTTCCTCTTCCTCTTCACGCTCATCTACAGCCTGATCCAGCACTCTTCGCAGGGCACGCTCCATGAAGAAAACAAATGGTATGCTGTCGCTGATGGTGCCTTCGTTGCGACTGACTAGGTTTGTCACCTCCTCAAAAGGACGCATGAGCCTACAGGCATTGCGCATGAGCGTCCAGTAACGTGGCAAAAAAATTCCCAGCTCCCCAGAGGCTGTCCTAGCACCCCGGTCATACAAATATTCATTAACAGCTTTTTCTTGTTGGAGCAGGCGGTCGAACATTAGGAGTGTTGAATTCCAACGTGTAGGGCTATCGCAAATCAAGCGCCTCACTGGCATGTTGTTTCGCCGCTGGATATCGGCAAAGTGAGCCATGGCCGTGTAGGAACGCCTGAAATGGCCACACACCTTCCTGGCCTGCTTCAGGACGTCCTGTAAGCCTGTGTACTTATGCACAAAGCGTTGTACGATCAGATTACACACATGTGCCATGCACGGCACATGTGTCAACTTGCCCAACTTCAATGCCGCTATCAAATTTTTTCCGTTGTCACACACCACTTTGCCGATATCCAGTTGCTGCGGAGTCAGCCACTTTTCCACCTGTGCGTTCAGGGCAGACAGGAGTGCTTGTCCGGTGTGACTCTCTGCTTTCAAGCAAGTCAAACCCAAGACAGCGTGACACTGCCGTATCCGGGATGTGGAATAGTACCTGGGGAGCTGGGGGGGTGCCGTTGATGTGGAGCAAGAAGCAGCGGCACAAGAGGACTCAGCCGAGGAGGTTATGGAAGAGGATGGAGTAGGAGGAGTAGAGGAGGTGGCAGCAGGACTGCCTGCAATTTGTGGCGGTGTCACCAATTCCTCTGCAATGCCACGCATTCCTTGCTTGTCAGCCATCAGCAGGTTTACCCAATGCGCAGTGTAGGTGATATACCTGCCCTGACCATGCTTTGCAGACCAGGTATCAGTGGTCAGATGGACCCTTGCCCCAACACTGTGTGCCAGACATGCCATGACTTCCTTTTGCACAATCAAGTACAAATTGGGGATTGCCTTTTGTGAAAAGAAATTCCGGCCGGGTACCTTCCACTGCGGTGTCCCAATAGCTACAACTTTTTTGAACGCCTCAGACTCAACCAGATTGTATGGTAAAAGCTGGCGGGCTAATAGTTCGGACAAGCCAGCTGTCAGACGCTGGGCAAGGGGGTGACTTGGTGACATTGGCTTCTTACGCTCAAACATGTCCTTGACAGAAACACAGGACTGTGGGCAGATGAGCGGGAACTGCTCAAGGCAGGAGACGGAGTGGCGGATGGTTGAGAGGGGGCAAGAAGGACAGCAGTGGTTGACGTGGCTGAAGATGCTGGACCAGGAGGAGGATGGCGGCTTAGAGTAGGCGTGCTGCTTGTACTCATGTGTTGATCCCATAGGCGTTTGTGATGTGAGATCATGTGCCTACGCAAAGCAGTTGTACCTAGGTGGGTGTTGGACCTCCCACGACTCAGTTTCCTTTGGCACAGGTTGCAAATGGCATCGCTGTTGTCAGAGGCAGACACACAAAAAAAATGCCACACTGCTGAGCTCTGCAATGACGGCATTCTGGTGGTGGACACAAAAATAAATTTTGGTTTTAAAAGCACGCTATAGAGACACCAGATATGATTGGCAATGTGCACTGGAACAGTTCTGCAGAGCACACACTGTAGGCCTGAGACACCCGCTTGAAGACAAGTAACTGCACCCGGGGTCAGCCCGACAGCACGCCAATCAACGCATGCTATGCGTTGATTGGCGTGCTGTCGGGCTGACCCCGGGTGCCGATGCATGCTGTCTGACTGTGCCACTAGCTCCTTGCGACGACCCCCCCCTGCTTCCAACTCGTCTCCTCCTCCTCTCTGTCTCCCCATCTGAACTTTCGCCCTGTTCTTCTTCTTGCCGAGCGGGCACCCACGTGACATCCATGGACGCATCGTCATCATCAACCGCTTCGCTTGTATCTGACAACTCAGAAAAGGAAGCAGCAGCGGGTACAACATCATCATCATCACACCGTACCTCCATGTGTTTAATGCTGCCTGCCTGAGACATATCCCTGTTATCTACATCCTCTAGCAATAATGGTTGCGCATCACTCATTTCTTCAAACGGGTGTGTGAATAACACCTCTGACATACCAAGTAAAGCGGCTGTGGTGCTAGTTTTGGTGGTGGCGGCAGGCGGGTGAGTGCTATCTTGAGAGGTGCCTGAAGCTAAGCTGGAGGAGGATGGTGCGTCAAGGTTCCGAGCGGAGGCTGTACAAGATTGGGTGTCCTGTGTTAGCCAGTCAACTATGTCCTCAGAACTTTTCAAGTTCAGGGTACGTGGCTTCTGAAAACTGGGCATTATTCTAGGGCAAAAGGGAATCACAGCACCACGACCACGACGGCCCCTGCGGGGAGGCCTGCCTCTGCCTGTCATTTTTTGGGGGATTAGTGGTACTATGCGTGCAAGCTACTGTGAGACCAGATATGATTGGCAATGTGAACTGTAACAGTTCTGCAGAGCACACACTGTAGGCCTAAGACACCCGCTTGAAGACAAGTAACTGCTATTCAATCTATAACAGTGAAAAATAAATTTTGGTTTTAAAAGCACGCTATAGAGACACAAGATATGATTGGCAATGTGCACTGGAACAGTTCTGCAGAGCACACACTGTAGGCCTGAGACACCCGCTTGAAGACAAGTAACTGCTATTCAATCTATAACAGTGAAAAATACATTTTGGTTTTAAAAGCACGCTATAGAGACACCAGATATGATTGGCAATGTGCACTGGAACAGTTCTGCAGAGCACACGCTGAAGGAAGGACTGACAGAGCCGCTTGAAGACAAGTAACTGCTATTCAATCTATAACAGTGAAAAACAAATTTTGGTTTTAAAAGCACGCTATAGAGACACCAGATATGATTGGCAATGTGCACTGGAACAGTTCTGCAGAGCACACACTGTAGGCCTGAGACACCCGCTTGAAGACAAGTAACTGCTATTCAATCTATAACAGTGAAAAAAAAATTGGGTTTTGAAAGCACGCTATAGAGACACCAGATATGATTGGCAATGTGCACTGGAACAGTTCTGCAGAGCACACGCTGAAGGAAGGACTGACAGAGCCGATTGAAGACAAGTAACTGCTATTCAATCTATAACAGTGAAAAACTAATTTTGGTTTTAAAAGAACGCAATAGAGACACCAGATATGATTGGCAACTGTCAAAGCACGCTGGCACAGGTCTGCAGAGCACACGCTGAAGTAGGCCTGACACCCAGACGCTTGCAGACAACTAACTGATCTTCTATTACAGTGAAAAAAAATGATTTCTTTAAAATCTAAAGCTTAAGCTATTGTTAAAACAGATATGAGTGGTGGCACTGACTGTGCAAATGGGCAAGGCATCCAACCTGACACAGAAGCTGGCAGGCAGGCAACTGCTCTTCTATTACAGTGAAAACAAATTATTTATTTTAAATCTAAAGCTTAACCAATTGTTAAAACAGATATGAGTGGTGGCACTGGGCAAGTGGGCACAGTATCCAATGTGAACCTCACACAGAAACTGTCAGGCAGGCAACTGCTCTTCTATTACAGTGAAAAAAAGTATTTATTTAAAATCTAAAGCTTAACCAATTGTTAAAACAGATATGAGTGGTGGCACTGACTGTGCAAATGGGCAAGGCATCCAACCTGACACAGAAGCTGGCAGGCAGGCAACTGCTCTTCTATTACAGTGAAAACAAATTATTTAGTTTAAATCTAAAGCTTAACCAATTGTTAAAACAGATATGAGTGGTGGCACTGGGCAAGTGGGCACAGTATCCAATGTGAACCTCACACAGAAGCTGGCAGGCAGGCAACTGCTCTTCTATTACAGTGAAAAAAAAAATATTTATTTTAAATGTAAAGCTTAACCAATTGTTAAAACAGATATGAGTTGTGGCACTGGGCAAGTAGGCACAGTATCCAATGTGAACCTCACACATAAGCTGGCAGGCAGGCAACTACTCTTCTATTACAGTGTAAACTAAATTTTGGTTGTAAAAGCACGCTATAGAGACACCAGATATGAGTGGCAACTGTCAAAGTACGCTGGCAGGGTTGTGCAGGGCACACGCTGAAGGAAGGCCTGACAGAGCCGCTTGAAGGACACTGACTGTCTGCTATTAGCTTACACTGGAAACCTTTTTTCTTTGTAAAAGCACGCTAAAGAGACACCAGATATGATTGGCAACTGTCAAAGCACGCTGGCACAGGTCTGCAGAGCACACGCTGAAGTAGGCCTGACACCCAGACGCTTGCAGACAACTAACTGATCTTCTATTACAGTGAAAAAAAATGATTTCTTTAAAATCTAAAGCTTAAGCTATTGTTAAAACAGATATGAGTGGTGGCACTGACTGTGCAAATGGGCAAGGCATCCAACCTGACACAGAAGCTGGCAGGCAGGCAACTGCTCTTCTATTACAGTGAAAACAAATTATTTATTTTAAATCTAAAGCTTAACCAATTGTTAAAACAGATATGAGTGGTGGCACTGGGCAAGTGGGCACAGTATCCAATGTGAACCTCACACAGAAGCTGGCAGGCAGGCAACTGCTCTTCTATTACAGTTAAAAACAAATTATTTATTTTAAATCTAAAGCTTAACCAATTGTTAAAACAGATATGAGTGGTGGCACTGGGCAAGTGGGCACAGTATCCAATGTGAACCTCACACAGAAGCTGGCAGGCAGGCAACTGCTCTTCTATGACAGTGAAAAAAAAATATTTATTTTAAATGTAAAGCTTAACCAATTGTTAAAACAGATATGAGTGGTGGCACTGGGCAAGTAGGCACAGTATCCAATGTGAACCTCACACAGAAGCTGGCAGGCAGGCAACTGCTCTTCTATTACAGTGGAAACAAAATTTTGGTTGTAAAAGCACGCTATAAAGACACCAGATATGAGTGGCAACTGTCAAAGTACGCTGGCAGGGTTGTGCAGGGCACACGCTGAAGGAAGGCCTGACAGAGCCGCTTGAAGGACACTGACTGTCTGCTATTAGCTTACACTGGAAACCTTTTTTCTTTGTAAAAGCACGCTAAAGAGACACCAGATATGATTGGCAACTGTCAAAGCACGCTGGCACAGGTCTGCAGAGCACACGCTGAAGTAGGCCTGACACCCAGACGCTTGCAGACAACTAACTAATCTTCTATTACAGTGAAAAAAAATGATTTCTTTAAAATCTAAAGCTTAAGCTATTGTTAAAACAGATATGAGTGGTGGCACTGACTGTGCAAATGGGCAAGGCATCCAACCTGACACAGAAGCTGGCAGGCAGGCAACTGCTCTTCTATTACAGTGAATTTTTTTTATTTATTTTAAATCTAAAGCTTAAGCTATTGTTAAAACAGATATGAGTGGTGGCACTGGGCAAGTGGGCACAGTATCCAATGTGAACCTCACACAGAAGCTGGCAGGCAGGCAACTGCTCTTCTATTACAGTGAAAAAAAATATATTTATTTTAAATCTAAAGCTTAACCAATTGTTAAAACAGATATGAGTGGTGGCACTGGGCAAGTGGGCACAGTATCCAATGTGAACCTCACACAGAAGCTGGCAGGCAGGCAACTGCTCTTCTATTACAGTGAAAAAAAATGATTTCTTTAAAATCTAAAGCTTAAGCTATTGTTAAAACAGATATGAGTGGTGGCACTGACTGTGCAAATGGGCAAGGCATCCAACCTGACACAGAAGCTGGCAGGCAGGCAACTGCTCTTCTATTACAGTGAAAACTAATTATTTATTTTAAATCTAAAGCTTAACCAATTGTTAAAACAGATATAAGTGGTGGCACTGGGCAAGTGGGCACAGTATCCAATGTGAACCTCACACAGAAGCTGGCAGGCAGGCAACTGCTCTTCTATTACAGTGAAAAAAAATGATTTCTTTAAAATCTAAAGCTTAAGCTATTGTTAAAACAGATATGAGTGGTGGCACTGACTGTGCAAATGGGCAAGGCATCCAACCTGACACAGAAGCTGGCAGGCAGGCAACTGCTCTTCTATTACAGTGAAAACAAATTATTTATTTTAAATCTAAAGCTTAACCAATTGTTAAAACAGATATGAGTGGTGGCACTGGGCAAGTGGGCACAGTATCCAATGTGAACCTCACACAGAAGCTTTCAGGCAGGCAACTGCTCTTCTATTACAGTGAAAAAAAAATAATTATTTTAAATGTAAAGCTTCACCTATTGTTAAAACAGATATGAGTGGTGGCACTGGGCAAGTAGGCACAGTATCCAATGTGAACCTCACACAGAAGCTGGCAGGCAGGCACCTGCAATTACATTACACAGGAAAAAAAAAAAGCAGCCTGATGTTCTAGCCCTAAAAAGGGCTTTTTGGGGTGCTGTCCTTACAGCAGAGATCAGATGAGTCCTTCAGGATTGTAGTGGACACTGAATACCCTAGCCTAGCTATCAATTTCCCTATCTAATCAGCAGCAGCTAAACTTTCCCTCCTCTCACTAAGCATGCATCTTCCGAATGAATCGAAAATGGATGCTGGGAGGGAGGTTGGAGGGTGTGGAAGGGAGGGAGTGCTGCTGATTGGCTGGAATGTGTCTGCTGACCGAGAGGCACAGGGTCAAAGTTTGCCCAATGATGACGAATAGGGGGCGGATCGAACTGCGCATGTGTCCGCCCGCCGCGGCGAACGCGAACACGCTAATTTCGCCGGGAACTGTTCGCCGGCGGACAGTTCGGTACATCACTATAAAGGACCACTCTAGTGCCAGGAAAACATACTCGTTTTCCTGGCACTAGAGTGCCCTGAGGGTGCCCCCACCCTCAGGGACCCCCTCCCGCCCGGCTCTGGAAAGGGGAAAGGGGTAAAAACTTACCTTTTTCCAGCGGTGGGCGGAGAGCTCTCCTCCTCCGATCCTCCTCTTCTCCTCCCCGTCGGCTGAATGCGCACGCGCGGCAAGAGCATTCAGCCGGTCACATAGGAAAGCATTCATAATGCTTTCCTATGGACGCTTGCGTGCTCTCACTGTGATTTTCACAGTGAGAATCACGCAAGCGCCTCTAGCGGCTATCAGTGAGACAGCCACTAGAGGAAATAGGGGAAGGCTTAACCCATTCACAAACATAGCAGTTTCTCTGAAACTGCTATCTTTATGAAAAAATGGGTTAACCCTAGAAGGACCTGGCACCCAGACCACTTCATTAAGCTGAAGTGGTCTGGGTGCCTAGAGTGGTCCTTTAAGTATGACCCCTATTTTTTGATGCATTTTTTTTTCTGTTTGCTACTATTTGTTCATTGTGAGGTAGTCCAGCAGTAGCTAATTTACAGCTGATCAAAGCATGCAGTGAGGCAGTCAGGGATCAGATGTTAATAGCACCATAGGACCGTTGTGATAAGCTGCCACAGCAGTCATATGGGTGTGCCAGTCTCTTAAGGCAGCCTCGGGAGATAGACTGTCTGTAACAACATGTACACACCATGGTCACCAAGGTCTCGTTGTGTACACCTTGTAAAAGCATGGCAGTCACAGGAACAGTTGTCCTCATGATTACTTGCCTTGTGGCACCTCAATACAGCCATTTCTGTGATGCCTCACTAGTGTGCAATTTTAGCTCAATTTGTTTTGTTGTTTGTGTGCAAATGTTGTGCCCATTGAATGCTTATGCAACTGTAAATCTAAAATAGATCAAGATTTAGTTTTGTCACGGCCTTACTCTCTCATGGATAAAACTATATTTCCATATTTTAATGTAATACAAATATGATTGCAAGCTATATGCTTATATATTTCAGTATGCCTCCATTTTCTTATGTCCACGTGATGCCACATTGCCCACATGCCACATTGCCTACTCATATTTCAGTTTGCCACCATTTTATTATGTCCACATCCATGCCACATTGCCCACACATACTACATTGCCTGATTTACTTTGACTATGACTCAGGCTGGCTGTTGATGAATCTGCACTGTGCTCCTTTAAAGGAACTCTATAGAGTCAGGAACACAAACATGTATGACCCTATAGTATTAAAATCACCATCTAGCCCTCCCGATCCCTCCTACCCCTAAATATAGTAAAATCTAATGTTAAATCCAGTCTGCTGCTGCTGGCACTGCCCCTGATCTGCCCACTTTACTGACATAACCAGAAGTGGTGATCAAAAGTCAATCACAATGTTTTTGCATAGGATTGGCTGAGCTTGTCAATGAGGCAGATCAGAGGCAGAGCCAGCACAAGAGAAACACAGCCCTGGCCAATCAGCATCTCCTCATAGAGATGCATTGAACCAATGCATCTCTATGAAGAAAATTCATTGTATCCATGCAGAGGGTGGAGACACTAAATGGCAGTGCTGCACACTGTGCAGCGCTGCCCCAGGATGCACCCCTAGTATCCATCTGAGGAGTGGCCAGTGGAGGTAACCCTGGGCTCTAATGTAAACAAGGCATTTTCTCAGAGAAGACAGTGTTTACTGCAAAAAGCCTGAGGGGAATTATTATACTCATCAGAACAAATACAATAAGCTGCAGTTGTTCTGGTAAATATAGTGTCTCTTTAAAGACTGTGTGACTGTGTGCCACATTCCCACGAGTTATATTGACACTTCACAGTTGCACGGCTGATTCACAGAGCCACATGGCATATGTAAGAGAGCACAGGAGCTGCTCCAGACTTGGCCGCGGCCCACAGTCTGTGTGCGGTCATTATTTTGTTTTGTGATGGACAAATGGTTGTGCGTACACACAAACACTTACCTTACAGGGTGCAGTGCTAGTGAGGCATCCAGAAAAAGCAATATAGCTAGGAACATTTAAACTAACCCTATTTGTTTTACAGAGCCCGTCGGGAACAATATAACTGAAAGCTTCATACCACATATAGACCCCATTTTGAAGGGCTTAATACAATGTATTATTCATTCATTTTTGTTGCTCTACAGAAATTCATAGTAGTAGCAGAAGAAAACATCTGAGACATTCCTCCATATAGCCATTGTGTAGGAAAATGATGTCAATATTAATAAAGGTTAAATTTCGACTCAGCTCAGTATTTACAGATAAGCTTTTCAATAACTCATTCTTTGCACCAAAGCTCTGACATGAATAAGAATAGAACAACATTAATAAAAGAATGTTGATTTTATGTTCTATTAAATTTCCCCATAGGCAAAATAAACAACATCACACAATGTATCCAGTCATGTTAGACACAGTATTCAATTCACTTAAACTGAATCTGAACAAATGTACAATATTATTTCAAAGGTATTTTAAATGAATGTAATCATACCCTTCACACTATATTTGCTTAAACAAGTTTTATTCTGACTAAATTTTCATTGCAAAGTTTATTGAAAGGGACACTATGGGCACCATAACCACTTGCTTGACTCAGTTATGGCACTTGGAGTCTGTGTATGCTGGGGCTCGCATCCATGCTAAATGGTTCACTCACTGTTTAGGTGAGATGCTCAGAGTTATGCTCCGCACTACATAATACCAGAGGCAGCAGGCAGTGATTGGCTGGGTGGGTCAGCTGATGTTCACATTCAATCGCTGCCCCTGTCCTTAGCATTAAAGGACCACTATAGGCACCCAAGCCTTTTTTCTATAAACATAGCAGTTTCAGAGAATGTTACGCTTATATTAGGGTTAATCCAGCCTCTAGTGGCTGTCTCATTGACAGCCGCTAGAGGCGCTTCCGCGCTTCTCACTGTGATTTCCACAGTGAGAAGACGCCAGCGTCCATAGGAAAGCATTGAGAATGCTTTCCTATGGACAGGCTGAATGCGCGCGCGACTCTTGCCACACATGCACATTCAGCCGAGGAGGAGGAGAGGAGGCGGAGAGTCCCCCGCCCGGCGCTGGCGAAAGAGGTAAGTTTAACCCCTTCTACACCCTAGAGCCCGGCGGGAGGGGGAACCTGAGGGTGGGGGCACCCTCAGGGCACTATAGTGCCAGGAAAACGAGTATGTTTTCCTGGCACTATAGTGGTCCTTTAATTGGTATCAACTGAGGTGACCTCATAGAGGCCAGATGGCAGATTGCATGGGACCGAGCAATATTATTGGGTGCAACCTGAGTACCTCTCTCTTTCTGTACTGCAAGGTCATGAAGGCTAGGGGCCCTGCAACCTATTGCTGGAATACATGTGCAGAATTTTACCTTTCTAGTTGGGGAGATCTCTGATTTCCCACTCAACCAGAACATTGATGTTCAGCCGGGCTCTGTTTGCCCCGGGCCTTTGGTTAGTGACCAATCTACCTGACTGGTCAGTCTGGCAGTGGGTAGGTGACCTCACGCTAAAAGCAATTAATAGAATAGAATAAAGATTAAGTGTGTGTGTTTGAGTCTTTGTGTATGTATAAACGTGTGTGCAGGTTAACGTGTGTGCGCGTGCATATGTGTGTGAGTCAGTATTCATACACTGTTTTTTTCATCCATTTATAACTAAAATGAAATCATACATATTTAAAGGAATAACACTGTCTAGCTTTCCTTGGAATTAATTAAATGAGAATCAGACAATAAATAGTCATACTGTTATGTTTACTTCTCCCAAATTACAAACAATTATAATTAAGGATCACAAGTAGCTAGTTATGCTGTAGTAAAAATTAACCCCTTCAGGACGGAGTCAATAGTGCACGTTCTGATCAAAACAAAACGTAAACAAAAACTGGAATTTGCGCTATATGTCTGTTCACCCGTAGTTCCCCTCTTTCATATTATATGCACCCACACTTATTATATATCATTTTGTTCAGGAGAAACAGGGCTTTAATTTATCATTAACTATTCATATATGGAACATAATTCATTATGAATAAAATTAAAAAAAAATTTAAGAAAATAAGATTTTTTTTTAAAATTTGTATTTCCGTCTGACATTTTAGCTGGGAATGTCATAATACTGTTTTACTGCACAACAATGCACATATTTGTAATCAGCGATGTCTCACGAGTACAACAGTACCCACTATTAACAGGTTTTATGGTGTTTTGGAAAGTTACAGGGTCAAATATAGAACGTTCCATTTTCAAATAGAAATTTGCCAGATTGGTAATGTTACCTTTGAGACGGTGTGGTAGCCCAGCAATGAGAATTACCCCCATAATGGCATACCATTTGAAAAAGTAGACAACCAAAGGTATTGAAAGTGGGGTATGTTTAGTCTTTTTTAGTAGCCACTTAGTCACAAACACTGGCCAAAGTTAGCGTTCATATTTGCTTTTGTGTTAAAAAAGCAAAAAACGAAAATTTGGCCAGTGCTTGTGACTAAGTGGCTACTAAGAAAGACTGGACATACCCCACTTGCAATACCTTGGGTTGTCTACTTTTGCAAATGGTATGCCATCATGGGGGTAATTCGCATTCCTGGGCTACCATACGCTCTCAAAGGCAACATAACCAATCTGGCAAATTTCAATGTAAAAAAAATGAAATGCAAGCCTTATATGTGACTCTCTAACTTTCCAAAACACCATGAAACCTGTACATGGGGGGTACTGTTATTCTCAGGAGACTTCACTAAACACAAATATTAGTGTTTTAAAACAGTAAAACATATTACAACAATAATATAGTCCATAAAAGTGCTGTTCATTTGTAAAAAAATAAAAAAAAATCACTTTTACTTAAAATATCATTGTTGTAATACAATTTACCAATTTGAGTTCAGCGAAGTCTCCCGAGTAAAACAGTACCCCCCATGTACAGGTTTTATGTTGTCTTGGAGAGTTACAGGGTCAAATATAGTGCTTGCGAATTAAATTCTCTGCACTTTCTCCCTGTGTTGTCAGGTATGTCAATCAAATTTTAATTAATCAAATCACCTAATTATGTTAAAAGATTACTTAAATATACACGTAGAATTTTAATATATATGCATTTATAGGTATTTAAATTCTACATGTATACTAATGTAATCTTTTATGTAATTATATGTTGTTTATCTATATATATATATTTGCGGTTATTTGCATTTTATATATAGATTGATATATATATAGATTGTCATTCTAAGTGTATTTTGTTACCAATATATATATATATATATTAATAACAAAATACAAAAAAACACTGTTGTGCAATTACATGCAAGAATAGTGTAGAGGGTGGAGCGCTTGTAAATAAAATAAAACACTTACTCCTGTAGACTTTAGGAGATGTTACAAATGATATTAAAGTCCTTTCCGATATTCATAGAATATGGAGAGACCTCAAAAATGGCGTTCTATGCCGTCGCAACGGCTTTAAAGCCAACTTAAAGCGCGACGGCATAGAACGTTGTAACGGCGTTAAGGAGTTAAGAAATTCATATATTTATCAATCAAATTCACTCAAAAAAGTGACATCCAGGGGGGCGGAGCTAAGCCACGGAGCTGAATGGCCGCATGCTGTCTGAGCTCCGGACAAAACTGCCAATTCCACCCTACTTACAGTGCCCATATTCGGCAAAAAACCTGCAAAACACCAGTGCTGGCTGCAGCAGATAAGATGGGGCGGAAAACTAAAAAGCCCAAACTGGACAAGCCACGGCAAAACCCCAGCATCGGAGACCTATGGAGACAGGCCCGGACTGCGGTGGGCCCAAATATGGCCGCCCTCCAGGACGACAGCTCAGACATGTCCGATGATTTCACGACCGGAACAGAGGTAGAGCTCCTACCCGCACCAAAGTCCCTTCTCTCCACCTCCCCGCAACCCAACTCACCTCCGGTCACCATAGCGGTAATGAAGGACCTGCTGGCCGGAGTCCAACACGCCATTCAGGCAGATATGGCGAAAATACGCGCAGACCTACAGGGCCTGACAGGCCGCATCCATGCCCTGGAACAGGGATCCCTGCACACCAGCACGCACACCAAGCAACTGCAGCAGTTGGTTGCTGATCTACAACACCAGAACCTTAAGTTTGAACACCAATTCGCGGTTCTGGAAGACCAGAGGCGCAGCCAAAACATCAAGATTCGTGGGGTCGCAGAAGAGATGCCGGAGGAGGAATTGCTTCATTTCACAAGACGGCTACTCACGACCCTACTTACCTCTAAACAAGCTAAGCAGATAACCCCAGAAGGGATGTTTCGACTCCCAAGGCCTACTACAGCCCCTGCCACACAACCCAGGGACCTACTGGTACGTCTGCCGAACAGCAGGGATAAAGCTACAGTGCTGAACGCAACACGAAACCGTTCTCCCTACCTGTTCGAGAATATGTCGCTATCATTCTTCTCAGACCTTTCACGGTCCACAATGGCCTGGAGACGTTCCCTTCAGCCCTTCACGGCGCTTCTCCGTGTGCAAAATATCACATACAAGTGGAGGGGCTCCCGCGCATTACAACTCTCTCACGGAGATTCCCGGTACACCATCCAAGATATGCAGGGCGCGAGAGACCTACTTCCCACATTGGGCCTACGACAGGACTCCATACCACCGGCGGGACAACTCGCCAAACCCGCTACGCCCGGGATAGGAGACCCAGCGACGACACCACCATTTGTCCCCCGACAGCGTGAAGCACGAAAGAGCACAGCTGCCGCAACTTGAAGGGACTTTGATGGCTAGTTAGGCCACTTCTAGTTCTTCACGGGTCCCCAGGCCCAAAGACTGGCCCAGTGGGCTATACATGAGGAACTCTAAACGCACGGCAGTTTAAAGTGCACAAGTTCAGTTTTTTTCTTATTTTTTGTTTCTTGTATTTTGGCTACAACTGTTTTAATATTTTATTTCAGACACCTTTATATTAGCACAAGACACACATAATTTTCAAAGCTTGAAGACAGGGTGCCACCAGCTGTCCTGCCGCAGCAGCTATACCCACGGCTACACAATTACCCGATATACGCAGGGCCACCAAGAGAGCTTGACCTTCACTCTCCCCCCCCCCCCAGGGTAAACGGGGATACTTAATCTCCCTTTGTGCCACTAGCCACAGGATAACGGCACCACGCATGCACTCCACACATGCAAGCCACAGTTTGACCACACACATCACGCATAGGGGATGTCAGGTCCTGCAGAGACACCTAGATCTGAAGCAAAACGGTTGCAAGAATAGTTTACACGCTAGTCTCACGCTAATCTAACTTTTACTTCACGACCAAAGCTAGTGAATACCTACGTTGTTATTCATACTTAAATATAAAATGTGCTGTCTATACAAAGCCATGTATCTGTCCTACGCTGATTGTTTATAATGTGCTTGATTCAGCTATCGTGGCGTCTCAAGCTTGTTTGTCATTTTTTGCACGTGAAAAATAAAGAATTTAAAAAAAAAAAAAAAAGTGACATCCATATAATCTTGTACCAACAAAAAACACTGATAATAAAAATGCTCACATTTAGATTGCTGCTGTATAAAAAACTTTATAGATTTTGTTCCATTAATAATTTATAATTAAAAATATATGTTTTAAATTAATCAATAAAGTTTAAGTTAGTCCTGTCTTTTAAAAAAACTCATGTTAAACATATCAGTAATCTGAAGCTGAAACTGTCTCCTCTGCCAAGCCATGCTGATGTCATCAAGCTACTTCCTGTAGCGGACTTTTATTATAATTTATTTATTATTTCTGTGTCTTTTATTATATTTTGTATGCTGCTTCTTCAACTTTATGATCATCTGGGATCTCCAGTTGTAAGGATGACAAGCGATTTTAAATCTTGTAAGTGCAATACAATAAATGGAGAGATTTTAGTTTTAAGATCTACTCTATGTGTCCCAAATTGTTATCTTCCCTTGCATGTGGTGCTGTCATCTGAGTTCCATGAAAAGAGAAAATTAAAAGAAATTATTAAATGCCTCCTATCAATAGAAGTTTTGTGAGTGCAATAGTTACCATATTCCCATTTTAGTTTTGTGTCCACACTATATTAGCTTTTATATTTGTAGATATTTGGTGTTTTATCTGATGACATCTCTAATAGAAGAATTTGAGAACATATGATGCATGTGAGGCTATCACTCATTCAGCCAGTCAGATTTTCATCTAAAAACATTATTTGACAGTGTATAAGGACATGACTGTCAGTGCCAGCATGGTACTTTTTTTTTCATACTTGCAGTTTATTGCATCTGTGAATCAGTGCCCACAAGTACATCTAAGTCAACATAATAACCAAGTGTAATTCTCAGTATTCTGAGTAACAGGGCTGCAAGATGGAGCTACAAGTTCCAGTTTAAAGCACATAAATTACCTAAAAATTCAGTACTGACGCCACATAGACAGAATCAATACCCCATAATCACTATAATACAATAACATGTTTCTGGTGCATGGAGTGTCCCTTTAATTATAAATATGGGATACTATTTAGAATGTCTATCTGTAGCATATAGGAAGAACCACTGGATATCTGACTACAAAAAAGATGAACATATTAGGAATACGAAAAAAAGAACAGATTGAGGAAGAGACGAGCAAACAATTATAGGAAGGTAAGTTTGGGGTGACACTGCCCTACAGGTTATGAATAGTGATGTACCGAACTGTCCGCCGGCGAACAGTTCCCGGCGAACTTAGCGTGTTCGCGTTCGCCGCGGCGGGCGGACACATGCGCAGTTCGATCCGCCCCCTATTCGTCATCATTGGGCAAACTTTGACCCTGTGCCTCTCGGTCAGCAGACACATTCCAGCCAATCAGCAGCACTCCCTCCCTTCCATACCCTCCAACCTCCCTCCCAGCATCCATTTTCGATTCATTCTGAAGCTGCATGCTTAGTGAGAGGAGGGAAAGTTTAGCTGCTGCTGATTAGATAGGGAAATGTATAGCTAGGATAGGGTATTCAGTGTCCACTACAATCCTGAAGGACTCAGCTGATCTCTGCTGTAAGGACAGCACCCCAAAAAGCCCTTTTTAGGGCTATAACATCAGGCTGCTTTTTTTTTTCCTGTGTAATGTAATTGCAGGTGCCTGCCTGCCAGCTTCTGTGTGAGGTTCACATTGGATACTGTGCCTACTTGCCCAGTGCCACCACTCATATCTGTTTTAACAATAGGTTAAGCTTTACATTTAAAATAAATATTTTTTTTTACTGTAATAGAAGAGCAGTTGCCTGCCTGCCAGCTTCTGTGTGAGGTTCACATTGGATACTGTGCCCACTTGCCCAGTGCCACCACTCATATCTGTTTTAACAATTGGTTAAGCTTTAGATTTAAAATAAATAATTTGTTTTCACTGTAATAGAAGAGCATTTGCCTGCCTGCCAGCTTCTGTGTGAGGTTCACATTGGATACTGTGCCTACTTGCCCAGTGCCACCACTCATATCTGTTTTAACAATTGGTTAAGCTTTAGATTTAAAATAAATAATTTGTTTTCACTGTAATAGAAGAGCAGTTGCCTGCCTGCCAGCTTCTGTGTCAGGTTGGATGCCTTGCCCATTTGCACAGTCAGTGCCACCACTCATATCTGTTTTAACAATTGGTTAAGCTTTAGATTTTAAATAAATAATTTGTTTTCACTGTAATAGAATAGCAGTTGCCTGCCTGCCAGCTTCTGTGTCAGGTTGGATGCCTTGCCCATTTGCACAGTCAGTGCCACCACTCATATCTGTTTTAACAATAGCTTAAGCTTTAGATTTTAAAGAAATCATTTTTTTTCACTGTAATAGAAGAGCAGTTGCCTGCCTGCCAGCTTCTGTGTCAGGTTGGATGACTTGCCCATTTGCACAGTCAGTGCCACCACTCATATCTGTTTTAACAATAGCTTAAGCATTAGATTTTAAAGAAATCATTTTTTTTCACTGTAATAGAAGAGCAGTTGCCTGCCTGCCAGCTTCTGTGTCAGGTTGGATGCCTTGCCCATTTGCACAGTCAGTGCCACCACTCATATCTGTTTTAACAATAGCTTAAGCTTTAGATTTTAAAGAAATCATTTTTTTTCACTGTAATAGAAGATCAGTTAGTTGTCTGCAAGCGTCTGGGTGTCAGGCCTACTTCAGCGTGTGCTCTGCAGACCTGTGCCAGCGTGCTTTGACAGTTGCCAATCATATCTGGTGTCTCTTTAGCGTGCTTTTACAAAGAAAAAAGGTTTCCAGTGTAAGCTAATAGCAGCCAGTCAGTGTCCTTCAAGCGGCTCTGTCAGGCCTTCCTTCAGCGTGTGCCCTGCACAACCCTGCCAGCGTACTTTGACAGTTGCCACTCATATCTGGTGTCTCTATAGCGTGCTTTTACAACCAAAATTTTGTTTCCACTGTAATAGAAGAGCAGTTGCCTGCCTGCCAGCTTCTGTGTGAGGTTCACAGTGGATACTGTGCCCTCTTGCCCAGTGCCACCACTCATATCTGTTTTTACAATAGCTTAAGCTTTAGATTTAAAATAAATAATTTTTTTTCACTGTAATAGAAGAGCAGTTAGTTGTCTGCAAGCGTCTGGGTGTCAGGCCTACTTCAGCGTGTGCTCTGTAGACCTGTTCCAGCGTGCTTTGACAGTTGCCAATCATATTTGGTGTCTCTTTAGCATGCTTTTACAAAGAAAAAAGGTTTCTAGTGTAAGCTAATAGCAGCCAGTCAGTGTCCTTCAAGCGGCTCTGTCAGTCCTTCCTTCAGCGTGTGCTCTCCAGAACTGTTCCAGTGCACATTGCCAATCATATCTGGTGTCTCTATAGCGTGCTTTTAAAACCAAAATTTGTTTTTCACTGTTATAGATTGAATAGCAGTTACTTGTCTTCAAGCGGGTGTCTCAGGCCTACAGTGTGTGCTCTGCAGAACTGTTCCAGTGCACATTGCCAATCTTATCTGGTGTCTCTATAGCGTGCTTTTAAAACCAAAATTTGTTTTTCACTGTTATAGATTGAATAGCAGTTACTTGTCTTCAAGCGGGTGTCTCAGGCCTACAGTGTGTTCTCTGCAGAACTGTTCCAGTGCACATTGCCAATCATATCTGGTGTCTCTATAGCATGCTTTTAAAACCAAAATTTATTTTTCACTGTTATAGATTGAATAGCAGTTACTTGTCTTCAAGCGGGTGTGTCAGGCCTACAGTGTGTGCTCTGCAGAACTGTTACAGTTCACATTGCCAATCATATCTGGTCTCACAGTAGCTTGCACGCATAGTACCACTAATCCCCAAAAAATGACAGGCAGAGGCAGGCCACCCCGCAGGGGCCGTCGTGGTCGTGGTGCTGTGATTCCCTTTTGCCCTAGAATAATGCCCAGTTTTCAGAAGCCACGTACCCTGAACTTGAAAAGTTCTGAGGACATAGTTGACTGGCTAACACAGGACACCCAATCTTGTACAGCCTCCGCTCGGAACCTTGACGCACCATCCTCCTCCAGCTTAGCTTCAGGCACCTCTCAAGATAGCACTCACCCGCCTGCCGCCACCACCAAAACTAGCACCACAGCCGCTTTACTTGGTATGTCAGAGGAGTTATTCACACACCCGTTTGAAGAAATGAGTGATGCGCAACCATTATTGCTAGAGGATGTAGATAACAGGGATATGTCTCAGGCAGGCAGCATTAAACACATGGAGGTACGGTGTGATGATGATGATGTTGTACCCGCTGCTGCTTCCTTTTCTGAGTTGTCAGATACAAGCGAAGCGGTTGATGATGACGATGCGTCCATGGATGTCACGTGGGTGCCCGCTCGGCAAGAAGAAGAACAGGGCGAAAGTTCAGATGGGGAGACAGAGAGGAGGAGGAGACGAGTTGGAAGCAGGGGGGGTCGTCGCAAGGAGCTAGTGGCACAGTCAGACAGCATGCATTTGCACCCGGGGTCAGCCCGACAGCACGCCAATCAACGCATGCTGTGTCCACCACCAGAATGCCGTCATTGCAGAGCTCAGCAGTGTGGCATTTTTTTGTGTGTCTGCCTCGGACAACAGCGATGCCATTTGCAACCTGTGCCAAAGGAAACTGAGTCGTGGGAGGTCCAACACCCACCTAGGTACAACTGCTTTGCGTAGGCACATGATCTCACATCACAAACGCCTATGGGATCAACACATGAGTACAAGCAGCACGCCTACTCTAAGCCGCCATCCTCCTCCTGGTCCAGCATCTTCAGCCACGTCAACCACTGCTGTCCTTCTTGCCCCCTCTCAACCATCCGCCACTCCGTCTCCCGCCTTGAGCAGTTCCCGCTCATCTGCCCACAGTCCTGTGTTTCTGTCAAGGACATGTTTGAGCGTAAGAAGCCAATGTCACCAAGTCACCCCCTTGCCCAGCGTCTGACAGCTGGCTTGTCCGAACTATTAGCCCGCCAGCTTTTACCATACAATCTGGTTGAGTCTGAGGCGTTCAAAAAATTTGTAGCTATTGGGACACCGCAGTGGAAGGTACCCGGCCGGAATTTCTTTTCACAAAAGGCAATCCCCAACTTGTACTCGATTGTGCAAAAGGAAGTCATGGCATGTCTGGCACACAGTGTTGGGGCAAGGGTCCATCTGACCACTGATACCTGGTCTGCAAAGCATGGTCAGGGCAGGTATATCACCTACACTGCGCATTGGGTAAACCTGCTGACGGCTGACAAGCAAGGAATGTGTGGCATTGCAGAGGAGTTGGTGACACCGCCACGAATTGTAGGCAGTCCTGCTGCCACCTCCTCTACTCCTCCTCCTCCTCCCACTACAACGCCGGCAAGGACAGGACGCTTTAAAGACGTGTTGTTGATGGAGGACATGCGGACCTTTTTAAGTCCTATGCATCGCCACAGCCCTTCGGGATCCACCCTCAGAGAGTGACTCGACCGACAGGTAGCAGACTACCTCGCCTTAACTGCAGATATCGACACTCTGAGGAGCGATGAACCCCTTGACTACTGGGTGTGCAGGCTTGACCTGTGGCCTGAGCTATCCCAATTTGCGATAGAACTTCTGGCCTGCCCCGCTTCAAGTGTCCTGTCAGAAAGGACCTTCAGTGCAGCAGGAGGTATTGTCACTGAGAAGAGAAGTCGCCTAGGTCAAAAAAGTCTAGATTACCTCACCTTTATTAAGATGAATGAGGGATGGATCCCGAAGGGACTGACACTGGGCGATACATTCGTTTAAAAAAGGCCTGCTGAGATGAGCTGCCTTGGGCTAAAAATGGTCCACACGCTGCTGTATTTTAGCTCTGAATGATGTTTGACTTGCGTGACTTATCCGCCACCAACTAGGGTTCAAGCCGCCATGTTTTAGGGCACTTTCTGCCTGTGAAACAAACATCAATTTTTCTGGCCGCTGCTACAGCAGCGGCTGCAACAATACCAAATTTTTCAGGCATGTGTACATGCCTAATTTTTAGGCCCACTGGTGCAGCACTGTGGCTTCAAAAACCAAACCCAAAAAAAATCCTCCAAGATGGCACCAAAATACCAGTGGTCTAAGCATCTTCCCACCTTGGCCTAAAAAGGGGAGGTGATTCAACAATTAAAAATCTCTGCCATTTACACGTCCACTGATAGGAGACGCGGAAGGTATTAAACTGATAGGAACAATACTCCACTTCTATCAGTAGGTCCGTCCCATTGCGATTTATGCCCCCCATCCGCCGCGCAGGGATGGGGGCCGGGGGGGAGGAAAGTAGGCCCCCCCATTGTGATTTATGGCCCCCACCCACCGCGCAGGGGTGGGGGCCGAGGGGGGGAGGACAGTAGGTCCCCCCATTGTGATTTATGGCCCCCACCCACCGTGCAGGGGTTGGGGAGGACAGTAGCTCTCCCAGTGTGTATCATGGGCTTTGAGGACAGGTGTCAATCCATACCTGCCAAGTGACCCTATGTAGGGGTAACAGTCCCTATTCTGCTCTGTGTCAGTGTGTATCATGGTCTCTGTGGACGGGGAACAGTCTCTATTCTGCTCTGTGTCAGTGTGTATCATGGTCTCTGTCGACAGGGAACAGTCTCTATTCTGCTCTGTGTCAGTGTGTATCAGGGGTTTTGAGGACAGGTGTCAATCCATATCTGCCAAGTGACCCTATGTAGGGGGAACAGTCCCTATTCTGCTCTGTGTCAGTGTGTATCAGGGGTTTTGAGGACAGGTGTC